>NC_142063.1:245301474-245611943 GCF_059756535.1 Pantherophis guttatus
CCTGACGTCGGAGTGTATTGGGTGCGAGGCCAGCCACGAAACCATCATGCAGAAAGTCCAAAAGATGGGTAACGGAGACCTCCGTTGGAAGTAAGGACCGTCTAAGACACCAGTCAGAGAAAACTCTCCAAGTAGAATCGTAGATACGGCGCGTAGAAGGTCTCCGAGCCGCCTGTATGATGTCGATGGCCCCTGGAGAGACGGAGGCCCCTGTCAGGAGGATCCACTCAGCCGCCAGACGGTCAGTTGGTAAGACCGAGGGTCCGGATGGCGGATTGGGCCTTGTAGGAGGGATATCCGATCGTCCGGGATCCGCCACGGGGGAGCGACTGACAGGGACCTCAGGTCGGAGAACCATGGGCGGCGAGGCCAGTGAGGAGCCAGCAAGAGGACCTCCGCTTTTTCCGACAAAATTTTCCGCACGACCCTGGGGATGAGGGGCAGGGGGGGAAAGGCATAGAGCAGCTGTCCGGAGGGCCAGGGGCTGCGTAGAGCGTCCACCGCCTCCGCTCCCGGAGCGGGGTAGCGAGAGAAGAAGCGGGGGAGCTGATGGTTGCTGGCTGAGGCAAAGAGGTCTACCGAGGGAGTGCCAAAGCGGGAGGAGAGGTCTTTGAATATCTCGGGATGAAGGCTCCACTCGGCTGGGTCGATGATGTGTCGGCTGAGAGAATCTGCACAGATGTTCGCCGTCCCTGAAATGTGTTCCGCTTGAAGTGACGCCAGGTGAAGTTCCGCCCAGAGGCCCAGACGGAGGGATTCCTTCATCAAGGAACGAGAGCGGGTTCCGCCTTGTTTGTTCACATGAGCCTTGGCCGAGACGTTGTCCGTCAGAATGAGGACATCCCGGCCAAGGACATGAGGTTCGAAACTCAGGAGGGCCAGATAGATGGCTCGCAACTCCAGAAGGTTGATGTTGAGGGCCCGCTCTGGAGGGGACCAAAGTCCCTGGGACAGAAGGCTCTCCAGATGGGCGCCCCAGCCCGACAGACTGGCATCTGTGGTGATGATGACTCTGGTGGCCTCCCCGAAGAAAGAGCCCCGGGATATGGCTGGCGACGTCCACCAACTGAGAGAGTCTATCACTGCTGGAGGGAGAACCACCCTGGAAGCCGACGTACTGCGGAACGTCCGTTGGTAAGGCAGCAAGAACCATTGGAGTTCCCGGCTGTGGAGGCGAGACCACGGCACAATGCCGTAAGAGGACACCATCTTACCTAGTAGGGTGGAGAGACCTAGAAGGGAGGCGGAGCCCCGCCTCCCGAAAGAGGACGCCATGTCTGAGAGACTAGATTGGCGGTCCTGAGACAAGGAGACCTGTAGATTGGTGGAATTGATAATAGCTCCTAGATGTTGAAGGCACATGGTAGGTGTCAAATGGCTTTTAGCCCAATTGACTGAAAAACCGTGCCGTTGCAGGAGAGACACAACCATGGAAATGTCCCGTTGCGCCTGCAACTGTGTCTGGGACAGGATGAGAATATCATCCAAATAAAAGAGCGCCCGTATGGGAATGGAAGAGACGTGGGCCATAAGGGCCGCCATAATCTTTGTGAACACCCTGGGGGCAGATGAGAGCCCGAAGGGAAGGGCAGCATACTGAAAATGTTGCCCGTTATAAGAAAAACGTAGAAATTTACGGTGGGAGGGAAGGATGGGGATGTGGAGGTAGGCCTCAGTTAAGTCTATGGAAGACATGAAGTCCCCCTGACGAATGCAGAGCAGGATGGTATGCAGCGACTGCATTTTAAACCGACGATAGACTATGTGTCGGTTGAGGGACTTTAAGTCTAGAATGGCCCTCCAACCCCCCGAGGCCTTGGGGACCAAAAACAATCGGGAATAAAAACCAAACCCCTTTTGAGAAACAGGGACAGGCTGAATGGCCTTAATAGATAATAAATGATGGATGGCTTCCTCCACCCTAGCCCGTTTAACTGGGTCTAGGGAAACGGGACAACGAAGGTAGTGTCTCGGGGGAATGGACCGGAATTCGAGAGGGAGGCCAAACCTGATGGTGTCCTTTACCCAAGAGTCGGAAACCGACAAATCCCATTGATCGGCGAAAAAGGTTAGACGACCGCCGATCAGGGAATCAGTTACTGGATTAGCGGGACCGTCGGTAAGGGCGACCCCTCCCACCTCGAAATGGCCTCTTGAGGGGAAACCGGGATCCCTGTCTGACCTGGTTGTCGTTCTGCTGAGCACCCCTGAGGGGGAAGGATCGTTGATGGCGATGCTGAGGGTAGGTAGAATCGAGGCCTCGAAAGGAGGAGGAACGAAAGGATCCCTGCGGGCGATATTCTGACCGGCGAGACAGAGCGGGTAGGATCTTCCGATGGTCCTTAGTCTCGATGAGTAATGGGTCCAGTTGTTCTCCGAATAATTTAGCGCCACTGTAAGGAGAAGAAGCCAGGCGCCATTTATTTCTAGCATCGGCTTGCCAATTCCGCAGCCAGAGGAGACGGCGTGAGGTTACAGAGGAGCCAATGGCCTTGGCTGAGAATCGGGCCGCGTTCAACGTGGCATCAGCGGAAAATTCCACCGCAGCCAAGATCTTAGTAATGTCCTGATGTGTGCGCTGGTCAGATGATGGTATGCGCTGCTGCAGCTGGCGCAGCCATAGTATAGAGGCCCGGCTAAAAAAAGATGCTGCAGATGAGGCCTGCACAGACCAGGCTGATGCCTGATGGGCCTTGATGAGGGTCCGCTCTGCCTTCTTGTCCTCCGGTTTCAAATGTTCCTCAGAAGGCCCAGTAAGAGGGGAAGAAGAGACTAGGGCCACCACAGGAGAGTCTACCGAGGGAACCTGAAGCAGGGAAGAGAATTCTGTGGCTAAATTGTAAAACCTTCTGTCCAGGTTGTTCGGGATTGGCCCAGAACTGGGTGAAGACCACTGTCGCTTCAAGACATCCGAAAATAATTTCGGGGCTGGAACTATCTCCGAATGGACAGGAGGTTCTTGAAACAAGGCCGAAGTAGCATCCGGTTGAGAAGTTGAGTCACCAGAAGAGGTGGGTCTGTCGCCCAATCCGGTGATCGTCTTAGCTTTAAACAAAAGAGAACGAAACATGTGGGGCTTGAAAAGACCCACAAAGGCCGGCTGGTCAGGCTCCAGCCCCTCGTCTTCTGAAAGATCTTGCTCCGGAAGAGCCTCCTCTTCAGATAAGGAGTCCTGACTAGCAGAGTCCTGGCCATAATCATCAGCCATGGTTTCCTCATGGTATGGACGAGAGCGGGAGCGCGATCGGCGGCCAGGCCGGGCTGAGGCAGATTGTTGTTGTAGACCCTGCGCTATTCCCTGACGAATCGCCTCCGAAATAAGATCTGCTAGAGAAGGTTGTAAATCAGTGGGAACCTGGGCACATTGAAGGAGCCCTGGACCCAAAGAGGATTGTACTGGAGGGACCGAGGACTGTTGAGCCGGGGGTTCTGTGATAGTGGCATCCAACGGAAAAACAGAAGCCACGTCAGTCACACAGCTGGGGTCTCCCCGTGAAGAGCGGTCAGGCGACAAAGAAGGAGCAGGGTCCGCCCGGTCTGGTGGAGCAGCAGCAGGAGGGCCTGATGGTAATTGCCTAGGATCCTGCAATGCCTTGGAATGGGCTCTCTCGAATGCCTTTTCCATTGCTTTATGGCGCCGGCTCTCATCCCTGGATAGAGAAGAGCCCTTGGAGGAATGGGAACGTTTGGTAGAAGAAGACCTTTCAGTTCCCCTATGGCTGGAAGAAGGGCCCTCCCCAGGATCCATCTCAACATGGCGCTTCTTGCTCTGCGCCTTGGTGCGGTTTGACTTTGAGCCTGAGACATCCGCCATTTTGAACCTACTGAAGGCGCCAAATTAATTAGATATCGAGGTGGAAGCGATCTGCCTGAAGCCTGCTAGCCGTTCGGCTTTAAACGGGTGCGAAATTGGCACGGCAGGTAATTAGCGCCGATCAGCTGTAGACCGGGTCTTGATGATCGCAGGAGGGCGGGAAGAATAGAGCCAAAGCGCGGCGGAGCGAGACGGAGCAGGCTCGTGCGCGCCGAAAAGAAACTGACAGCCGGCAAGGTCTCGTCAATTAGTAGCCGCCTGAGAGCACGGGAAACGGGTTGAAGCGCGGCGGAGCTAGGGAGAGCCGGCTCGTGCGCGCCGAAGACAAACCTGATAGCCGGCAGTCCCTCGGTGGTCAGAGGTCGCCTGGGAGCGCGAAAGGCAGGGCGAAGCGCGGCGGAGCTAGTCAGAGCAGGCTCGTGCGCGCTAAATCCAGGAAACTGTCAGCCGACAGTTCCCGCCGCTGCGCGGCCCTCAGCGGACCGGGATCCGTCCCTTCTCGCTGGGAACGAATTTGTTCTCCGAAAACCAGTTGAATAATAAGAAATCCACAAATAAACAAGTTCAGAGATTCAAATTTGATAAGAAAACGCTACAGACACTGCTGTCCTGATAGAGACCGAGTCGAAAAACTGGAAGGAAGCAGGAAGAGGCGGGCTTAAAGTTCCAGTAGACTCGGTCCTATAGGATAGCTGACATGTCGACACCCAGTCTGACTGCCGTGGGCGCCATCTTCGGAGAATATCTTCTACAATAAAATGAAATAGCTAGACATATCTGCATTTTGGAGCTTGCTAGACATTCATATTCTCAACAGTGAGCTTTCCCTTCAGATAGCATGATATATGTTTGCATTATTTACATATGTAACTGCATGTTTGCTTTAAGGGAACTGTGTATTTTGTGCTGGACACACATTTCTTTTGTTAAAACCAGGACCACCAGATCTGGGCTGCAAAATCTTGTAAATGGTTTCCTGTATCTCTTTGCTGGCATCTCATGGTAATCGAGATTTGTATAGTCTGGATCTCTAAAATATTCTCACATTCATATTGGCCAAGGTTCTCATCACAAAGCAATCTGGGCACTAGGATTGCCAAAATAGGTAATTTAGTATACTGGGTTTTTCCCTCTTTTCCTTGTCACTTCTCTTCCAGCTGGCACTCTATGTTTAATAATACTGTATGTGAATGTATTCATTTATAAATTAGGGTGTCATTTTGTTATCGTATTACAAATGTACAGAAACCAATACTACAACTTTTAAGGGGTTTTGTTCTTTATGAGTTTAATGAGCAGGGGGAAAAAAAGAAAAAATGCATTAGAAATCCCTCTGAGCAATCAGAGATGTTGAAACATACTAGTTTGGATCCAACAAGGTCCCAGCAGTAGCAGCAGTCATCTGCTGATATAGCGGTAGTTCAATTCTCCCCCACTGATGATACATCTGTAGCTGATTCACACAGAATCTAACACTATTCCATATGGTACCAAGGTCTATCAGGAACACTTCTTCAAAGGATGCAGAGACAGTAACAAGAAGGTGTTGAAAAAGCTTTTTTTTTTTTTTTTTTGCAAACAAAATACCATTAAATTGCCAAATGAGTCTCTCTCTCTCTCTTATGATCTGAAGCTCAATGGTACTACTAACTGATGAAAAATTATTTCTGGCATAAGCTTCAACTGCAACAATATACTTCTTTTCAAGCGTTAATTCTATTTTCGGTGTACATTGCATTTGGCTTCTTGTTCACCTTAGTATCTTATAAGTGATTTTAGATCATGATTTCATTCTTCACAGTACGCCCCAAATATTTTTTTTCCCCGGGATCAAAGGGTTTGGTTGTACTAACAATTAAAAATGGTTACGACTTACATATCTAAATAATGGAATTTGAGATAAAATGTATTATTGACCCAAGATGTGCCAGTATGCTATGGTAATTATAATTATATCTGTATATTGATTGTATTATGTCTTCAGCATACTTTCATCCCTAAGACATGGAACAACTAAATTCATCAGTGAATTTGTGAAACATAAGATTATTCATTTCAAAATAGAAGTAAACATCAAGTAAAATTTGCCTGAATTTATTATGAAGTTTATAATATTGCAGTAGAAATTAAAATGTGTTTTCAATATGATGCATAACAAACAACAGAAATATATTGCTAACGCTATGATGAAAACTGCAGTGCAATTTAGCTAAATGGAGCGCTTAAAATCTAATGTTTATTTCATGGGATTAATTTTGGAAGAAACCACAATTCAATCTTAAGAGATAATTATTAATCAAAATTAGTTAGAATTAAAGTACAATAAACTGCTAATATAGATGTAGTCATTCTCTCAGGAACTCTAAGATCAGTAAAGCAACATTTGGATATCAGAATGGTTACAAACATAATATAAACCCTCCAGAAGATGAGATCTATTCTTCTTTGTTGAGATCTTCAATAACATAAGAAGCTTTTATTTTAAAAAATTGACATAAGATGTTCTACTGAGCCTCCAAAGCTCACAAAATATTGTTTATCTCCATGCAGGCAGAAGAATATGAGAAGTAGTCAATATTGATGGGCTTCCTGAAATTTCACCCAAAATGGCCTGCAATAGCTATGAATAGCTATGCTTTGTCCATAGAAGAGGGCATTGAAATTCTGTTTTTTATTTGAAAAAAATCTATTAAAAGCCTCTGTAAATTCAGTCTCTGTTTGAATTTTAAATTACAAATCTTATTTCTCTGGTGAGCCTATGCAGCATGCCTGTTGCTAGCATTCTCTGCTCAGGATACAATGGTGTAGCAGTTAAGGCAGTATACTAGAGACTGGAAAACTGTGAGTTCGCATTCTACCCTAGACACCCAGTTGGGTGATCCTTGGGCCAGTCTCTTTCTCCTTCTCTCAGCTCTAGGAATAAGACAAGAGGAAAATTCTTCTGAAAATCTTGCCAAGAAAATTGCATAAACTTCTCCAAGCAGGAGTCAAGACAAACTCAAAAGTGTCCCTCTCCAGCTCATAGGAAATTCCTAACAAAAAAATATAATTTGGATTTATGGTTTTGTTCCTTTTCTACAATAAATGATAAAAAGAGATCTTAGAGATTTAGAATATCCCTCATGAAAAATACATCCGATTAATTGGATTGTGTTATGCATTTGTACATGAGTGAGAATAATTGGTTTAATTAAAAATAATATTTGTTTCTTTTCTTTTGCTTCCAGTCACTGATACCATATTTAGTTTTAAAATTAATGGCAAAATACAGCAAGATGCTAAAGATGCAATTATTGCTTTTTTATTTCTGAACATTTAACTTCACAATCAAATTTACTTATTATTAAACCGAGTTGGCCATATATTACAGATTTTTAAATTGACATGGCCATTTATGATACATCAGTATTTTCTACTAGCTTCGCTCATAATGGAATTTTTGGCTAGACCTGCCACATGAACATTACATTCAAGCATCATGGCAAGCCAAAATTCCCCTCCTACCAATCAGCATTGCCAGAAAACCACAGATGGCCGTATGTAAGATTTGCTAGCTTATCATACAAACCAGAGTGCTCCATTTGGAACAAGCCAGAGGAAAAAAAGCTATGCAAGAGATCAGAACAATGTCTTTCAAACACAACCATGTCTATATCCAAAGTATCTTCACAAACAGAATACCCTTTCTGTGGATACAGCTGATACTGTTGTCTTTAAAATCAGAAACTTCTCAACGCTGCCAGTTTGCTTTACAAATGAAATGGTTTATTGGATTCTGTGCAGAAGGAAGCGCTGTTTGCATAAATCAATGCTATTTATGTAAACAAACAGTTTATTTGTAAGCAACATATTTATGCCTTTAGAAATATGTAAAGTTAGCATATGGAAATTCATCCACTCTATAAGTAGTACATCTGTGTAATTGGTTATTTTTAAACAACTAATGCCTAACAAAACAATACTGCCTCATATTGATCAGTTGAAGCTATATATATGAAATGCTATGTTCCATACAACATTTTTATTTTATTATCCAGTTTTAAAGTGTTCAACTCACTTTGAATGCAAGTCACCTGAGTGGAAAGCACTCCATTTGAGTTTGAAACAGTTCTGTCAAGTTTATAACAACTATTCCGATCATTTTGCAAATGATTCAGATTTTGAATGCAATGTGATTTCAAAACTTTGTATATATCCCTACACAACAAACTACCACGTTGGTAAATAGTTGTATTTGTTATATATTGATCTCTCGACTCAGAATTTATATCTAATCTACACCTATTTAAGAATGAGCAAGCTTAACTAATAAACAGAGATACTAAGATAGTGAAATAAAACATGCAATAAAAACTAAAATCCATCAGACATGGGTTTTCTTCTGAAACATCCCACTGTTCTGCTTCAGAATACTCTCAACTATCAGATACCTTATCATTGAGTAAACTATATATTTTCTCAAGAGATAATGAATTTGACAGCCCTGTTTACATTCTGAAATTGCACGTTAATTTAGCTGTTACCCAGTGGACAATGAAAAGACAAGAAAATAGAATTCCAGAACTGAAAACAGTAATTTTAGTTAGACCAAAAAAGTTTGAAATTGTCACTTTCTAAACATGATCTTCATATGTTACTATGAAAAGGGTATGTGCATGGCAAGAGTTGAGAAAAGTCATAACATGACTTAAAATTGCAGATACAATCTGTTTGCGTGGAACAACGGCATGCAATTTATAACTGACATTTCAATAGATTCACTCAACAGTGATATATTTATATAGTATTATTGCAAAAAGGTACATTGTGACAAGATTAGCAACATTCTTAAAGTAATGATTATTTAAGTATCAAAGTGTTACCTAAGGCAATTACGATGCACTCTTTTAAGATCTACTGGGAAAGATCTGAAGGGAAAATAATTGACTTCGCTAATTTTACCCTTGATAATTATAAAATAGCTCTACATTTCATTATAAGCCAAAATTTTCACATGTAATTGTCAGCCTTGATAGAAACAAGATAAATGCTTTGCAGAAAAGCTCTGACAATTAGCTATAAGATCATGATACAATTAATTTTGGACTTATAGTGCAAAGTAACACTAGGAATCTAAGATACATATATTATACTATTTGCTTCAATAATCAATAAACAAATCTGTGCCTATTTGCTCTCTGTAGATTCTCATGGCTAGCATTACTACTGTAATGAATTCATAACTCATTTAAATTTATTTGTTATCCTAGTTAACAGATTGCAAAATATAGGGATCGCAAGTGGTACAGTAAGAATTAAAAGTTGAGAAAACTGCACAAAGCAGAACTTTCATGAATTTATCCTGCAAGTTTTCTCCAAGTACCGTAAACAAAGCAGCCTATAGTCTTTAAGATACACATATTTTATTAAAATGACAGCAGTCAGACACTGATTAACAGCCATTTTAAAGGTAAATTACAATGTGAGCAATTCATAATGAACAAAAAATGATAAGATGTATTCTTTGCCCCCATGTGCAGATTCTGTTTTTCTATTATCTGTTTATACAGGTAGTCCTAACTTACGACCACAATTGAGCCCAAAATTTATATTGCTAAGTAAGAAATTTGTTAAGTGAGTTTTGCCCTATTTTATGATTTTTCTTGCCACATTTCTTAAGTGAATTGTTAAATTAGTAACATGGTTGTTAAGTGAATCTGGTTTCCCCATTGATTTTGCTTGTCAGTTGATCACATGATCCCTGGACTCTGCAACTGTCATAAAATTGAGTCAGTTGCCAAGCATACGAATGTAAATCGTATAACCATGAAGATGCTGCAACAGTCATAAGTGTGAAAAATGGTCTAAGTCAGCAGTCACCAACTGGTGGTCCGTGGACCACTGGTGGTCCATGAGAAAATTTTGGTGGTCCGCAGAAAAATTATTTGCATTTTTTATATTACACTAAATCAGGGGTCCTCAAACTACAGCCCCTGGGCCGGATGCATGCAATGAACGTTTGTGTTGCTGCAGAGTCTTGTCAGGGTCTTTCTGTATGTGTCAGAGGGGGACAGAAATTCCGACTTGGGGTCTGCTTCAGCCCTCTGGTACAGGGCTTTGGGTGAAGGCTGGATGGAAGCACTGCTGGTGGTGAAGAGCCGGAGGGCCTCGTTCCAGTGGGACTGCATCATGGCATGGAACTGGCTGACTATCTCAGCCAGCTGAGCCTCCAGGCGCCAGTACCTGGCCTTGCACTCCCGCAGTTCTTCCCTCTGCTTGGAAAGCCTATGCTCGTAGTCCTCAGTGAGGTGCTTCTGCTGAGCCTCCTTCTTGGTCAGATCCAACTTGAAATGAGCTGTTTTGCCAACTCTTTCTCGTGGTGGCTGCTTAGCTCCAATAACTGCTTCCTGTTGGGGCCCTAAAGAGCTCAGGTGGGGAGGCGAGGAGTGGCTGGGAGGGGAGGGGCAAGTGAGGCACCCCTCGATGTGAGTGACATCGAGTTAACCAAGCCCACTGAGTCACATGACCACCTAGTAACGCCCACCCAGCCGGTCATTAGGCAGATCATATTCGTGGTCCGCGGGATTTAAAATTATGAATTTAGTGGTCCCTGAGGTCCGAAAGATTGATGACCCCTGGTCTAAGTCACGTTTTTCAGTAATGTTGTAACTTTGAACGGTCACTAAGTGAACTGTTGTAAGTCGAGGATTACCTGTAATATGTCTATAAAATTTTCTTAACTGGGGACAGCATGGTATCAGTTGTTATTTCTAACAGGTCCCCAAATTAATACTGAAGTTCTGAAGGGATGGAAAGACAAATGGAAAGGCAAGCAGAATGCAGAAAAGATGTTAGAGGAGCATTAAAAAGTAACAAGCGTAACTTGCAGATTCATGACTATCTGACATGATATATAGCTAAATACTTAAAAATTTGTGACTAGCTTCACAATTTGTTAATCCTTGGGAGAGTATAATTTGAATTGTATCACTTTATTATTACTTTATACTATCTATCTATCTATCTATCTATCTATCTATCTATCTATCTATCTATCTATATCTATTTTATCTATTTTATCTATTTTATCTATTCTATCTATTCATCTATCTATCTATCTATCTATCTATCTATCTATCTATCTATCTATCTATGCAAAAAATTAAAATCTCGGGTGTTTTCCCGTGTCATGTTAAATAAGTTAGTTAAAATGTTTAAAATTCTGGTTAAAATCCTAGCTTAAAATCTTCCAAATCTGTCTGTCTGTCTGTCTGTCTGTCTGTCTATCTACACACACACACACACACACACACACACACACACACACACACACACACACACACTATAGTTTATTATTGTATTAATCTATTTTCTGAACTAGCATGTAGTTTAAAATAGCTTGAGAGTTGGTAGCAACTGAGGTATAATAAACCTAAGTAATTAAGAAAGTAAATAAATAAAATTAAGTTAATATACTAGCTGCACGTATACCTTACATAGCAGAAAAATAACAGAAGAACAACTTTTGGCTTTTAAAAACATAATTTTACAATAAATGCAAAAAATAAAAAGGTATCTTTTACAATATCATATCAATCTATCAAGCATTTATACTATTTTTAAGACAGGAGAGAATGAGCTGATATAAATACTGAGTGGATTCCATTTAGGTAATATACCATAAAAGTTCGTTAAGTTTTCATTTGTCTAAAATAGGAACAAAATGATAATATGTTTTGGCATAACTTTCAGAACAAGAAGCTTAATTAGTTGAAAAGTCACATAATTCTGTAGGTCACTGTGTTTTAAATCTGAACTGTGGCAAGCTAAAAATAATTACATCTATTTGCTTAGAAATAGTATGTGATACAGAATAACATAAAGCATTTCTGCTTCATTGAAATCCATGGCTATTCTTCTGTCTAATTTTAAAAACAGATTTAGTAAAAGAGCCAATTCACAAAATACATGTTTGACAGACATGCAAAGAATATGTTTATAGATTATAACTTGGCTATATTGAATGAAACAGGTAGCATGGCCTGTGATTCCTGTGATCATTCTTGTTATAAAAATCTTATTCTACTAATGAATATTTGCTGCCAGCTTAGCAGTGTTCACTTGTTCCCCATGTTTACACTTTTTCATGTTTTGAAAAGATGCTCAATGAATCAAAACTGCTATAATTCATTTACTTTAATTCACTCTTTCTGCAAGGATAGATCTTCCTGCTAATCTCACTAGTGATTCTTTCGGAATCAATATGAGAAATAATTTCATAGTACACATTTATATATTTAGTTCATCTGACATAGTTGACAGTTCATCTCTAGTAAAATTTCAGATAGGGAGGATGTATGTACAATGTAAAGTGACACCAAATGCCACAAAGCACTAAGATTTCTAACAAGGTAAGCTCACAAAAAGCAGCAATTGAACAGTTTTTCAAAATAAAACGCATACATAAATGCTCTCATTTAAAACAACAGAAATCACATTACCTTAGTATTTTGCAGCTGAGCAAGACTTGTGCAGGCATTCGCTAGAAGAAAATCACCACTCAGGACAGCCATTTTATTTCCAAATTGCATATCTTTCAATGCTCCATCAGAGGATGTCAGTTCACTAATGTTTACTATTCCACGATGCACAAGGAAAGCTGTGTGGATCAACTCTGTGATCTCTGCAAGAGTTCGTTGGCTTTAAAGTAAAGATCAGACGTACTACAATTAGTTGCAGAACCATTGCATGAGTCACAGATATTAAAAAAAAAAAACATTGAGCATAACTGGATATTTTTTCAGCACAAATGTAACATTCACTCTATTTGGACTTATTTGGCCAATGATCACTTTTGATTACAATTTCTATCTGAAGCAGAATATTTATTTCTTGGAAAACTTGTAAATGTAAATCCTTCCTCCATTCTTCAAATGTGGATTGACAATTTAATGCATCAATAATTATTAAGAAAAAAAAGTTAATGATGTAAATTGACCAAAATAGTCTTATGGGTATATCATCATTTTGTATCCTATTTCAGCAGCAGTAGTTCTGATTTAATAGCTAAACTAGTGTTGCCATATATCACATTATGGAGGTACACATGGTGGCATGGGACAGAAACATTCTAATCATTGTTAAACTTTGCGGTCTTCCAGAATGAAATAGAAATACAAGCCATTTATATTCTAGAACAGAAAACTGCATTCTGCTATAATCCAAGGTCTAAGGAAGGGTTAATATATTCTACTGTTGATGTGGGTGAGAGGGAGAAGACAGAGACTAATAAGGCATCCTGATGCTCCTGCTGTCATTGTCAGGGCAGTCCTCCCAGGAAAATGTCCATATCAATTCAACTTATCAGATGGACAGCTGATCAACATTAAACAGATTTGCTCTGGGCAGATTGAGCTGAATACCTGCCATGAATCACAATGAGAGCCCTCTGGTCTCAGCAACTGAGATCTGCCATTTCTGACTTCGGAAGATCCAAGGGCATATGATGATCTCTAGTGATGAGGACATAAAGCTGCAGCTTCCTCAACAGATAGCTTGTTTTTCCCAAAGGTACATATTAATATCCTGAGGAGAAAAGGCTCTTTTTTTTGACCTGAAACACAACCCTTCATTATCCAACCCAAATTACTACTGTTCTTTTTCTTCCCCTATTAAGCTTTTAATGAAGAAAATAAAATTTTCACTGTTCAGCTCATCATACAAAATTTCAACAATATATAAATGTAGTATTTTCCAACTCTCCCTTTCTATTTTACCCTTCCTTTCTGTTTACTTTCCAAATAGCATCTATAACATTTAGCTAACTACATCCTCTTCAGGTTCCTTTATTTTTCATTGAAATAGCACAGAATTCTGGTACCGTGAGAAATTATTAAATAGCTGTAGGCAATTTTCAAGGATTTGAACATCTCCTAGAGAACATCAGCTTTTTTTTTTCAGCAGTTCAATTCAGATTAATGTTTAAAGGGAAACATTTCTATATAAATCCTGGAGCATTCAAAGAATTAATAATTACTGCATCCACCTCCAAATTAATTATAAAACAATGACTTTTAAAATCACAAATATTAAAGTTATTGAAGTATCGCACAAAACATGTAGACTGAGAGGGAATGTTATTTATTTAATCAATGAAAGCTAAGAGTACAGTATTTATAGAGCTTTTAAATGCATAATTGGCAAGCCAATTCTACAGAACATGTATAGAAAAATAATTGTAAACAACTCCTCTTTTTCAATCATACTGTCTAGTAATTGGATAGCTTACAAGACACAATTATTTCACAAGTGTCGTGACATCATTGCACAAATGATGTAAATTAGATAATATCATGTGCATTGGGTCATGATAGACATGATGGCTCTTTTCCCCTTATCCTATCCACAAATACTTATGGTTGAAGTGAATATGTTTTAGGCTACCTTCAAGGGTAGAAATCCAAAGACACTCTGTGTGTGTGTGTGTGTGTGTGTGTGAGAGAGAGAGAGAGAGAGAGAGAGAGAGGGAGGGAGGGAGGGAGGGAGGGGGAGAGAGAATGCTCTGCCTCTTTGGAAAGGCATAATAGCAAAGGGAAGTCCAAGGAAAACTGTAGGATGCTATATGTAATTGACTCTTTTCTTCTCACTTCTATATCTCTACTATTTATTAAACAAATTTATATAGCTGCTCAACTCACACATACGTAACTCTGAGCAGAGTTTCTATAATTCTACAATGTCTTTAGGTTTTACAATGCTGGACGTTGGTTGTAAAAGAGAAGAAAAAGTAGGTTATAAAAAAACAGGAATAAAATGTTTAATCCAAGACAAGCTTTGCTGAGTTCATTAAGGCATTCATAATTAATACACAAACATAACATTGCAATCTTATCAAATTATCTCTTCACGAATAAATCAGTGAAGATAATTACAGAGAAAATATTGTAGATGGAAGTTAATGTATGGCACAAGAAATAACATTAAGAAAAAAAAATATTGCCTAAACCAAGAGTCTTACATAATGGCCATCTAATTGACAAAGTGGGGACTATCACCTTATCTTTCAGTATCAGCATTTAATCCTAGAACTAGAACATATTTAAAGGAAGAAAAGTGTGAGAGAGCAGCAGTTTCTTTCTTCGCCACTAAACAGACAAGCTACTGTTCATACATTTTTAGAACAAAGCTACTAATTCAATGACCCTTATGTAGTCTTTTGCCTCTTGCACTTACTTCATTTCAAAATTAATAACTGCATCAAATATTTTCACCCTATTCCAATGTAGAATAAACAGTTCCATACTGATCTCCATCAAATCATTCCTAAACATTAATTCTACAGGCAACAGCATTTGCCTGGTATCCTGCTATACAGTAAGTGTGATATTTGTAAACAGAGTGTGCCAAGAATTGTATATTGAAGACATATCCTAGTTAAAATGCAAAAGTAACTATGGTTCATTGTCACTTTCTTGCCTGTTTCCTCACTTGCACTGTGTAAAATGGAAAATGAGAAATTAATGGATTAATAAATTCTGCTACACATGAATATCATTTTAAGAAAAAAGATTTTTTTTTTTTTTACTATACATTCAGCTTCAATTAAAAATATGTTTTATTTTTATTAAGAGCCGTGCTGGTGCAATGGTTAGAATGTAGTATTGCAAGCTAATTTGACTGTATTATTCGATCCTGACTGTATAGTTCGATCCTGACCAGCTCAAGGTTGAATCATCCTTCCATCCTTCCGAGGTCAGTAAAATAAGAACCCAGATTGTTGGTGGCAATAAGCTGATTCTATAAACTGCTTAGAGAGGACTGTAAAGCATTGTGAAGCGGTATATAAGTCTAAGTACTATTGCTAGTGCTATTAATTTTTGCATTAATCTGAACAATAAAGAATTAGTGACTTATACTGCTACCATTAAGTAAGGAAACACACAGTTATGCATGAAAACTATGATTACAAATACATATTTGAGATACAAAAAGGAAAGGAACAACCTTGCAAATGCAAATTGTAATAATGTATTACTGATTAATATTTGAATTCTCTTAATATTTATTCTTCTCTTCCATTTGAAAAGCCCCATTTTATGTCAGTACCAGGTTACATAGTAATCAATGGCATTAACAGCAATGATCAAACCTTATGTATACATCAGCATGCATTCTAGAAACCTCATTAGAGTATAACAAAATGCATAACAACCACTGTAATGCAGCAATATGAATAAAACAATAAATTAAAATAAGTTGTATCAACCATGTGATTCATTGAACTAGTGCACTGATTTCCGTAACAACCATGGCAAAAAATAGTTGTAAAATCAAGTGTGACTCACTTAACAACCACTTTTTGCTTAGCAATGGAAATTCTGGTCTCAACTGGGATTGTAAGTGGAAGACTACCGTGTTTCCCCGAAAATAAGACAGGGTCTTATTTTCTTTTGAATCCTGAAATAAGGGCTTGGCCTTATTATTGGGGGGTCTTATTAGTTCAGGGGTACAGGAGGCCTGGGTGGCCTGTGCACTCACGGCCGGGAGTCTGGCAGAGAGAGGCTCCCTTCGCAAGCCCCTCCTGTCCTGCGAGGTGTGTGTGTAGAAAGCGAGTGGCCCAAAGGCGCCAAGCAGCACAAGTGCCTGTCCCCCACTCCCTGCTTGCGCGCCTCCCAGGCCTCACCATGTCGGTGTGGGTGAAGCCGGTGAGCACCAGGTCCTTGAGATCATAGCCAATGCCGCCGGCGCCCATCACCAGCACCCACGTGGATGCCACGGCCTGGGCCAGCTCTCCCTGCAGGGTCCAGCTCCAGCCCTCACCATAGAGTAGGAAGCACACTCCCAGAGCGGCTGCTGCCCTGGCTGGGGTTTGGAAGCCGCAGAGGCAGAGTTTGGGGGAGAAAAAGAAAGACTTCTGCTGCTTCTGCTTTTGGCTGCATGCAAGGAAAGCAGCAGAAGTCTTTCTCTCTCTCTCTCCCTCAAACTCTGCCTCTGCGGCTTCCAAACCTCAGCCAGGGCAGCGGCCGCTCTGGGAGTGTGCTTCCCACTCTATGGTGACGGTGGCCTGAGGCCTCCCCTTTCTCCCCTGCTCCTCTCCACTCCAATTGCCTGAGCATTGACTGACTGGAGTGCCCGCCGGCAAACTCGCAGGTCCAGTTTACTCTTTCCAGGTGCCCGGCAGCGAGACACCGGGCAGCCGCGCCGAGGGCAGCACCAACAGACACAGCTCAGCCGGCCCAGCCATGGCCATGCTCTTTGCCCATGGCTGAGCTTGGCCGCCAGTGGCCGCCTTGCAAAGGAAGCCCCGGGGCAGCGATGCTTGCGCTGAGTCTGCTATGGCGGGCGCTTGGTAGCGCAGGCTATGCGGACACAGCGCCTGGGCGAGAGGGCAGGCCACCACCATGGCACAGGAGCAGGCGCTCGAGGTCTATGGTCGGTGCCCTGGGCAGCGAAAGGGGCGGGGAGTGCAGGAGTTTGCAGGGATGTGGCTGCCTTGGGAGGGTTGGGGGGGGTGAGGGACCTGTGTGTGTGTGTGTGTGTGTGTGTGTGTGTGTGTGTGTGTGTGTGTGTGATAGAGAGGGGGGGCTTATTTTGGGGGGAGGGCGTATATTTAAGCCCACCCCAAAAATCAGGCTTGGCCTTATTTTCAGGAGATGTCCTATTTTCGGGGAAACATGGTACCTATATATAAAATCAAATAATCTAATTCTTAGTAGAAGTAACGTATCATGATAAAAAGGAGAGCAATAGCTCATTTAGGCAAAATGTTTAAGATTCCTTTGCTTATTAAAAAGGTTTCAAATTAAAGCCAAATCTTATTGGAAATTACATGAAAATAATTCATACTTATTAAAATTTATTTCCATTTAATCATTGCTATGACCTAGCTGCATTCGTGTGTTTGGAGAGCAGAAGCCAGTGATGGACCTGGCCGGAGGTGAAGCGAGACCGGTGGAGGAGCCTGGAAGATCCAGCAACCCGAATACTGCTAGCTAATTGGTGTAAAGTTAGTTCCCACCAAGGATAGTGCAGTGCACCAAGGATAGATGCACAGACACCAAACAGAATAAACTAGCAACCCAGGCTGTCAGCACTGCATTGTGTCTAACATGTGTAGATTTCCCTGCCATGTATGCCATATGCTAAATAAGGACCAGAGGCATACATAGTAATCCAAGTGCAGTCTCTCTACTCATTGCAAACATGGATGTTTTCTGTCCTTTGCTTTCTATGACATGCTTAGTGAAGATTACTTCCCATCTATATTCAGGTGCAATTAGTTATTTAATAAACTTCTCAAAAGGCAAACAGCTGAAGTGGGGCATTTGTATCAAAGTCAGGGGCTTTTATAATTAATACTGTAAAGGAAATTGCTAGATATTTTATTATATTTAATATATGCCTGCTATGAGATAATGTAACTTAACAAAGAAAGTTAGAAAAGTCGGACTAAGTTAACCAGAAACTCTTCAACCTTTTTGGAAACAAAATTCTACTGAGTGGATTTTCATTTTGTGCAAAAGACTACCGATTCCGTCTTTCTGCCAGCAAACTTCTACACCTGGTTCAAGAAATACTACAAAGGATGGACAGAGTTGCTGTCTTAATGATGTCTGCTGCACTGGCAGATAGCCACACTTATATATCCTTCTGAAAAATAACGTATGAAAATGAAATAAATGTATGAAAAAAACTAGAGATTGTGGGCTTGGGATAATGATAGACATGAGAATATGCAGGTCTGATGTAGAAAACAAGGTTCTAGTATCAATGCAGCCACTTGCAAACAGATGGCTACAAGGAAAGCAGGGAAAGCCCCAATCCAGCATGGCCAAGGTAATGCAGCAGATGGTTGGCAGAGATGCCTCTAAATACTATCAGCATCACCTGTTCGGGCTAGATTTATTCCAAGCATACACTCCCAAAATACACTCACTTTCAGAACTGACAGATCAGACCATCTGTTTTGAAGAAAGATGGTGAGGAACTGCACGGGTGGATCCCTATAGGTGGTTCTTAGTTGTGTAGCTGGCCTTTATCTGCATACATGGATACTGGATTGGAACCTGATGTAGAAGACCTTCATTCTACTTCTCATGATGTGTAGCAAGACTGACCGTCTGTAATTCTCTTGTTACGTTTCCCTATACACAAGTCCTAACCAGGCAAGTCACATTTGTTAAAAACAGCATGTCAAATAGTTCACAATTACGGACTATATCAATACATATTATGCCAGATGGTAATGAGCCGTATACAGGGACTTATCCATCCAAAATAATCATACAGATTTCTACAGCATTATTCAAGAGGTTATGGTTTATTACACAGTACTCATTAGACATACACTGCCACCATTAGCAATTTTTTCTTCATTTGTATCTCATTTAAGATTCTACTTTCACAAGCAAATTCAAATTAGTACACAAGGTTAAAACCATTATGGTTAGGAATAAAATTATCCTGTCTTTTTATGATATAGCAACAGTGGATCAAAGCTCTCTAGTCTAGCACATTTTAAAGAACTAGTCAGCTGAGTTTTAAGTAAGAAAATAGGAATATAGTGGTCACATATTGTGTTGGATACCTTAAAAATGAGTTAATAGTCCGATTGTTCTAAATAAATATATTTTAAACTAGCAAAAACTCAGAAAAGTCATATTTCTTTTTAGCTTAGTGTTAGTGTTTGAATACATTCACAGAAAATTAAACAGAAATTTAATGCAGGTAAGAAGTATCCTATCTTATCTATTCTTCGTTGGTGGAAGGAGATGACTGAATAGTATACACCTGTTCTGGATGGAAGCATATTTTTCTATTAAAGAATTGTAGCTTCAGGGACTGTTGAATTTGGCACTCCTGCTTTTATATAGGTATTTCACTATTATGGATAGCAATAGTGGTAAGATTATCTTTTACTACTAAACAAATAATCAAGACAGAGTACAAGTAAGGAAATGCCAAACACAATAAGGAAACTCTGGTACCAATAAAAATGAATTAATGTTTATGGCACATGCTTTCAGAGACTGTGTTTAATCTTTCAAATAATATAATACTAAGTTTTGCTGAAATTGTCCACTACTCCGGGGGTGGGCAATTTCAATTGAATGAAATTGCAACTTTCATTCAAGTCACCATACATTTAGGTACTGTATGGTTATTAATGTTTTCTTTTTTTATCTATTTGGAAATTTCTTTTATCCATAATGTGTAATTTATGAAAATTGCTAACTACCAAAAAAAGTCAGTGTGACATATGTGTTGCAGTGTGATACTGTGTTTCTTGGATCAGCTTTGATAATGAAATACTTGAAAGGAAAGGAAATGTTCATATTTAAGGAATCAAGAGCTTCCTTTGTATCCAAAAAAGCTTTCAGTAAAACATTGTCTTTAAAGAACAACTTACTATTATCAGTCTTATGTATTTTCACAGCTGGAGTCTTAAAAGGCTCTCAAGTTTTTATTTATTTTATTATGAATGCTTTTATGACGCTTTAGTGATCTAATTCTAAATGGCCTATAGAACAACATACCATACAATATGATAGAATAATTCAAAAATATCAACATTATCAAATAATAATACTATTAATTTTGAGGAGAGCTACCATATCTAAACTGCAATATCTTTTATGATTGCCTAAATAGTAGAAAAGAAATATGAACAGCTGATGCAACAGTTTGCCATTCTACAAACTGCTGAAGTTTGCAAACTGGTGAAAAAGATGAATCTGGGAATCCATAACTTAGTGCCAGAAGATACCTAGCTTTTAACGATGTTTTTTTAAAAAAAATATTATTATTTTAAGGGAAAGTTAAAAAGCATGCTAGCATGTCCCAAAACAAAGAATGTTCCTCATTTTATTTTCAAAAATATCCTTGGATTCTACTGAGGTGTATTGGCATAGTTAGAAAGTAAAACCTGTGAGTGGCTGAAATCCAACACTTTGTTGCAGATGGGGCAACCTGCACAGGAAAAAAGGAGTTGACAGTGAGTTCCAGGCAAGGCCATTTTAGAAGATGGTATCAAGAAATTGGTCGTTGCTTACCTGAACGACCCTTTTATACTCGACGTTCAGACACTCCTCAGTCTGGGTTACGATCACTCCTATTTGCACAGCTGAGTGTCAATCAAATCCCTCTGGAGCTGCATCCTCCTCTCTTCCTGCTTCCTCCTCAGACTTTTCACGAAGACAACTTGGCTCAATAGCAGCAGAATTGACCATTAGAAACTCCATCAGGTAGACACACAGGAAGCAGACAGCTACAGAGGGAGAAAAAGCAGACCTCCACCAAAGCCAGGCACGGCCAAGAAAGGGAGGGACGGAGTGTCTGAACGTCGAGTATAAAAGGGTCGTTCAGGTAAGCAACGACCATTTTCCTACTCGCCGTTCAGACACTCCTCAGTCTGGGATATACCCAAGTTAGAAAGAAAAGGGAGGGAATTAAGCCGTAGACTGGCCCTGTGGAGAGATTACAGCCTGTAATACCCTTCTGCCAAAGGCAGCATCTGCAGAAGCAAACTTATCCAGCCTATAGTGACTTACAAAGGATGAAAGGGAAGACCATGTGGCCGCCCGGCAAATATCATCTACCGAAGCCTGGGTAGCCCAAGCCGCAGAGGTTGCGGCGCTACATGTAGAATGGGGCAATATACCACCCGGGACAGGGGCCTCTCTTAAGTCATATGCCTTAGAAATACAGGCTTTGAGCCACCTTCCTACTGTGGTTGAAGAAACCTTCTGACCCAGGGAAGAGGGAAGGAAGGACACCAACAGAGCCTCAGTCTTTCGAAAAGGGGCAGTCCTTTTAAGATATCTTCTCAATGCCCGTCTCACATCTAGAGTATGCCACCGCTTCTCAGCAGGATGACGCGGGTTCGGGCAAAAGTTAGGCAAGACGAGTTCTTGGGCTCGATGAAAACGAGTATTCACTTTGGGAACGAAAGCCGGGTCGAGGCGTAGAACAACCCGGTCAGGATAGAAGATGCAGAGATCACTTCTCATGGACAAGGCAGCAATTTCGGATACTCTGCGCGCCGAAGTTATTGCTAACAAAAAGGCCATTTTTAAAGACAAGTAGCGTAGACTGGACGAAGCGATGGGTTCGAACGGTGGACCCGTTAAGGCCTGCAACACCAAGGTAAGGTCCCAAGTGGGGTAGCGATGAATCGGTGGAGGCCGCAAGTTTGAGACCCCTTGGAGGAAGGAACGGATCCTGGGGTCCTGAGACAAAGGAACACGAGATTCTCCTGACAGGACAGTGGCTAGAGCCGCCACCTGTCGGCGTAGAGTCGCGGGGGCCAAGCCCTTGGAGAAACCCGCATGCAGAAAACCCAGAATGTCCGGAACAGAAGCAGTTGTGGGGTCTACGTGGTGATCCCCGCACCATCTCGTGAAGGCAGTCCATGAGGCGTTATAAATACGAATCGTTGATGGCCTTCGAGCTGCCTGAATAATGGAGATAACATCGGCAGACAAATTGTCCTTAATGAGCTTTATGCGCTCAAATGCCACACGGCTAATCGAAGCCATTCTGGTTCCGGATGACGGATGGCTCCTTGAGTTAGTACTATCTTGTCGGGTGGAATCCTCCACGGTGGTTCGACTGATAAGTTCTTGAGGTCGGCGAACCACTCTCGACGGGGCCAATACGGTGCTACTAGTAGAAGGTTCGCCCGTTCGTGAATGACCTTCCGCACTACCTTGGAGATGACAGGAAGGGGAGGGAAGGCATAAAGAAGGCCCCGGGGCCACTGACTCCGAAGAGCATCCAGCCCCTCCGCTGCTGGACATGGATAGCGGGAGAAGAATCTCGGCAATTGGGTGTTCTGAGCCGTCGCAAACAGGTCCACTAGGGGAAGGCCGAACCTCCTGGACAGGCCCTGGAACAAGCTGGGGTCTAACTTCCACTCGGCGTGATCTATTTGGTCTCTGCTGAGCCAATCTGCTTCTCGATTGAGAGTCCCCGAGATGTGTTCGGCTTTTATCGACGAGAGGTAGAGCTCCGCCCATGACAGAAGACGCTCCGTCTCCTGCATCAGTGTCCAGGAGCGGGTCCCCCCTTGTTTGTTGATATGGGCCTTGGTGGCCACATTGTCCGTTAGAATCAGAAGGTCCTGGCGATATACAAGGCGTTTGAAGTGTATCAGGGCGAGACGGACCACTCTGAGCTCTAGCCAATTTATATTGTGCAGCTTTTCCGCTGATGACCAGGCACCTTGGGCTAGCTGACGGTCGAGGTGAGCCCCCCAGCCTCGCAGACTTGCGTCCGTGGTCAACACCATCCGAGCTGGTTCGAGAAAGGGAGAACCCTTGTTGAGGGCCGGAGACAGCCACCACCTCAGGGAAAGGCGAACTGGAGCTGGAACCTTTACCTTGAGAAGAGACTCCGCTCGACCTTGTCTCTGGTAAGGGAGCAGGAACCATTGGAGGCGACGAAGATGGAAACGCGCCCACGGAACAATGTCTATGCAAGATATCAACTTCCCCAGAAGCTGGGAGAGAGACAGTAAGGTCACAGTCCGGTGTAGTAAGACTTGAGATGTCAGTTCCCGAATGCTGGCTTGTCTGTCGGGAGATAGGGAGACCACACACAGTGCCGAATCTATTGTTGCTCCGAGATGTAGGATACTCGATGTGGGAATAAGATGGCTTTTGGCAAGATTCAAAGTGAACCCGTGGTTTTGGAGGGACTGAAGTACTAGCTCCCGGTCCTGGGTCGCCTGTTCGGGAGAAGACGACAGGATCAAAATGTCGTCGAGGTAGCATGCCAGACGAACAGGAACCTTTCTGAGCGACGCCGCTACTGCCGCTAGCAACTTTGTAAACGTCCTCGGAGCGGACGAAAGGCCGAAAGGCATCGCCCGATATTGAAAATGGTGGTCTCCAAACGCAAACCGGAGGAACTTCCTGTGCGACTGATGAATAGGGACGTGCAGGTACGCTTCCTTTAGATCTACAGATTGCATCAGATCTCCCCAACGAATGCAGCCCAGCAGAGACTTGAGGGAATGCATTTTGAACCGACGGTACAAAATGTGTTGATTGAGACGTCGAAGGTTCAAAATACCTCTCCAATCGCCCGAGGATTTCGGTACCAGGAATAGTGTTGAATAAAAGCCGGTTTTGAGTTGATCCAATGGAACCTGTTCTATGGCCTGGATTTGCAACAGATGGTGAATTTCGAGTAATAGAAGAGATCGCTTCTCCGGCTGAAGTGGCCAAGGACATTGAAGGTAAAAGTCCTGTGGCATGTTGGTGAATTCCAAACGTAACCCTTCGGTGACAGTTTGGACAATCCAGGCATCCGAGGTGGTAGATGGCCACAGGTGAGAGAATGCCTGGAGCCTGCCCCCGATTGGGACCAGAGGCGGTGAGTCACTTACCGCGCCTGGAAAAGCGGCCCGCCGACTGTCTGAAAGGTCGCCTGAAGTTGGATTGTCGGCGACCGCGGTCACGAAAGGGCGCCCTGTCCGAAGTTGACTGGTACTGGGACTGCGAAGATCTGTAGTAAGAGGCGCCCCCGGCGCCTTGGTCTTGTCGAAAAGGCTGTCGATTATAAGGAACATAGCGCCTGTCCTGACGTCGGAAAGACGTGGGTAACACCTTCTTCTTATCCCTATTCTCGACCAGCACAGAGTCCAGGGATGAGCCAAATAAGGCAGGGCCCTTGTAAGGGGCAGCAGTCAAGCGCCATTTGGACTTGGCGTCAGCTCTCCAGTTACAGAGCCACAAGAGACGTCTTGAAGATACAGTCGAAGCTAAGGCCCTGGAAGCGAACTTAGCTGCGTCTAAAGACGCGTCAGCCGAATATTCAGCAGCTGCGACCAGTTTGGCCAGGTCCTGCTGTAATCGTGCGTCCTCCGGGGGAAGCCTGTCCTTCAATTGACGCAACCACACCAGCGATGCCCGATTAAAGAATGATGAGGAGGTTGCAGCACGAATGGCCCAAGCCGCCGCTTGGTGTGTTTTGCGAAACCCCATTTCGGCTCGTTTGTCCTCAAACTTGAGACCATCCCCAGCCTCACCTACCAGGATGGAAGACGATGTAAGACTCGCCACCGGATCATCAATTGAAGGTAACTGCAGGAGGGCATCCAGCGCAGGAGCCGAGGCATAGAGCTTTCGATCAAATGAATTCGGGCCCGACAACGAGGCGGGGCGGTCCCAAGGCTTTTGAACAACCTGGCAGAAAAGATCCGGACAGGGAACAAAGTCCTCATCAGGTTGAGGTAGATTGAACAAGTTACTGTTGGGGCCAGATGGAGTAGAAGAAGAGGAGCCCTGAAGAGGTGTGGAATCCATATTAGTGGCAGCTTTTGCCTTGCGTAGGAGAGAGCGAAACAAGGAAGGCTTAAATAGACCCGGAAAAGCCGGCTTGTCCTGAATCTCTTCTTCATCCTCTGACATCTCAAAATCTTCTAGGAAATCGTCCTCCCGGGCTGATTCAGGCACAAGGCTACAGGCAACAGATTGCTGCTGAAGTTGTGCACCAGGGGGATGCATGGAAAAGGCAGAAGTAGTGGGGCACGTAGGAGCAGAGAAGGCACCAGAGGCTTGCTGCAACCCCATTTGATACATATGGGACATGGCCTGGGTAAAAAAGGACTGAAAATCCACAGGCTGAGGGAACCCTGGGCCCGCTTCAGGGCGGAGGCCGGCTGCAGTGGGTGTAAAAGTAGTTTCAGGACCTGGCCTAGAAGCTTGAGAAAAATGGCTTGCAAAACTAGAGGAGCGGGACCTTACACTGGCCCTTCACTGATTAGTCGCAGGCATTGGAGCCTCCTGAGAGGTTGATGGGCCATCCTCCCTCAGACCACTGGCCAACAAATCTACATTATGAGAGGCCGAGGGCTCACAGGTCACCTCATGGCTCAAGCCTTCAGGAATTGGTCCTTGACCAGGGTCCTGGGCCCGTTGCCTAGCCTTATCAAACTGCTTTTCTAATGCTTTATGCCTCCTTTGGGCATCTTTATCTACTGTGGCAGATTTGGAGGACTTTGCCTGCCTGGAAGCCTTAGATTTCTTCCCCCTGAGCTGTTTAGGGGAAGGTACTGGGGAGGGGGAGGGACTCCTGTCCATATCAGAAGAAAGAGCACCTTCCTCCCTGTCATCCATGATCAATCACCCCAATGAATTATTAATTAATTGTAAATAGAACTTATCAATTCTATATATATGACTGTATATTGGTAATATAAATTGTAATATATATATCTATATGCTCTTATATAATTATTATTATTATTATTATTATTATTTATTTTTTATTTTATTTTTTTTATTTTTTTATCTTTAAATTGTAATAAATGCAAGAAAAATCTACAAGCACAACCAGTCTATCAAGATAACAAGGCAACCGCCCCCCCCCTTTTTTTTTTTTTAATTAAGAATGTAAATTAATTTAAGCAATGTGTACTTCCCTGAACTTTCAGGCACCCCTCTGCAGGCTGTTGTGAATTGCAGGTACGATCAGGACAGCGTCCCCACCTGCCAGCAAGCTAGCGACCCTGGAAACCAAAGCCCAGGTCGCTATGGCCACGGAGATCCAAAAACGTTGCCGATGATCAGGGCTCAAAATGGCGGCCCGCGAGGGGAAATTCCAGAAGTCCTAAGCCAGGCGAAACACAGCGCCTGCGGCCGGACTGAAGCTGCAGCAAAGGAGCAGTCACAATTTTCAAAGGCAGCTGATGAGTATGCCAGCCGGCAGGGACTCAAGCCGCTCGATCAAATGGCCACTAAGGCAAACCGGAGCCTCGCAAAGTGACTGGCAGCAAAATGGCGGCAATGGCGGCAATGGCGGGAAAACCGTTAGAAATAAAGCACCAGCCAAGCCAAGCCGCAAGCGGCGGCCGGAGCCCCGAACCGCCGCTACGCGCTTTAACCTTCTCCAAACGAAGGCAAACGAAGCGCAGCACTTTTAGACAGTAAATAAATAATATTTAGCCAATTCAGACAGAAATAACTAAATTAAGAACAAAATGCAATCAAGAGAACAGACACTCGATGCTATTGCAATGGCTGAGTGAAAAAGTCTGAGGAGGAAGCAGGAAGAGAGGAGGATGCAGCTCCAGAGGGATTTGATTGACACTCAGCTGTGCAAATAGGAGTGATCGTAACCCAGACTGAGGAGTGTCTGAACGGCGAGTAGGAAAATGTGCAGGTCTGCATTCTGATATATTGAGAGTTCTACAATGGGCACACCCCAGGGGTGTGCCCAATGCTTAACGCATTGTAAGCCGCCCTGAGTCTCCGGAGAAGGGTGGCATATAAATTAAAGCAAAAAAATAAAAAAATAAAAAAATCCAGCAGGTTCTGACAGGTTCTGGAGAACCAGTAGCGGAAATTTTGAGCAATTCGGAGAACTGGCAAATACCACCTCTGGCTGGTCCCAGAGTGGGGTGGGAAGGGAGATTTTGCAATATCCTTTCCCCAGGAGTGGGAGGGAATGGGGATTTTGCAGTATCCTTCCCCTGCCACGCCCACCAAGCCACACCACGCCCACAGAACCGGTAGTAAAAAAATCTGGATTTCACCACTGACACACCCACTGTGGCAACCATTTTCTGAATGGACAAGCTCCCCCCCCCTCCTTTCCATAGCAGCCATTTTCTTTGACTACCTGGGATAAGCTATCAGCATGTCAAATATGCCCATTGACCCAAAAGTCAGGGACTCCTGTGCTAATCAGGAACCAACTTTTCCAAAGAGCAAGTTCAACAAATTTAACAAAGCTGACACAAACTAAATTCACAACAAAGGTTATGCTTTACGGTGCTTAAAACAAAGTGAATGCCATCATCACATGAACAGGCACCAGACCTTGTCTATGGTGAACTCCTTAACTGTGGTAGTCCCAACATGTTCGTTCTCTACACTGCTGCTCCTCATTATGAAAAAAAAATAAAAATTAAACAACTAGCAACTACATTTGTAACTATTTGGAAATCAGGTTGTAACCTCCAGCGTTTTTTTTGTGTGTGATAATTGTTTATATCATTTCTTTGGAGGGAGGGCATTCTGCTTTAGGCTCAAACTTAAGCAATTCAGTTAAGTTTGTATGCGATGACTGCATTAGACTAACTGAATGAAAGTAAACAGATTCCCATTAATATGCATTGCCAATTATGTGCAGACACTACCAAGCCTGTGAACAGATGCTCATCTGTCCAAGTGTTTCCCCGAAATATTTCCACACAGCTTTTTAAAATACATAACTACATCAATGTAACTGAAAAGTGGCAATACCAATGGATTCAGTCCTAACAATGCATGAGCAGAAATACATTTCTGGATTTAAAGTGGCAGTTGTTTCAAAATATTTGTTTCATTCTTCAAAGCAAAATGAAATAGCTAAGCATCCCATGAGTCAAGCACATAATAAAAACAGCGTAATAAAAAATTTCTCTTATTCACATAAGGGAAGAATGCATTATTGGAACATGCTAGCACAAGTTCAGCCAATCTTGCTGCTTGGTTTCCAAATTATGAAACAAATGGACAGAGGGAGAAAATACTGAATCACAAATGATCATGTTCTAGTTACCGGGGTATTAACACATTTCTTTCTTAAATGTGCATGTACATGTAAATCCTGTGCTGCAGGGTAAACTTAAAAAAAAAAAACCATGTTTCCTGAGTGAATTGTGCAATTACACTGGTCACTTTCTAACAAGTGTCAAACAACCTCTTTTATTTCAATTGTTTATAGAGACCTTTCACTCCATTGCTAAGAGATAAATGTAGCAGACAAATGTTTAAAATGTTAATTGACTCCATTGTTCAAACCAGAAAAAGAAAAAGAAAACACTTAGCTCAGGTGATTATTTTTCAAGAGTTAAAGCTTATCCACAATGTTAATTTCCTTCTAAACCTGTAAATTTTAACATCTCAGACAGACTTGATGGATGTTCACCAGTTCTGAGCACCAACAGGAGTGTTTTATCAGAGAAAAACACTTTGGTGGTTATAGCTTTGAGAACAAGCATTCATTAAAAAGCAAATCCTGGAAGCACGTCGTAAATTATGAACTGCAAAAATATGAAGATTACCTCACATTTTCTTCACAACATTTAACGTTGTTATTTTCTAGCCCCCGTGATGGCGAACCTATGGCACGGATGCCAGTGATGGCACGCAGAGCCCTCTCTGCTGGCACGTACACCATCACCCCAGGTCAGATCTCCGTGGCGTTTCTTTTGTGAGCTTCTGTTTCTCTGCAAACAAAGAAACAGAAGCTCACGAAAGAAAAAGATCTTACCTCTTGCTGCGCTGCCGGTGTTGGGATGCCCCGCCTCCTGCCAGCTAGCTGGTATTCAGGTCTCTGCAACGCATGTCTGTGCATGCCTGTGCATGCGCGCTCACATGCCCGCACATTTGCATGTTCACACCTTTCAGTTTGGGCATGCCCGCGTGCGCTGTTTGGGCACTCGGTGTCGGAAAGGTTCACCATCACTGTTCTAGCCCCTCCCCTTAAGTAGGGGGTTCTACCTTACCAGAAGATAGCTCTCTGTGGCTCTTGGGAACATATACTCCTGAAATGGATGGATCTTAAAATATAAATGCTCTGATAATAAATAGTTAAGGGAGCTAGTAAGTAGCCTTTGATCTCCTTCCCCCATCAACTGGGCACACTTTAAGGACGGATAGAACCCTTCCTGAGCAACAAAACTGCTGCTGCCTTCAGGACAAGATCACATTAACCAGATGCATCTTGGAATATTCGAAGCAACTATCTTCTATCAAGATCCATTTTGGTCTAGTGATTAAGGATCAGGCTATAAACTACGTGACCATGAATTCTAGTTCCATCTTGGACAAAGCCAAAAAGGTTGCCTTGGGTTAGTCAC
The DNA here is from genome assembly GCF_059756535.1 of Pantherophis guttatus. Lineage (NCBI taxonomy): Eukaryota > Metazoa > Chordata > Lepidosauria > Squamata > Colubridae > Pantherophis > Pantherophis guttatus. The sequence continues at coordinate 245,331,120 of NC_142063.1, forward strand.
ATTCTCTCTGTCCTTTGAGAATTTTTTTCAATCTATGTTTAATTCTGCAATACTGTGATCTGCAGTGTAACCTGACCTTTATCTAAAAATTGACATTTCCGTTGAGTCCTGCTCAAGATCACAACAATTGTACATGCCAAAGGGACTCAATCCTTATCACTTTTGCAATTCTGGAAAGAATAGCCCCTTACCTATGACAGCAAGAAAAAAATTGTTCTAAAACTATTCCCATCTTATCGCAATAATTTTCTAGTAGGTACACACTGTACCAATAACATTTTCACTTAAGTCTTTCCAATTAATCTATTCTGTGAGGGATGGTTAGCACCACGAAGTGCTGGACAGTTTAGAGTTAAAACATGTCTGCGCTTAGTAATTAATTGTGTCTCAAGATACTTGTCACTGACAAGATATATCTTAGTTAAAAGGCAACATTGCTGAGGAGATATATTAGGCCAGGGGTCTGCAACCTTAAACCATTTGGACCCGTTTTCCACAGAAAAGAAAACACCGGGAGCCACAAAACCTGGGTGGGTGTGGCCAATTCGATGTCACTCACTCCCATCCAGTCACATGACTGTCTCTCTCTTTCTCTCTCTCTACCTCTGTCTCTATCTTTGTGTCTCTTGTCTCTCTCTCCCCCACTCTCTCTGTGTGTCTGTCTCTGTCTCTCTCTGTTTATCTTTCTCTTTCTCTTTCTCTCTCTTTCCCTCCCTCCCTCCCTCTGTTTATCTATCTGTCTTTCTCTCTCTCTTTCCCTCCCTCTCTTCCCCCTGTCTTTCTCTCTCTCTCTCTCTCTCTCTCTCTGTCTTTCCCTCTCTCTCTTTCTTCCCCCTCTCTCTTGCTCTCTGTCTCTTCCCCACTTTCTCTTTCTCTCTCTGTCTCTTTCACTTTTCCCTCCCCCTCTTTCTTTCCCGCCTTCTTTCTTTCTCTCTCTTTCTCTGTCCCCTGGGGGATGAGAAGGAACCCCTGAACTGGTGCTAGGTGATGGAAATCTGATGTCCGGAGGTCAACAAGCCCAGGAGCAGCTCATTGATGATCAGCTGGTCGGCTGAGAGCTGAAGACCAGCTGGCCAGCGGGGAGGCAGGGCATCACAACACCAGTGGCTCTGCAGGAAAAGTAACTGGCACCTGGGAGGCGAGCGTGAGCCGCCACTGACGGTCTGCGTCGCAATGGGCTCCAGAAGGAGGGGACCCCATCTCTCCCATTGTGAAGCCTGCTAAATGTCACTTTGTTGTGCAAGGCACTGTGAGAGCAGCAGGCAGGCCATGATGGCAGCAACAGCAAATACACCGCAACAAAGGCGGAATGCTGTTTTGGCAAGTGCAGGGTCACTTCGCTCCCGCACTAAGGCCCCGGCCACCGCCACTGCCGTGAGAGGGCGACAGCTCTTTTATCCCTCTGCCGCAACAGGGCAACAGGGAGCCACAGCAGAGGGATGAAAAGACCCACATGCGGCTTTGGAGCCGTGGGTTGCCAACACCCGGATTAGGCCAACAAAACTGCACAAAACAATGTGTGAGTGAGTCCTAATATAGAGCAGCAGAGGTTAGAATCCAATGTTATAGCCTGTCATTAACAAATTTAAAAGTCAAAGACTAATTAATAACCCTATAAATATGATATATTACTATAACATATGCAGCTGAGTCTTACAATCCAACTTCCTCTAACATCTTGGTCTGCAGAATTGCAGCAATTTCTTTATAGTTACTTCAGTTCTACTGAAAATCATGTGTACTTTCACAAACTACATAGAGCCCTCATTTTCCAAACCCCAGAACTATTAAATGAGCCAAAAATATGAATTCCTAACGTACGAAATAAATGAATGTCAACTTATGGCAAATATATAACCAAAAATTATACAAAATTCTATTAAAAGCTGATGATAGAAACACTGTTCTTCATCCAAATTGAATCCTAGCTACAGAGCATTTCAGTGAACATTTCTGGGGAGTCTCAAGTTTAATTTCAGAGGAAATGGGAGTAGTAATAGCTCATGACAGAAAACAAAGTAAAAATAAAAGAGTATATGCAGCAGGATATTTAAGTTTAAAAAACTAAATTTTTCAAGTTTTGTATTCTCATATGTACAGTTGCAAGTTACATCTCTTATCTCTTTCATACAATCCTGGTTCTTAGTCAAGTCTACAAATTTACTAAACACAGAATCAAGCAATTTTTTGTAAATTTGTCGAAGAGTGCATACAGGTAGTTCTTGACTTACAACCATAGTTTAGTGACTGCTTGAAGTTACAATGGCACTGAAAAAAGTGACTTATGACTCTCTTTCATACTTACAACCGCTGCTGCATCCCCATGGTCACAAGATCAAAATTAAGATTTGCTTGGCAACTGTCTTGTATTTATGACAGTGACAGTGTTCCAGAGTCATGTGATCATCTTTTGCAACCTTTTGACAAGCAAAGTCAATGGGAAAACCAGATTCATTTGACAACTGTGTTACTAACTTAAAAACTGAAGTGATTCACTTAACAACGATGGCAAGAAAGGTTGTAAATGGAACAAAATTCAATTAACTGTCTTGCTTAGCAACAGAAATTTTGAGCTCCGTTGTGGTCATAAATCGAGGACCACCTGTATAAACTCAGAACTGAAATTTCCTTGGCTTTCATTTTAAAGTTACCTTATCATGGAATTTTAACCACTTATTCCTACCCCTCTACCAAAATGCTGAATCTCAGTTGACTAATTTAGTGTTCCTAATACTGTAGCATCTAATAAATGAGAAGATTGTAATACCCACTGATAAAAATACAGAAATTATTCTTCATTATTAGAACTATGATATGAATGAGGAAGAAAGAATTAGACTTTTACGAGAAGAGGTGCTATTAATTCAGAAGTTCGTAGTTAAATGTTAATTTACTACTTTGGTCCAGGTTTCATAAAATTATTAAACTGAACCATGTAAAAAGTTATTTGGCCATGGCAGAATTTTGTATATTATTTATACATTAAATGCTCCCTAAGAAATATGCACTGATCTGTGGTTGAGAAGATTTCATGACACCATGACAGATACTTATTTCTGAAATTAATTTCACCCTGAAAAAGCCTTTATTAGATAGAGTTAGAAATTTGGAACAAGTACCGGTAGTCCTTGACTTACAACCACAATTGAGCCCAAAATTTATGTTGTTAAGTGAAAATTTATTAAGTGAGTTTTGCCCCCATTTTATGACCTTTCTGGCCACAGTTGTTAAGTGAATCACTGCAGTTGATAAGTTACTAACCTGGTTGCTAAGTGAAACTGGCTTCCCCATTGACTGAAGGTTGCAAAAGAGGATCACCTGACCTCAGGATGTATGAACTAGTTGCCAAGAATCTGAATTTTGATCACGTGTTCATGGGGATCCTGCAAAGGTTGTAACTGTGAAAAATGGTCATGTCACTTTTTTCAGTGTCATTGAAATTTGAATGAACTTTGTAACTGTACTCACAATAAGGAACAGTACTCACGTTTCCTTCCGTGCTGAGGTAAATGAGATTCAAGCATGAAATATCAAGTCAGATCATCTAGGCCGGGGTGTCAGACTCATGACGGCACATTGTCGTCATGTGACATATTGCAACTTTTTCCCCCTTTGCTAAAACGAGGGTGGGCGTGGCCAGCGCGTGACGCATCTGGCCCGAGGGCTACAAGATTGACATCTCTGATCTAGGCTTATGAAGATCTTTTGGATAGCAATAGCCTAAAATTTCCGCTTACTTTTAAACTGAAAATATCATGAATGTTTAAAGTAAAGCAAAAAAAATAAAGCTAATACCTTTCTACAACTTTATTTCTAAAAGAAAAGCAATGAGCAATACATTTGGAATAGAAAAATTAGTCAAGTAAAAGAGTCTCTGTCCATTCCCCATGCTATTTTTTTATTTAAACAGCATCATCCTATGGCTGCTTTCATTAACAAAAATCAGGGAAAGTAATGTGTGACTGCCCTGAATCATGACCCCTAGCTTACTAATCACTGAAACAACCACATGAGATTTCATTACTCATTACTTTGGTAAATAGCAATAAAGGGTATTAGAGACAGTTCACGGGTTTTGAAAAAGTAGTCAACTTCAAACATCCAACAACTGACCAATAATTCACCTAACATTTCTCCTGGAATGTTCATGAATTAAGTATTTAGAACAAAAGTAACATGATAAAAATATAGCATATTTTTAGACAAGCAAACACGATGTTCTTCAAAATATGGGGAACTTCGGTCCTTTTCCTGACGTACTTCTCCCCTCTTTTATGAGAGAAATAAGAAAAATGAAAAGCAAAATCTATTGTTGCTTGAATTTAACTTCTATTTCAAAAGAATGATGGGCATTTTTGACAGCTAAGCTTTTTGTTGCTATCCAGCATTTATAATAAAACAATTTTCAGGCTAATCAGAACGTTAAAAAATAGTTTCATGATAAACATGATATATAACAGGTTTGCCTGGTTTCAGGGCATATAAGGAAGGCACTTAGTTTCCATGCTGTAGAAATCTTTAAGAAAGAACACTACTGATTCTTATTCACCACTCTATCCATCCATCCATCCATCCATCCATCCATCCATCCATCCATCCATCCATCTAAAGTAAATATATATTGACATAAAGATGACAATTTATATGTACCTTTGGATTATCCAAATACTTGCCTGGAATATATCCCACTGACAATGTCATTCTGAATGGAGTCTTCTGTTGACAAATTGGGGCCAGCAGCCTTAGAAACAAGTAAAACCACCAGACCTCTCATCTGCAAATTGTTCCTGGTGTCGGACACAAAGCCCCTAGAAAAAGAGGAAAAAAGAATCAAATAATCGAATAAGTCCAAATAAGTCTATAGAATTATCATAAATTTATTTTTTGTCCATTGTGTTAGCTTTACAGAACATCAAGCACTCATTGTTCATATAATATTCCCAAATGGGTGCTTCAATGAGTTACACAGGTAGTCGTCGACTTATATCCATACATTTAGTGACCATTCAAAGTTACAAAAGCACTGAAAAAAGTGACGTCTGACCTTTTTTCACACTTACAACTGTTGCAACATCCCCATGGTCACATGATCAAAATTCGGGCACTTGACAACTGGCATGTATTTATGACAGCTGCACTGTCCCGGGGTCATGTGATCAACATTTGTAACCTTCCCAGCTGGCTCCCGACAAGCAAAGGTAATCAAGGAAGCCAAATTCACTTAACAGTCACAAGATTCACTTAACAACTGCAGTGATTCACTTAATAACTGTGGCAAAAATGTTGTAAAATGGTACAAGTCACTTAACAACTGTCTTGCTTAGCAATGAACATTTTGGGTTCCATTGTCATTGTAAGTTGAGGACTACCTGTAGATCCAATTTGAATAACCATTTAAATACTGAGCAGATTATTTTGAATTTGCTGAATAATCGTCATTTCTGATCATGTAAAGATACTTTAAACCATGATTCAGGCCACTTTTCTCAATGTTTCCCATTCTGAGACCTCTATAGATTGTCAAAACCACTACTACAGAATTCCCAATTACTTTGTCTATTGGTTATTCTAGCTGAGCATTCTGGAATTCAGAGCTTTAAAGCTTGGCCAACAACGTGTCAACAGAAACCTCCCTTTATTCCAAGTTATACTTTAATTTTTAAAGATTCTTTCAATTAAAAAATAACTAAATTGAAAATTGGTGTGCCAAAGCTAAATGCCAGCCTCAAGCTGAATTGTTACTTCCACTAATGTTTCTTGTCCCTCCATATACACCAGAGGCCTTTGTAGAAAGTCAAAATGACACAAGATTGAATCTCAGGGCTTTATTGGAAGTATACCTAAATTTAGAGAGTACTAAAAATGTGGGGTTGAGTTCTTAAGGAGCTATGCAAAATCAACTTCTTTCTGAGAGCTTCAGAAAATATTAATGTTCATTGTGATTCTTGAATACTATAATAAATTAGCATAACCTAGATAGCTAGTTGATCTCAAAAAAGCTAACCAGGATCAGTCATGGACCCACAGGGAGTCTCAGCGCTATGAGCTAGATTGAAAAACCAAACAAAAATTCAAAAAGGGAATGACAAATTATTTTAATTGTTGCCAAGAACACTATATGAACATCTTTTATTTTTTGAAATAACAATTTTAAACTAGCCAGATGCAGCAGACTTAGTTGTCTTTAAACCAAAAAAAGAAAACTGAATAAAATGTGGTTCTGGAAAAACCAATATGTATTTCCCACATTTGATTCTGTTTATTAGAACTTCTTGATATATATTTGATCTTTGACTCATTGTATTTGTATTTAGTATTTTTTACTGTTACAAAACTACTAAAGCAACAGTTCATGTATTGGGGGCATTGTGTTCAAGAGGAAGGTTCATTTTATGTAGCATATACAGAAGGGTGTAAAAATGCAAATAAAATTAATATACTATAGCATTAGAGATTGTATAGTTAAGCAGTTAACCCTGAAGGTATTTTGCAAGGTGTACAACTGATTTAAATGAAATCAGTATTCAAACTAGGTGCTCAAAATTCTAAAGTTAGAAGAAAACTTCTGTCTACACATCCATCTTCATTGAGATTGAATGAAAATGTAAATGAAGTCAATTATCATATGACAGAAAAAATGAGAAAATACATAAAAATAGAATATAGAGACAGTGAAGCACCAATCTCTGAAATACTTCGTTTTTGTGAGAAAATAGCTAATTCATAGCAACTCATGCAGAGAAATAGTGGCCACTATAGTATTAAGCAAGAACATCCAGTAGGTAGAAATTCATATAATATCCATGTATATGATCTAAACCAGGGGTGAAATGCTCCTGGTTCGGACCGGATCCCCCGATCCGGTAGCGATGGCGGCGGGTGGTTCGGAGAACTGGTAGCAAAAATTCCTGCCTCCACCATGCCCAGCTGAACCGCACGATCATTTCTACAACCTCTTCCGATGAAAAAATGCTTTTAAAAGTAAAAAAAAAAGCCTCTGATGATTGCGCGGCTCAACTGGGATCATCAGAGGCTTTTCAAAGCATTTTTTCCTGCAACCTCTTGGCCGAAGAGGTGGAAAAAAAAATGCTTTGTAAAGTCTCTGGCAACTCCCAGCTGAGTTTCCTGATTGGCAGAGAAGCATTTTTTAAAAAGCCTCTCTGACGATCCCAGCTGTGTTCCTGATCGGCAGAGAGGCTTTTCAAAGCATTAGAAAAAATGCTTTGAAAAGTTTTTTTTAAAAAAGTTGGCCACGCCCACCCAGTCACATTACCACCCCCCCCCCAAGCCATGCCCACAGAACCGGTAGTAACAGATTTTACATTTCACCCCTGATCTAAACCATCTAGTGTTTTCTAAGATTATTTATGTTTCCTTTCCAAATTGTGACCTAAAAAACTTCTTTTCTAGCCATCCAAAGTTATAAACCGACTTATATTAAAGACATGGAATCAGTCCTCACTAAAGTTAATTGCAAGAGATTTGAAACAAATAAACCCTACGGTAATCCTCCTTTAGTAATCAGAAACTATGGCATTCACTTGAAATGGCTTCAGGGGTCATATTCACATTCTACCTGAATCCATGTCCCTAGAGATATTCAACCCATGTCACAGGTACATAAAAGTCTTCCACATGGTGCAATTATTCTTGATGGGTATGTAGCAGAAGACAGGTTCCTCTAGGGGAAATAGCGGCAGCACACATGGAACTGGGCGCGCACGTACACACACACACAACTTAACATCAGAGTCAGATTCCTTCCTAAAACCTTGGGCAAAATATTACCACAAGTGTAAATATAAACTCACAAGATTATAAAGTAGCTTATTCTAGTTTGTCCATCCGATTACTATTAAACACTATGCCTTCAAGCTAAGATTGAATTAGACCTCTCCACTGCAAATCCAGGTTTACAGAGCAATTAAACAATAGGAGGGAAAACACAATTATTCTCCGTGGTATTCTTGTGAGAAAAATAAGTTTTAAAATTAAGAAATTGCTATGTAAATGCAGAACTCTTTTTAATGTTCTTGACTTGCTATAAAGAGAGGAAGCCTAGCTCAGAAACAAGCATGCTATTGAAGTGTGCTGATAAAAAGACTCGCACCACCCACACAAACTGTAACACTGGATAATATTTTTTATGCTAAAAGAATTACACCTCCTACTACTGTCCATCTGTTTAAGAGAATAAATCAACCAAACATAAGCATTATGAAAGCTCTGTATACAGTACTTAAATTTCCAATGTTTAGCTAGTTCTCTTCTCAGTAGAGATAAGACATAAACCTATAATTCCAGTGGTTTCTATTCATTGAAACATTTTTGGCAAAAAGAGGGACAAACTTTGGAGGATAATTTATACAAAGGCCATTCAACAATTACATTTTAGCAATCATATCAATAGATCATCAAACAAATCAGTGTATACTGCAAAGGCTAAACACATACTTTTTAAAAATTTTTAGAAGAATTCAAGGAAGAAATTGAAACACGATTAACAATTCACCTCCACACTTTAAAATACAATGTAATTTTAATGGCAGCATTTACAGAATACATTAAATCTGTGTTGCATGTGACAAGGAAAATAAAGTGAATAATTGCAAATTATCTACAACATATATCTAAAAATATAGAGAGTATAAATGAATTTCTGTGCCTTAGTGGAATATTCATTAAAGATTAAGAAATTTTAAGACACACAACTACTGGTAGAATAAATACATGGTCTGTTATAAAGAATGAATATTGAAAAAATGTGAAATAAGCTCTGTATAGATTGTCCCATATCTAACAAACAGGGTAGTACAGAGTCAAGAGTCAGCAGTAACATAAAAATAAGTTGAACATGGAAACAAAGTACGTACTTAGGTGCATTGAAAAACATGAGAAGAAAGGATCAACAATTAATGGATGCTGAATGACTGTGGACTGAAAAGAACAGTGAATGAGCAGTATGAAAGAAATGCCCTGATATAAATTGATTAGAAAGAATAAACTAGAAGCTGCAAAACAAATATATGATGGAAGAGCAAGTGGATTAAAGAGAAAGGGAAGACTGAGAAACCATGGTTGGATTGAGATTATTTGTACCAGATATAAATGCAGACACAAGAACTGTCAGGAACCTCTTATCCAAAACAAGATTTCACGATGACTGTACATTACCTGTGGAGGGAAGCTGTATAAGCCTAGTAAACGATGCAGCTACTTGAACATGTTTCCTACAGTTACCTTCTGAACTTAGATTTCTGAACTGCTCTAGTAGGTATCAGAGCTGTGCAAAGCATTTGAAAGAGTGCTCTACAATTTCTATTTGCACATTTAAAAAGCATATTTTTTTTTTGCACTGTTAAAGCAGTTATGTCTTTCAGAAATTTTAAGGGGTGGCTTAGAAATTAATATATCTGTCATACATGATGTTTATTGAAAAAGCTCAAAGAAAAGAAAAAAAGTAAACAGGTCCAAAAAAAGCACCTATACAGAAATTCCAGTTTGTAAGATCTATGTTATGATACTTTCAGTCTCTTGCACAATCCCATCATCCATATAATATGATTGTGTACAAAAGCAGATGACAGTTAGTTTAGTAATTAAAGTATCATTGTTTCCACAATATCAAGCAATCTATTAACTGTGAACAAAGATTACATTTTTTCACACAACATAGATATTGAACTCTTTACAGTTAATAATTTGTGGGAAAGTAACTTGAAAATTCTGATATATTTCCCATAGATGTGTTCATCCCTGAGAGAGCTCAAGATTTCAAAAGGTGAGACATTTAAGCAACTTGTGGTTTTGGAAATGTTCGTTTCCACAGCAACCAGCATCATTTTCTTTATATAGCATTATAAACAGATGGCAAAAAGAATGCCTGTGTTTCTTTGCCAGCATGTCAATAAAAACTTTAGTATTATAGTACTGTATATTTGAATTATTTAACAATTCAGGTATACTACCCACAGAACTTACTATTGCAGTCAAATGTTGGTAAATTTTCATTCTCTCACTATACATTTTGTTTCTTAGGTAATCTTTTGTTAATTAGCTATCTTTTGTTAAATTCCTTCTGACACCCACATTTTCACAATACAGTATTTTAAGACAAAAGAATGAATCTTTTTCAGGAGACCTATAAAAATCTGAATGGAACACTTAATGAAATGAGAACTGATAAATTGGTCCCTTTCAGACTTAATACCAAATCAGGATTTCAGTTACATGAACAATGCAATGGCCCTCGAAATTGCACTACCACTTCTTTTTCTCTACTCTTCCCTTGCAGTCTGCATTCTCCTAAAGAAAACCATAAAAGAAAACATTTTCATGTGATCATGAAACTAAACTGTGCACAATCACACTCTGCTCATCTACCATCTACATACTCAAACCATTTTGATGTTCTAGATATGACATGAAACCACAAGTAGTGGATTTACAATCACAATTGGGATTGGGAAGACTGACATAATTCAGTGAGGTAAGATGTCATGTGACTGCAGTGACTTACAATGACAGTCCTGGCATAAACACACCCCGCCCCAGGAATCCCCACCCCAGGAACCAGGAATCACACGTTGTTAAGCAATTCTCACACACATCCAAGCCAGTCTGGGCTCGGTCCCTTCCAGCTAGGAACCCAATAAGGGAAGCAATGCCTGCCTCCAAGTCTGGTTTTTGAGTGTCCTACAGTCTGCCTTCTGGAGCTGCAAACAGTCCCAAAATCATGCAGCTTTGGGACCAGAAAATGCTCCAGAAAATCTCAGCCAATCCAGTCCACCCCAGCAAGTTATGTTGTCTTCATAAAGCTGAGCTGTCACACATCCTTCCTCCATGTTCGGCTGATAGTCACATTTACAGCCTATCCAGATCTTCTATGCCCCACCTTACTTTCTACCTGGACTTTCCAGATAGCTTAGAGTACATTAAACACACAGCTTTGAACAACAGTCGGGAAAATAATTAAGGACACATTCAAATCATTTTCATCCAAACACTGAGGCACGACAGATTCTTTGGAATACATGGAGACCCTGTGAATTTAAAGTAACAGCACAACTCTACTGGTTATAATGTACATTTCCTCTTTCTTACGTGCACACACATTCATCTACGCTTATCTACATCCTGCTCAACTAGTTGCCAAGCCCTAGATAGAGCAGGGGTGGACAACAACAGCCCCTTTATGATCTGTGTTCTACACTTTTCAGAATCTCTGAGCCACCATGGGTGGCTCAGAAAATTTGGCAATTGAAATCCACTGGCCAAAAAATAGCTGTACACCCCAAACTAGAGGGATGGAAGCCGCCAAGTCTGGATTCAGAAATGACTCAAAGAGTGAGCAGGATTCAGGAGCCATTTACCTCCAAAATTCTTGATGATACAAGCTTGGTAGCTGTTGATGGGACTTTTGGGGAGGGAGTATTCCATGTACACAAGCCCAACTGTTTTGGCCTGGTTCAGGTGATATTTTTTCTTTTGTTTCCTTAACAACTTGGTTCCTTCTTAACAACCTTCCCAAAGGGATCTTTTAGACAAGATTCCTGGCTTTTGTCCAGCCTGCTTACATGTTGATTTTATTGTTCAGTATGGCTGCTTCAGACTAGTCTCCCACTGCTATCTTTCCGAAAGCTTTCTGAAGGAAATGCAGCTTCAGAAAGACATTGCAATTCTATTGTTTATTTTAGTTCTGGAAATATTGAAAAGAGAAAAGACAATATGAGAGGATCATGGGAGTAAAGATTAAAAAAGAAACTTATGAATTAAAGATTTTTGTGGGTGATTTGGTGCTGGTTCTGGAAGATCCTTTAAAGAGGATTGAAATATTAATGAGAAATTTTTTAAATGGTACATTAGGTTTTAAAATGAATAAACAGAAGATGAAGGTGTTAACAAAAATATGAAAACAGAACATCAAACAGAACCGATAAGTAAAACAGGTTTTAAGATTGAGAAGGTAAAATATTTGGGCATCATTATTGCAAACATGAACTGTATGTTTTTTCAAAATAATTGGATTAAGTTATGGAATGAAGTTAAAGATATGTTAAGATGGGAGTAATTACAATTGTCATTGTTTGGGAGAATTCCTGTGATAAAAATGTCTTCTTGACAATAACTGTTTTGACAACTGATGCACCATTTAAATGGTAGCAGAAGAATATATCTAAATGTGTGTGGTAGAGGAAAAAACTATGAGTTAAATATAAGCTGCTACAAGATGCAAAGTCAGGAGAAGGACTGGGTTTTTTTGCAGCTAGCTTTTGGGTTTCAGTGAAAGAGTGAAATGCTGCTGAAAAACAAAGCTTTGAAGTTAAAAGGACATGACCTGAGATTTGGGTAGCGTGGTTATATCTGTGATTAAGGTTAATACGGATTTTAAAGACCATTATGTTAGATTTGCCATATTGAGAATATAAAATAGATACAAACTACAGGGGTATTTTGGGTGCCCCAAAATATCCCTGTAGTTCTCAGCATAAAGGCAAATAATAAGAAAACACAATGGTTAATTTATCATGAATTATCAGAATTTTGTCAAGGGGTATGTAAAATAAAATCATGAAAACTGGTGGTAGAGGGATAAAATTATCAATGGTTCTCTTATATACAATTATTAGAAAGATGTAAAACAGACAAAAGAATTTATGGTTTTAAATATTCTGTGAAACAGAATTGTGCCACAAATGGTGAACATGTAATTGCTAAAATGCATACACTTTTACTGAAAGGCTGTATGATAAAATGGGCTAAAATTTTTTGGTTATAATACACAGATGCCACAATGGGCAAATATGTGGTTGAAAGGATTGAAATTTACATTGTTATAATCTTAAAAATAATGTTTATAAGATGTAAGTTGGTATTTGTCACCAAAGAAATTGTCTAGAATGTATAAAGGCACTTCAAATTTATACTGGGAATGTGAACAAGGGTCTTTTTAATTACCTTTGATGCACGTGTAAAAAACTAGAAAATTCAGGATTCAAGTACATACACTGATTCAAAGGATCTTAAAAGATTAATATACAATTGAAACCAGAGATTTTCTTTGTGAGATTGGTACACAAACAGTTGGAAAAAAGTCATAGAACTTTGGGTATGGAACTGAAGGGAGATTATTCTATCCATAAAAATTGAGAGATTTGGCATTACTTCCAATGGAAAATGGTTGAGAAAATGATGCATCTTGCTGAGAGCGCCATATTCTTTGAGGAAATACAGTATCTACATTTATTATTGACTGGAAATCCCTTATAGACTTTTTGTACAAAACAGAAAAAATGAACATGATTTATGGTTTTGATGATTAAACCAAATAGATTATAGAAAGAAGAGAGTTAAGTTGTAACCTTAGAGTAAGAGGTAAACGTACACTTCTACTTATAACTACTATACCGAAAATTGGAAACTTTAGTTTGTATAAAATATATATTAGTTTTTATATTTAAAAAATATTTAATAAATGTATGTATCTGCAATACACATACACACCTTTTTATGACCCTTTAATTCCTTTATTCATGTGGAGTTGGGGTGACTGAATGAAGCTGAGTGTCTACTGGCCAGAAGCCCTTCCTGATGCCTACTTGGAGTTCACAGCAGATATTTTCTCTTGGCACCCTGAGAAACATCTGCCGCTGCCTAGGATTGAATTCTCAACCTTTCCAGTGGAAGGTGAGCATCTTCACCTCTAGGCCACAGTGCTACTCTAAGTATGGATGTATATTTTCTAATAATTTGAAAATATTACTGGTTCAAATTCAGTGCATATATCCTTAGTTTTATTGCGTGGATGTAACTGTATTAATATGATTCCACTACAAGATGTAGTGTTCATTTTATACCAGAATTAAAGGGGGCGAGAAGCAAGGACATGAGCATTTAATGCTAGAAGGAATAAATGATTTCTCTACCTTTTTTTTTATCACAGAAGTGAGTATACCCCCTCACATATACAGTATATCACAGAAGTGAGTATACCCCCTCACATTTTGTAAATATTTAAGTATATCTTTTCATGTGACAACACTGAAGAAATGACACTTGGCTACAATGTAAAGTAGTATACAGCTTGTATAACAGTGTAAATGTGTTGTCCCTCAAAATAACACAGCACACAACCATTAATCTCTAAACTGCTGGCAACAAAAGTGAGTACATCCCTAAGTGATAATGTCCAAATGGCGCCCAAGTAGCCCTTTTCCCTCCCTGGTGTCATGTGCCATGTTACAAGGTCTCAGATGTGAAGGGGAAGTAGGTGTGTTAAATTTGGTGTTATCGCTCTCGCTCTCTCATACTGGTCACTGGAAGTTCAACATGGCACCTCATGGCAATGAACTCTCTGAGGATCTGAAAAAACGAATTGTTGCTCTACATAAAGATGGCCTAGGCTATAAGAAGATTGCCAAGACCCTGAAAGTGAGCTGCAGCACGGTGGCCAAAACCATACAGCGGTTTAACAAGACAGATTCCACTCAGAACAGGCCTTGCCAAGGTTGACCAAAGAAGTTGAGTGCCCGTGCTCAGCATCATATCCAGAGATTGGCTTTGGGAAATAAATGTATGAATGCTGCCAGCATTGCTGCAGAGGTTGAAGGGGTGGGGGGGTGGGGTCAGCCTGTCAGTGTTCAGACCATATGCTGCACGCTGTATCAAATTGGTCTGCAGGGCTGTTGTCCCAGAAGGAAGGTTCTTCTAAAGATGATGCACAAGAAAGCCTGCAAACGGTTTGCTGCAGACAAGCAGGCTTAGGACATGGATTCCTGGAACCATGTCCTGTGGCCTGATGAGACCAAGATAAACTTATTTGGTTCAGATGGTATCAAGCGTGTGTGGCGGCAACCAGGTGAGGAGTACAAAGACAAGTGTGTCTTGCTTACAGTCAAGCATGGTGGTGGGAATGTCAAGACCTGGGGCTGCATGAGTGCTGCTGGCACTGGGGTTCATTGAGGGAACCATGAATATCAACATGTACTGTGACATACTGAAGCAGAGCATGATCCCCTCCCTTCGGAGACTGGGCCGCAGGGCAGTATTCCAACATGATAACCACCCCAAATAAACCTCCAAAATGACCACTGCCTTGCTAAAGAAGCTGAGGGTAAAGGTGATGGACTGGCCAAGCATGTCTCTAGACCTAAACCCTATTGAGCATCTGTGGGGTATCCTGAAACGGAAGGTGGAGGTGCGCAAGGTCTCTAACATTCACCAACTCTGTGACATTGTCATGGAGAAGTGGAAGAGGACTCCAGTGTCAACCTGTGAAGCTCTAGTGAACTCTATGCCCAAGAGGGTTAAGGCAGTGCTGGAAAATAATGGTGGCCACACAAAATATTGACACTTTGGGCCCCATTTGGACATTATCACTTAGGGGTGTACTCACTTTTGTTGCCAGCAGTTTACATATTAATGGTTGTGTGCTGCGTTATTTTGAGGG
Organism: Pantherophis guttatus; assembly: GCF_059756535.1. Lineage (NCBI taxonomy): Eukaryota > Metazoa > Chordata > Lepidosauria > Squamata > Colubridae > Pantherophis > Pantherophis guttatus. The sequence goes on from NC_142063.1 coordinate 245,346,568, forward strand.
GACAGCACATTTACACTGTTATACAAGCTGTGTACTACTTTACATTGTAGCCGAGTGTCATTTCTTCAGTGTTGTCACATGAAAAGATATACTTAAATATTTACAAAATGTGAGGGGGTGTACTCACTGTTATACAAACTGTATACTATTTTACATTGTAACCAAGTGTCATTTCTTCAGTGTTGTCACAAGAAAATATATACTTAAATATTTACAAAATGTGAGGGGGTATACTCACTTCTGTGATATACTGTATAATAAGTACAGGCTTATTTTTTTATATTCTGAACCAAAAATTGTATGTCCATACGTACATACCCAATTTTAATTGGCCAGGCTACATTTGAATACCAGAAGAATTCCTATACATTTTTATATCTTCCAACAAAGTTTTAAGCAGTTCATCAAGATTGGCAAGTCCCATCTTGGCATTTTTGTCACACCCCCTGCTAGTTAACAGTATTTACACATGCCACACTCACCAGATTCTTGGCCATTTACAATAATGACAGCAAAAACAAGGTAAAAGGGTTAAAATTCCACAGTAAGATTAAATAATTCAACACAGCCATCACTCACTATAGAAAATTTGGAGCTAACCTTTAAAGATAGACAAATCAATAACAGTTCTGCTCTGATCTAATTATAATAGTATACAGATATTTAGATGAAACATTTAAAGAACTAAAGATGATTCATACTAATTACCTTATACAATTTACATTTTAAATTTTAAACAAAGTATAAGGCCTCAATAACTGTCTTTTTAAAATGAAAGCTAGTTATTTTAAGAATTTTTAGAATCCTAGTCTATTAAAAAGTAGAGGTATGTAAAACCATACTAGCACATTCATCATCTCCTGCCAAAAGACATGGGGAAACTGCAAACCAATACTCAACCACTGGGGGAGGAGCAAGCACTTTACAATTAGTTCCCTCCAATAAGTCTTTATATTCTCTTAATTTTATCAACTATTTTGCTTTGCTTTATTAGATCCTAAAAATATCTGTATGACTAGCCCTCGATCATTACTGGCTGAGAACTCCATACTTCTCCACATAGGATATTACAATGGGGAAAAAACCATCAACAATCGTTGATTTATGATGTTTGTGTATCTATATTTTTCTTGACTGTACACCGCCTTGAGTCCTATGGGAGAAAGGCGGTATAGAAATATAATAAATAAATAAATAAATAATGAATTCTGTGGTCCTTACATACATACTGTCAGCTTTGGAAGCCATATTAGGCCGGAAGCTTCAATGCTGCCACCTCCTCATGTGTGGGAAACTAGGACAGGAGATTTAGGAGAGGGGGTTAGTAGACATAATCGCATTCTTCCTGTCGGTCAAGGTTAGGGCATCCAGCATCTGGAGAAGGAATGGTCAGGGGGCTGGGTTGAGATGGAATGGACGTTGATTGGAGCATGTGATCGATTGGGGAGAAAGGGGATGGTTTTGGGAGCTTTGACTTACTGAAGGAAAACCTGGGCTTTTCAGATTCGGGATTTCCCAGATGTTCCAGTTTGCCTATTCTAGTAAAGAGAACTTTGGAAAATGCTTGCTTCTGCGTCTTTACTTGGACTTGGGTTTTTTCTGGAACGCTGACATATACCCATTTTAACTGACAAAAGGAAATATATGTTAAGGAACAGAAGGACAAATTCATTGGGTCATCAGCTATCTTTTAATCAATTATACTGAATCAAATAAAACATTTTTTTTCAAAATTGTTATATTAACAAATTACTGAGCATCATCAAATAGTTTTAATTTTTAGCGGTATATCTTTAAATCAAGTTCCTTAGAATATACTAAGATATCAAACTTAATACCAAGACATTCAATTCCTTGAAGCAAAGTACTCTCAATATTATGTTTCATAGTTCTTCCTGAGAAGTTAATCCAAGTGTGTAGAAGTGCCACTGAAGCCTATAAAAAGTCAAAATATATCTGGCACACTAATAATTTTTTTAAAGCCTCATAAAATGATTTTACCTGTGTCAACTAGAAAAATAGTATTTTTATTTTTCTTTTGAAATCACTGTACATAGTTCCTATAATTTTACTGATTCTTATTTTATAAAGGTACTTTTGATAAATTCCTTTATGATGTAATAATACTAACATCATACCTATTTTTGGAAAATACAGGTAGTTCTTGAGTTACAACCATTCATTTAGTGACCATTCAAATTACAGCAGCACTGAAAAAAGTGACTTATGACTATCTATCACACTAACGACACTTGCAGTATCTCTATGGCCATGTAATCAAAATCTGGGCACTTGGCATCTCGCTCATATTTAAGACGAGTGCAGTGTCCCAAAGTCATGTGATCACTTTTTGTGATCACATGACTGACAACCAAAGTCAATGGGGAATCCAGTTTCACTTAACCATCACGTGACTAACTTAACTGTGGCAAAAAAGGTTAGAAAATAGGGCAATTTAACAACTATCTCACTTAGCAACAGCAATTTTTAGCTCAACTGTGGTCCTAGAGTTGAGGACTACCTGTAGTTGCCCCAAACTACTTATCTCGGCATTATTAGAAATCCATTGTAAGTAATCCATTTCATTCCTTTATGAAATAGATCCCATCTATTTCATAAAATAATAAACAGAAAGGTAGAAAAGATGAGTCAGTGTAAATAATATACTGCATGCAAACTAACTAACATAATGCAGTTCCAATGGTAACAAAAAAACACATGGAGCCAACTCTGAACAATTCAGAGTGAACAATTTTCTTGACTTTTTTTTCAAAAAGAGAGGCCACAAAAGTATAAATCTCCAGCAGAAAAATCTTGATGAAACTAATTCCCTATGAACCTCTACACCAGACTGTAATCTTCTCAAGAACTTAGCGTATCTTAATGCTCTTTGCTCTATGACATTCAGAAGCAACATACTGGTAGCATCTGCTCTAGAGTTAATTCCAAGCAACTCTAATTTAAAACTTCAGACAGCCAGTGTTTACTCAGTCAACACAGGTAGACCAATACTCAGATTCCAAACAAGGAAGTATCATATATTCAGTCAAAGAAACACAAGAAGTTTTGGGCAGCAGAAGAGTTCTAATTATGGAAGAGCAAGATCAGAATGTTAATAGAAGTCAGAGGGAGGGGAATAAGAGCATTTGGATGTAATAAGAACTCCTGGCAAGACTTCAAAGGCTTCCTAGAAATGTATTGGCCAACAAAGACCAGTTGAACGCTCACCTGGCGGTGTTAAGCAACGGGTGGTTGGTTCCCACCAATTTGCGCATCTGCATGGCGATGTTGCTCAGCTCGTCGCTCAAGAGGCACCGGAGGCTCATGAAAGAGGTCGGGTAGCCCACAATTTTCTCGGCCTCCGAAACCACTTTGCTCCAATAGGAAGCCGAAGAAAGCGAGGGAGAACTGGAGAAGAGGCATCGCCGCTGCCTGGGCTTTCCACATCCTTCAGCCCAGAACTGGACAAGTATCCGGGAGTAACTTTTAACATAAGGTGACAGCAACACCGGGCGCATCATCCTACTTCCAAAAAGCCGAACTCGCCCACGTGGCTCTTGCTGCCACTTATCCGCCCCCGGAATTGTATCTGTAGAACAAACAAGCAGGACCCGCTGCAGGCTTGATCATCGGTATCAAGTTCTACTCCAAAGTCCTCCAACCTCTTACTACCGGTAGTTTTGCTTCTCTCCGCTGGTATTTATGCGCGCCTTTCCGCTTCTGCCCCGCCCCTTTTTGGAATCTTCTTCGTCCTGCCACGGAGGAGAATTAGCACTACTCCCGCTTTATAAACTCCTTAAAGTCGGTGGGTGGGGTCGGAGTGTAAACTCTGCTCTAAGTAGCCTTCCCGGTAACCGAAGCAGCACGCTAATCTCATGGAGGCAGCCATTTTAAGTGTCGCAAAATGACAGACAGGGAATCGGGGAAGTTACACTTTTGCACCGCTTCTTTACCTTACGGTATTGCCTGGGAGTACAATCCTCTCTGGAGGAGGACGAATAGTTAGTACGGGTCGTAAGCACCGAGGTCTGAGTTACAAATCGCCATCGGTCTCCAGGTTCACCGTAAAGCGTAAAGCGTGATTCCTGAAATGCAATCTCCAATCCGGTTGCATAGTAAATACTCTTGAAAGTTATTCCTTGAGTTCTACTAACTATGAATCGCCGCCTCTTCTTCTGTAGGAACTTCATAGAAGAGACTTTATAGAAGAAGAATGCAATGAGAAACCATCGTGTTAGATCGCTGGTATTTTTGAACTCATCCCGTTCGCTTGGATTTTTGTTTTTTATTGACCCGCAGAATAATTTGCTAAATAAAACAGTCCCCGCTCGAGCAATCTGAATTTAGAATATGTGCGCGTTTTATTAAACTAAGTATTTTTTCAGTGAAACATGTCCCCATGGAAGTATAGCTAAAACTATGCAAATGGAAGCAAATTATTACTACATTGTATGTATGTATGTATGTATGTATGTATGTATGTATGTATTTATTTATTTATTTATTTATTTATTTATTATTTATTTATTTATTTATTTTTTATTTATTTATTTATTTATTTATTTATTTATTTTTCAAACTTCTATACCGCCCTTCTCCTTTCGGACTCAGGGCGGTGAACAGCCAAGATAAAAAACATTTACACATAAAAGTTAAAAATAGATTTAAAATAATTAAATAAATTTGGCCTGTAATTTAAAACTTATCAATTAAAATCCATATCAAATTTTAAAACCAACCATAAAATCAGGACAGTATTACACCTGTATTCTAATGACAGGACTTAGTCACCCTTGAGCAGTTACATTTCAGCAACTACTAGCGAAATCAGTTGCACTTAGAGTAAAGTTAGTTACAAATTTCCTCATGAAGAGCACTTTTTCCAGGTCAGCATGAATGTCTTAATTATGGAAATTCATCCATGATGTATTACATTGATACATTGATCCATGATATATTACACTGATAAATTGTCTACTTATGCATAAGATGTGATCAGCTCAAATGGCCTTAGTTCTTCATAAGAGAACATAGATTGCACTATGTGTAAATATGTGTTCATACCTATGCAAATGAATGGTAAAAGGGTTTTCCAAGAGCTGACCCTATTGTTAAAAAATTAAGGTGGCTGCTATGCTGTGTTTGCATGAACACTAACCCATAAACTAACCATTCATTATTTTACATAGCATGTTATATGAATCCATTCTGTATACTTTATTTATGGTTATGTGTATCACATGATCCTCTACATTTGTTAATTAGGTCCATCATAAATATATTGTGCATAATTGAGTTCTACCAAGGTAGTTTGCTCTATAATATCCCAGGAATAAAATTGTACAAAGAAAAGTGTGTAACTGATTTATAGCATATATACTTTTGTTGTATAAGAGATTCTACTAGTCATTCCAATTCTTTAATTATAAATGTATATATATACACATTTTAAATACATACACATTTTAAAATGTGAGCAAATCAGAAATTGTATTATTTTGAAAAATAAAGCAAATAAGTTACTGAGACAAATACTGTACATTTGGAGTCCTGTTCTGGGCAATGACTTTAACATGGGAAGTCATTGCCATCACTTCCAACAAATATTCCAAATTGTTTTATTTAATTGAATGGAAACAATTTATCTTTCATCTACTATGAAATATCTGTATATTAAACATAGAAACATGGCTGCCTTTATTATTGATCTGCAGATTATTAAAGGAAATTATTTGATCTCTTTATTAAGTTAAAACCCTAAAATAACAGAATAGCAATGCTGAAACAAGAACATCTAATATAATTTGGTGTCATATTCACTTAGCTACAATTTTCTTCACTAACAACATGCTTATTGAATGGATTTTGCTTCAAAAATGAGTTGAAAGAAATCTTTTTGGACATTCAAAATATTCCAACACTTTGCTATAAATCCTGTGCGCCCTTTTTCCCTTTTTGGCTATAGATGCCTCAGAATTAAATTCAGCCTTAATGACTTCGTTTTATGGCTGTGCATGCTCCAAAAATGATTGAGAAGTAAGCATAGCTCATTTATGCTATTTTTTGAAGTGGCTTTTATCCCCCCCCCCCTTCTGCAACTCTTAAAAGTTGCATTGGTTTTAATGACAACTCTTTCAAGAATCTACATTTTTTTCAAGATAATGTAGAAGCCTGAAAGTGGGTCTGCTTTAATGAGCAGCAGAAAGGCGCTAGTGTTTATGTAAGGTCCAAATGACTTCTTCCCAATCATTTTTTAAATATGCAATAATTTTAGTTTCCAATAAACTCTATAAATAGGTATAAGACTGAATGGTTATAATATACATATATGGTATATTTCACAGATAAGGATTTTATTTTGCTTCAATTACTAGTCCTGCTATTGTTACAATTGTCATGACCATCCAGCACATGCAGGGGGGTGGGGTGGGTGTGTAAATCCATAGAAAGGTAATCATACAAAGACAAGACCAGCCCCAAATGCTAACCTAAACAGAGTTTGAGTTTGAAAATCAACTATTGTATCTGATGGTGATTTTTTCAACTGAACCATATTAAATATATTAAATCCATTATGGTATTAAGCCATGATATGATTTGTTTGCTTTATTGTATAATGGGGTGTAAGTTACCTCTTCAACAAACCCAAATTAACAAAATATACTTTTGCTTGATATGTAAATCCTTTTCTGATGGTAAGCTTCATACCAACTCTGTGTTCTATAATTGAACATGGTTGATTTTTTAAAAGATGTGCATTGGTTGACTGAAAATATGCTGTCAGTATACTGCTATACACTAGAGAATTATGATTCTCATCAAAAGAGTTTGTAAGTTTCCAATGTTATTATATATCATCACATTGCTAAAGAATACTGAGCAGTGCTATGCAGGAGTATACACCCAATAAAATTTTGAACTGATGTTCATGACAGGTGGTGAACACAGCTTTTTTTTTAAGCACAGACATGTGGATTTAATAAGTAAGTTCTATTATTTATTTAATGAATTTTTATGGTGCCCAATAAGTGTCGTTAGCATCAGGTGCTCCAGTATGTTTATTCACCTTACATTTATTGATTTTGTTTCCTTTAAGCAAACTGAAATACTACAATGTTTAATGAAGCATATAATAATTTTTCACATCTGAACAGTATAATTATATAGAGAATGTATACTCAACACAACTCATGGTTAACAGATCAGTTTAACAGATCTTGTATGGTTTTATATGAATTTCTTAAATAATTATGCTAGGGATTTGCAGCGGATACTTCCTGCTGCAACTCATATATCCCTATCAGTCCCATACTGACTTGAGAATTATGGGAATAGCAGCTGAACCCATTGGGGGAGTTCTTGGACTCAGGTTAAAGACTAGGATGACCAAAATAATATCATATCCCAATCTGAGCACCTAAACAGCTCCAGACTATTAGAATTCCCAAAGATCATGTTGTAAACCCAATATGTAAATTATACAGTACCTGTTTTACAAAAAGTATTTAGTTATTTTATAGGATACAAATTGTAAATTAGCACTATAGGTTGCAATGACGCATGTCATGTTTCTGCTGATTAATGGTTTAATGGTTTTAAGTTATTCATGCTATTTTTACTAAAGGACTAAAATATTCAGTAATGTTAGATTTCTTCTATTCTTAAAAAAATCCCGCACAATAATGGTAGTATACCAGAGCTATGAATTTATGCTGAAGCACTACAGATTGTAAATTAATACATTTAATGACAACCTTCCAGCCTAGGCAAATTCACCAGATTATTAACTCACAAGAGTCTCAGTGGTAAATAGAATTAGTTCCCTGAGTACACCTACTTTGCTATATGTACAAAAAATTCAGTATTGACATTCACACAGATAATGTATTTATTTTACATATACCTAAGCAACAAGCATGGAATTTACATAACATGCTTACATAACACTTATGCCACAAAAATAGAAATAAGTTGGTTATTGGCTCATTTTTGGCATGTGGACCAGAATATTAATTCTAAATATCTTAAGAAGCAAAATAGTAAGAGAAAGAAAAGAGAGTTTGTGAAATTACTCCAAAATGAAATACTGAGGAAAGAGTTTTATATTTTATGTTTAGATATTATAGAAGTTCAATTTAAAAAGACAGCATTTACACAAATATAGGGAAAATCGATTGAGAAAAAATATACCGATGAAATGTAGAGCTTTCTAATAATATGAGGTAACTTTATACTTATCACAGAGTTGCAATTCATTTCAAACTTAAAATCCGTCAACTGTAGCAAGACTGAAATATGTTTACAAAATAACACATTAAAAAGCAAATCTACACTGTATTTGTTTCCCAACCCATGTACTATGCACAGTACAATTACACTAATATTTAACCTGTGTCTGTTCCTTATTTTGTGTTATAATTACCTGTTCCAGAAAATACAGAACACAGAAATAATTTGCTTCTTGATTGCTGACGGTGGGGTGGGAAGGTTTCTTGCATTAAAACTACTCTCTGAAAACTAATGCTTATAACTAAATATTTTACAAAGTAGAATGTTTTGGCTAAATAGATATGCAAGTAACCAACAATGATTACAGTTAGCTAAAAAACTAGGTAGCAGTGTTAAACTGACCCTTATTTAATCATTAAAAGCATTGTCTCAGTTAATTACAGTGCTTATTATTGCATTGAACAGTCTTTATTACATACTTTCCATTGTGTTAGTGCAGAAGCTTGTGAATTCATCTATATCAAGAATGGAATCAGGTCAGAACCAATGAATGGTTTTTTCAAAGAAATAAACAGCCTTAGAAGTCTCTATGCATTTCAATAAAATACTGAGGGCTTTGGCTGCAGGAATGTATTTGGCATGATATTAGAATATAGGGATTGAAATGAACGATCAATTTGTTTAGTCACATATTTATCAAACACAATTTAGAGATTAGACTTTTAAAAAATGCTAATCCTCAAAGGATTACAGACAGTGGACTCATTCTCACATTCCCCTGTGGGACAGCTTGTCCCAATAACTCATTTTTGCTTCCATGTTCTCATACTATACCAGATCTCCAGATTTATGCTGAATGTACTACAAATTGTAAATTAATACATTTAATGACAACCTTCTAGCCTAGATAAATTCACCAGATTATTAACTCACAAGAGACTCAGTGGTAAATAGAATTAGTTCCCTGAGTACACCTACGTTCCTCTATGTCAGGGGTCAGCAACCTGTGGCTCTGGAGCTGCATGTGGCTCTTTCACCCCTCTGCTGCGGCTCCCTATCACTCAAAATATGCATCACAACAGTCAATGTGCGACATCCGTCAGCATGCAATTTATTGAGCTTTTCAAACCCCAGTAGGCCAATCATGGATAAATCCAAGAAAAGAAAAGTTTCAGAAGAAAACAGAATGTTTAATTCAACTACATATGCTAGTTTTGCAGCCGCTCAAGAAATAGTCAGGCATGGGAAGGGTTTTGTGGCCCCTGGTGTTTTCTGTGGGAAACTGGGTCCAAATGGCTCTTCGAGTGTTTAAGGTTGCAGACCCCTGCTCCATGTACAAAAAACTCAGTATTGAATGTGTTTATTTTACATATACCTAGTAGATATTTTGAAAATTAGACAATGTAATAGGGCAGAGAAGGGAGAAATGTTTAAAATGATTGGTCAAGATAGAGACAAAGATCCAAGAGAGGAATATGGAAGGCAAGCTTAAAAAAAAACCAATTAAAGCTTTAAAACGGGCAAGAGATGATGGATAGAAAGGGAATATTTTTAAATATAATAGTGGCATAATTGAAAGTTAGAATAGGAATGCAAACTAGAAGGGGGGATTAATAGAATACACATTTTTATATTATAAGGTGAAGTAATAACGAGGTAAATCACAATTTGAATGATGGTATTATCAAGTATGCTTGAATAATATGGTGATTGGCATAAAAATAACATTGAAATATTGAATAATTAAATGATGGAAGATTATAACTTAACATAAATATGTGTATTATTAGAATCATATAAGCTTGCTAAATGAAATAAATATGATTAATAATATTTGTAGTAAAAGGAATGACACTCAGAATATGGTGATTGGCATAAAAATAATATATTGAAATATTGAATAATTAAATAAGGAAAGATTATGAAAGATTATAACTTAACATAAATCTGTGTACTATTGCCAGAATGATATAAGCTTGTCAAACATAGTAAATATGATAAATATTATTTTATTTGTACTAAAATGTAAGACACTTGGGCACTGTTAACCCATTGATATGTTTGTAAAAAAATAATAAAAATAAAAAACTTGGTGGGGGGTAAAGAAGGTAACTTTAAACCAGGAAAGAGAGCCAAGTTTTACCAGTTCTTTATTGCTGGTTTTGTCCCCACTGATAAATACAGTGATAAATACACTGATAAAATACAGATTTTATGCTGCTTCTTCCAACAAAAAGTTTTTATTTTTTAATTTACAAGTAGTCCTTGTTTAGTGACTGCCTTCTACAGCAGTAATTCACAGTTATGATGGTGATGCAAAAGCAACTTTGCAGCCATTCCTCACATTTATAATTTTCACAGGTCCATAAAGCAAATAAGATCATAAGCAGAGTCACAGTTTTGCTTAAGCTTTACTTAATGACTGCGTTGCCAGTTCCAATTGTGGTTGTTAAATGTCTTCATTCCAGTTTTTTTGGCTATCCACAGATTAATTCTGGGTATTGCTGGTCAAAGAGACAGTGGACTCCCAGCTGGCCCCAACATTTCCTTGAGGCACTTAACTTTCCCTATCCCTATCCTATTCACTTCATGATGTTATCTCCTCCATGCCTTTATGCTGTCTGACTATTTTCAGATATGGGTTTAACTCCCAGTCAGAAGTGCACTAGACCCCTGTTTAGAAATGGCTCAACTGATAGATCACAGACATGGAATACCTTTGTATCTATTATAAATTACAGACAATTTGATGGGTAACTTCCATTCCATCCATACTGTTGCACACTGGATTAAAGAGTGTAGTGGTGATGTTTCTTCCACTAATAGTGGTGGGTTGCTACTGGTTTGCCCCGAATCGGGCGAACCCGTAGCAGCGGCAGTGGGAGGCTCCGCCCACTCGCCCAGATGTTTCTGCGCATGCGCAGAAGCATCACATGTGAACACACACACGCCCACAAGCAAACTGGTAGCAACAGGTTTTGAAACCCACCCCTGACTAATAGGCCATGCTTGGTAAGAGAGGAAACAAAACTGGAGGGATTCCAGTAATTGCTTTCCTTAACTTGTCCTATGTCAAGAAAGTAAGGACGGCACCAGTCTCTGGCTTAATTACTGTACTGAGGCAAAATAAGGTTCAAGAATTGGGGTAGCACATTTTATGCTGGCCGACTTTTCTTACTTAAGGACTAGTGCCTAGCTCTGAAGCAACTGTCTAGATTAATTCAGAGGTTTTCTGGATTTTACGAGAAGAGTCCTCCATTCCTCTAACCGCAATAAAATACCTTATGCCATCAGACTCCAAATTTTGAGCTTAGACAACTTAGAACTACGTCAACTTCAGTCTGACCTAAGCATAGTACATAAAATTATCTGCCACAATGTCCTTCCTGTCAATGACTACTTCAACTTCAACCACAACAATATACAAGCAAATAATAGATACAAACTCAAGGTAAACCGTTCTAAAGTCGACTGCAGAAAATATGACTTCAGCAACAGAGTGGTCAATGCCTAGAATGCACTACTGTAGTTTCTTCCGCAAACCCCCAAAACTTTAACCTTAAACTGTCTACTGTTGACCTCACCCCATTCCTAAGAGGTCTGTAAGGGGCGTGCATAAGTGCACCAGCGTGCCTACCGTCCCTGTCCTAATATTCCTTTTTACTTACTCTTTTCATGTATTCAAATTATGTGGATACTTTTAGCTGTTATCTTATATATGCTTGACAAATAAACTTATGATTATGATTATGATCATATGTCATAACAAGGGGAAGTATAGATACTTCAACTTTTACATAAGAACTCTAGACAGAATATTTACAAATCTTCCTTCAAAATGACAAAAGGCTAAGAGTGAAAGAGGATTATTGAGAAGGTTTTTGTGATTCTAAAACTGTTTCTGGCTTTTATATTGCCTTGAATGTTGGTAACCTACTGGTAATACTTCATCATTAGATTGCTTACCCTTTGGGTTCTGGATTGACCCATGTACTTAGGTTAATGTTTCTTAATTAAATGTGCAATGTATGAATCTACTATCTCTAATCAGATGAAGGAAAAAAGCTATTCTCCTTTATTCAGTCACCCAGTGGAAGCTTGTGGACAGTGAGATCAAATTCTACTCTTTTTAAGCAGATCAAGTTAGATGGGCTTTTCATTTAAGAAAAAAAGGGGGGATAGGTTCATAAAGTCTTTGTCCTGCCCATGTGAATGACACATCCTATCACTAATGAGAAAATACAGTAGTCTGATGGGGATCTTGGAAAATTTGGAGTATAAATGTTATAAACGGGGCTGCCACACCAGAGGTGATATTCAGCAGGTTCTGAGCAGTTCTGGAGAACCGGTAGCAGAAATTTTGAGTAGTTCAGAGAACCGGTAAATACCACCTCTGACTGGCCCCGCCCCCATCTATTCTCTGTCTCCCGAATCCCAGCTGATCGGGAGGAAATGGGGATTTTGCAGTAACTTTCCCTTGGAGTGGAGAGGGAATGGAGATTTTACAGTACCCTTCCTCTGCCACGCCCACCAAGCCATGCCCACCAAGCCATGCAATGCCACGCCCACCAAGCCACGCCCACAGAACCAGTAGTAAAAGAATTTGAATTCCACCACTGTGCTACACTCAATATGCAAATTGTGCACTGCATGAAGATACTCCAGGTGCTGGAAGGGGTACCAATTGTAAATTTTAAAAAAATGACAAAGGTTCAGCCACCAAAACCAGTGACTGAACCTATAACCATAACCTAGCAGGTCAGCACATTTTTTTTGTTCTGTAATTATATTTTATCAGTTTTGAACATTAAAAAGTGGGGAGTGCTATGTGAAATTCTGGCAAGAGCACTTTGTATGCCAGAATAGCCCCTGTTTATAAAGTATCTTTATGTCCTATGTAAGAAAAGGATATATCATCCCAATTTAAATAAGATACCTATAAATTATTGGTCTCCTTACTGGAAATGTACATAGTCTGTAGGGTGGAATGTTTTGTAATAAAATAAATTGAAAGAGGGAATCAGTAGTTTAATTTAAAGATATAGGAATTTCCAGTTTATCCTGGTTTTTTTATTCATTATAGGGGTTAGGGATAAAATCACTAGAGGCATAAAGAATTAGAACCTTATATGATTATTGTTGCTGCATGAATTCTTGAGGATTATAACTTTTACAAACAAGTGCCTCTTTATTTAAATATATGAATTGTAAATTAGAGCTAGAAAACATAAATATGTGATTGTTTCCTTTTTACCACTTACAGTGCGGTATAAAGATCTCTGGAAATACTTAAGAAAGAAGTGTTTCACCATGCAGGGGAGAGTGTATACAAAACATATTCCTTTAAAAACTACAGCTGCTATTTACTTTGCAAGGCTCACACTGCTTCTTCAGAAGCTAGTAGCTACTAGAGGCTGAAGCTATTAACTTCAGAATCTAGTATACACATGCCTGTGAAGACAATGGGGAACCTGAAGCCCCCATAGTAGCCTGGAATAAGGAGCAACTTCTTTAATGATTCAAAGATTGATCCACCACACATAATTTTTGCACATTGTGAAATATGGCCTACAATCTAATCCCTGTGTACTTCAAAATAATTCCCACTGAACTCAGTGGGACTTGGTCACAATAATTTTTTTCAGGCAATCCTGTTGGAGTGTTTTAAAATCCTGGGCAGTATGACAGTCAAAATCTTACTCAGCAGGGCGGGACTATGGAAAAGAGCACCATTCATTCTTATTTCTCTCTTTTTTTCTCTTTCTTTCTTGCTGTGGAACATTATACAATATACTGGATGATTTCGCACAATAGGAGTAAATAAATAAGGATGAATTCCAGAACTGTTTTACATATGGGACCAGTTGGTGGTTTTCAGGGGGATGATTTCCTGACCGGGGGTGAAATTCGACCGGCTCGGACTGCCTCGGGTGAACCGGTAGGGATGATTTGAATCAGTTCACCAAACCGGTAAAAACCACCCCTGGTTGGCCCCGCCCATGCCCGGCCGGTTATCGCTCACCCCTTCCGGCTTGCCCCTTCCAGCCGCTCGACCCGCCCACCCACCCCTGCCTTATAGGGTGAGACTTTTCAACCTCCATTCTCAGCTGTTGCTGTTGCTGTTCCCTTTATGGTCCCCTATGGCCCCCTCCCTCCCGGGGACTATGTTAAAGGGACAGGCTGCAGAGAAATTTGGCTTCTCTCTGCCACAGAATTCAATGTTAAATGCTGCAGCAGAGAGAATCCGAAGTTTTGTCCCTCCATTCACACCAGAGCTGCTGCAGCCTGTCCCTTTAAGGTACTTTGACCCCTGGGAGGGAGGGGGCCAGGGGGGGACCATAAAAGGAGCAGCAGCTCCGCTGTGAATGGAGGCAGAAAAGTTTGGATTCTCTCTGCCGCAGCATTCACTATGAGCCCTTCTCATGCTCATACACACATTTTTTCCTACCGGGTTTTGTGGGTATGGCTTGGTGGGGGATCATGTGACTGAGTGGGCATGAGTGACATTGAATTGGCCATGCCTACTCAGTCACAGGACCCCCCACCAAGCCACATCCACAGAACTAGTAGGGGGGGGGGAAATTGAATGTCACCACTGTTCCTGACCTCAGAAAAGTCTGTCTTTCCTTCTCATTCTGGTTTTGATCAGAGCTGCTCAGTTTTTCTGGAAACTCAGGTACACCATTTAGTGATTGTATGCCAATAAAATTATGTTTTATCTACAAGGTGATTTGGGTGCTTTAGGTGAGCCTGGTTTTGGCCACAATACTTCCAACTAGAGACTCTAAATATTGTATCTCCCATATAGCATTTAGATGGGTTGAGACTTAGCTTTGTTGTTTAAATGGTTGTAAAAACTATATAAACAAAATATCCAAATGGGCTTCCTTAATATTGCTGCATATTATCATACATCATCACAAATAGTGACAATGTACTGACGGAATGAAGTGCAAGAACCTGGCAGCCATTGCATTGAGCATTGTTCAGAACAATTCTGAACCTCTCCTAAGTGATGGTTAAGGTGTTATTTCCTTGAAGGTAATCCTAGACTTGTAACCATAATGGAACCTGCCTATTACAGTCGTAAGTCATGATGATCATAAAGTGGATCATCTCCCATGACCAGTCAGATTCTATAACCTTATTTTGCAGCGGTGATTAAGTGAATGCCATGGCTGTTAAGCGGCATTTTTGCCACTTAACTATGGGACGCTTTTGCCAAAAACCAAAAATAAATGTAGATTTTCAGCAAAAACACTGTAAATTGCACATGTGACCATGGGATGTTGCAGATAGCTGTGTAGATGGTTGCTGAGTGTCCAAAATGCTGTCATGTGACCATGGGGGGGGTTTGGGGCAGCCATCAAACTTCAGAACTGGGTCGTAAATACCTTTTCAGGGGTCCTTCTTAACTTTGAATGGTCACTTAAATGACCAGTCATAAATTGAAGACTACCAGTACTATTTGCTTTCTTGATGAAATCTGATTTCATTGACAACCTCTCAATTAAGAAAAGCCACCAGCTCTCATATATTATATGAGGTTTTAACTTATGTCAGCAATTCTGACAAAGACTGAAATTTAAATTTAGTCTTTGAATGCAACACTGACTCTTGCTTAGACCTTTACTAACATAGAGATTTTATCCACTCAGCTCTGAAAAAAATATATGATGCCCTTTTCTTCCTAGTGATTATCCAACAACAAATATTTCATCCATCTCCTAAAAAACAAACCCCCAATCTTACTGTTTTCTACATGTCTACTTTCTGTGACTCTTAGTTTAGCTATTTCATTTCTGGAGAACTTCTTTTCCATTCTTAATTTTAAATTTTATTTAATGTTCTTTACTTAGGTTGAAACTGAACATTTACTAAAAGTGACTTGAGTCAAGAAGATTAATTCTTTCTATTCATTATTGAGGTCAGTAGATTGCCATGGATCTGTAGCTTGCCCATTGTGATCATCATTTTTCCTTGGTATATAGCATCTTGTTTCTTCCTTAAAACTGCAATGACAGTACAGATGCTGTAATACTCAAAGCAAAACATCTATTAATTCTTTTCCCACCATGTACATAACATGATTTGATCGAACATATTGTACTCCTTATTAGAAACAACATTTCCCCAATGAGAAATTTCTACATGTTTTTTGTCAAATACATTTTGTCAATCTGGAGGGGGGAAGTGAGATGTTGCCTATTTTGGCAAAAAATGCTACTCAAACACAAGGCTGGCAGAGTGGGAGGAGGGTAGAGTGGGGGGAGCTTTTATGGAAGCAGATGCTCCATACCATTCATGGCCTTTCCAATTAACCTGGAGATGGAATAAGATAACAAAAGCTTGAATAGGTCCAACTTTTACATGAAAGAATTTTTTTCCCTAAAAGAGCCAATAATTAGGCCTATTCTTTTCATTTAAAAACAAAAGAGGAGGCGATTTCTCAACTTGCTTCAGTTTTCCACACCAATGTTTTGAAAGAGTGACTCATTCCAGAAAGGGAGATATCAAGTCACTAAAACAATAAAAATATACCTACTCTACTAGTCTTGAGGCAGCCATGATTATTGGGAGTCGTATCCAGATTCTCTGTGGTCAAATTTCTTGCCCTATTTTCCTATAATGCTTCAATAAATAACTATTGCAGAGTGTGGGCACAATCTCTGTCAAGACTGCCTAAGTGCTGAAGGAGGTCAAGCATAGTAGCCTCCTGCTTTCAGAGCAGAGAAACTATCCAGCAAAAAAAATGTTTGTGTACTGAATCTACAGCTGGCTCATTTTATAGAAATAGCCAAGAAATGCAGAGATTAGGGCAAAAGAAGAAAGAGGAGAATCTGTGAGAAACATGAGAGCTCCCTGGAACTTTAACATAAAGATAATGAAGCCTGAATCTATATATCAACTAATGAAAAGTACACAGAGATCACAAAATATTTTAAAGATGTTCCAAGTGTTAAGATACCAAATGTGTAGTTGTTTAGAGAGTCTATGAATTAAAGGATGGGAAAGGAAATCTGGCATGCAAAGCAGCAATAGGAAAGAAAGCTTAACAAGCAGAAACAAACACCAGTTGCTAGAAATCTAGAACACACTAAAACACGAATCTGATTGCCTTCAGTTCTCCTTGCCTGCTGTATGGGTGAATTCTAGGATCACATGGTCATTCTCTGACAAGATTCCTATACTTCCACTACCTCAACTTTTTTCCCCTATTGGTATTAAGGTCAGTGTAGCTGATCCCACTAATTCCTTCCTCCTTCCTTGAAGTTGTGGGAGTGGCCTATCAAGAACCCATTGGATCTCTCATTTGCCACAGATTTTTATTCCCAAGGTCAAGGGAACTTTCTGTTAGCCCAAATGAAAGAGGTAAAAGAGAATACTATTTGGAAAAAGAATGTGTAAAGAGCCAAATTTTCAAAGAAGCTCCTGAAACTCCAGGAGATAAAAGATCATTGTCAGCAAGCCAGCAAGCCAAAGTGCTTGAATCATGAAAGGTTAATTAAGTTCAATTCCTGCATTCACCAAATAACCTCTATTTCCATAAGCAAGATATAAAATAGCTTATCACAATGGCATGGTTCACACAACATATTGAGACATGATTGGGTCTTCACAAAATGCTGAACCACAGACTATCCAACTAAATTTGGATTTTTGACCTTGTCTAGCATTATGCGAACACGGGATATCTACGAATATCAAAGGCTACATTTAGAAAATTACATGTTTCTATATTAGATTTTAAGAAAAATAAGAATTTATATTAATTCTAGTCTACATTAAATAATTGTGAAACTATTCATCTACAACAGAAGGCAATTTTTTCCTAAAAAATTCTTGAAGAAGCTTTCCCCATATCCTAAGCTTTAAGCTAACAATCTTTTCCAGTTTGGGACCATGTGCCTGAGTGTATGAATGTTTGTGCAGCTGCAAACATTCTTGAAAGACAGAATACCAGCTATTTTGACCCTTTCCAGCTTGGGTTTAGGCCAGCAAACATATTCTCCCTTTGTCATCTTGTCAAATAAATTTATTTCAAGAGACAGAGGAAGTGTATCTCTATTGATCCTGCTTGAGTTTTTAGCAGCTTTTAATGCCATTGAGCACAATATTCTCCTGCTTTGACTGGTGATTGGGGCACTATGTTGCAGTGCTTCTACCATTCCATGCAGGGATGATTTAATAGAGTTATGTTTATCAAGTGTATCTTTGCAATGTGATATTATTAGCAATAGCAATACCACTTAGACTTATCTACCACTTCACAGTGCTTTACAGTCCTCTCTAAGCAGTTTGCAGTCAGCATGTTGCCCCCAACAATTTGGGTCCTCATTTTACCGACCTCGGAAGGGTGGAAGGCTGAAAAGTTGTCAAATATGTGGAAAAAGGTGCTATATTAAACAATATCCAATAGCATATATAAAAATCCCAAATGTGTTGTTGCATATAGTGTGGCCTTATTTTAGATTTCTGTAAGTACAAATTCACTGGTTTCTATTTTGGCCATGATTGTCAGCTCTGCAAAGAGCAGATTCATAGCTCAGTCTGCTATTGTTGCCTTGAAAGTTTGTTACATTTTACAAATTTTACATTTCATTGAGAAAATATTTTAACTAGTGAAAAGTATATGCAAAGCTACAGTTAAAGGATGAAGCTTCTATAGATTTGAATATATTTCTTTTTGATGAAGCAAATCTTTTTCTAAAACAAAGAAAGTAAATGTTTAACATTCAATTCACACACCATTAAACCCAACTGCAAAATATCCACTGATTTTAATAAACGTTGAGCACAATTATAAGCTCAGAACAAACCAGTAGTGAAATGTAAAATTTGTTACGACCAGTTCTGTAGGCGTGGCTTGGTGGGGGTTAATGTGACTGGGTGGGCATGGCCAACTTTTTTTTTTTTAACTTTTAAAAGCATTTTTTCTACAACCTCTTCGGCTGTCCATCATCTTGTACTGTGAACTAGTTGCCTTCATGGGATTCCTGCAAAAATGCCCTGCTGGTTTCTATTTGTATATAAAAAAATAAAACCATATGATGGCACATTCCCAGTCATAGACCATTAACCTTTAACTGATCAACATGGCTAGCAGATGCCAAGAAATGCCGTTTGAAGAAGTCTTGAATGGTTGCTTCAAGAGATGGATTTCATTGAAACAGAGATTCCAGGGACAATTCCTGCAGATTCTGCAAGACAACTCAAAGCAAGAACAAATAGAGGCAATGAAAGAGACAGATGAAATATCTGCAAGCAAATAATCAAGCTCAGAGAGCGCCAACTACTTTACAATTCAATTTGTTATTATTATTATTTAAGAGCTTAACGCACCCACGGTTGTATTTGTGTATGCAAAGCTACAGTTAAAGGATGAAGCTTTTATAGATTTGAATATATTGCTTTTTGATGAAGCAAATCTTTTTCTAAAACAAAGAAAGTTAATGTTTAACATTCAATTCACACACCATTAAACCCAACTGCAAAATATCCACTGATTTTAATAAACCTTGAGCACAACTATAAGCTCAGAACAAACCAGTGGGGAAATGTAAAATTTGTTACTACCGGTTCTGTAGGCATGGCTTGGTGGGGGTTAATGTGACTGGGTGGGCGTGGCCAACTTTTTTTTTTAACTTTTAAAAGCATTTTTTCTACCTCCTCTTCCACCGAAGAGGTTGTAGAAAAAATGCTTTTAAAAGTAAAAAAGAAAAAGCCTCTGATGATCACGTGGCTCAGCTGGGCATGAGGGTGGGGCCGCAGGGATTTTTGCTACCGGTTCTCCGAACCACCCGCCACCATCGCTACCAGATCAGGCAATCCGGTCCAAACCGGGAGCAGTTCACCCCTGGAACAAATCAATACTTAAAAATATAAATCTGTGAGTTTGCTTGGCAATAGTTAAATCCTACCAACTCAAATATCAACACACTGTGCAGGGTGGGGGAGGAGGAAGAATAATGAATTGATACAATGTTATATTTATAGCACTGTTATTTTTATTCATTCATTCCTTGTAGACCTCTTTCTTGAACAATTTACAATAACTAACATTTCAAATATTGCTAACTTCCACTGGTGGCTTAGTGACAGTTTACACATTGACCTGCTCATGACAAGAAGGCAAGGAGGCTTTTTCTTCTTGATTTAGCTTCCACGATTAGAAATCCTTCATGGATGAAGCTTTAGTCTAGATTACCAGATGTACAAATATAATATTTGCCCCCCACAGAGAGGGCTCGCAATCTGGGTGTCCTCCTGGATGCACGGCTGTCTTTAGAAGAACATATGACGGCCGTGGCCAGGAGGGCCTTTTATCAGGTTCGCCTGATCCACCAGTTGCAGCCCTTTCTGGACCGGGACGCCTTGCGCATGGTCACTCATGCCCTTGTCACCTCCCGGCTGGACTATTGTAATGCTCTCTACATGGGGCTTCCCTTGAAGAGCACTCGGAGGCTCCAACTGGTCCAGAATGCGGCCGCTCGGGTGGTTATGGGCGCAACTTGTTGTGCCCGTGTGACACCCCTCCTGCGCGAGCTGCACTGGCTCCCAGTGGTCTTCCGGGTGCGATTCAAGGTGTTGGTTACCACCTTCAAAACGCTCCATGGCATAGGACCCGGGTACCTTCGAGACCGTCTTCTGCCACCAATAGCCTCCCACCGACCAGTCCGTTCCCACAGAGAGGGTCTCCTCAGGGTGCCATCAGCCAAGTTATGTCGGCTGGCGACACCCAGGGGGAGGGCCTCCTCTGTGGGAGCCCCAGCCCTGTGGAATGAACTGTCCCCGGAAATGCGTAAGATCTCCAATCTCCGTGTATTTCGCTGTGTCCTCAAGACCCTGCTGTTCCGCCAGGCCGGGCTATCAATGTAATGATTTTAAATTAGGTGTTTTAAATTTTGGGGGTTTTAAATTTGAGCCGAAACTATTTAATAATTTTAATTATTTTTAATTGATGGTTGTCTTTGTGCTTTTAATAGGCTGTACACCACCCTGAGTCCTCCGGGAGAAGGGCAGTATAGAAATAAAATTGTTGTTGTTGTTGTTGTTGTTATTATTATTATTATTCAGTCATTGGTAAGATACCTGGCAGGGAGAGAGATGTCTGTATTTTAAGTGAGGAAATAGATGCTATTAGCTATTTATCAATCAGTGCCCTTAGAATATACTTCCCCTAGGAAGAATGGCAATACAACAGTTTGTTAGCCAATCAAGAGCACAATGGGAAGACAGCACCTCTTAGCAAGATGTTGTATTGCTATATCATAAGCATAGGCTAGGAAGTGTAGAGAGGAAATGGTTGGCAAGCTCGGACTTTAATTCCAAATCACACCTCTACAGCAAGATTTCCCAAATTGTGATGTGTGTCCCCTTGGGAAGTGCAGACAGACTCCATGGGAAGTATAATGAACCCTTTGTTGAACTGTACATTGTTACAATAAATCCTTCTTCCCCAAAGTTTCATTGTATTGTTTTCATTGTTCATTTGTGTTCATTTTTGGATTTTTCAGGGAGATATGTACATTAAAAGGAGATGTGATGACAAATGGTTTAGAAACCTCTGTTCTACAGTATATATACAATAATAATGGTAAAATGTTTTTAAAATGAATATTGCATCAATATTGCAGAAGAGATAAATGCATTACAATTTTGTATTCCTGTGATTATTGAAAGACTGTATCATTATGTATGCATATATGCATATATGCATATCTCTATATACTGTATCCCAGGCAGCAATATTCTTCAAATCTGGAAATATTGAAAATTGTCTGGGAATTTTTTTTTCTAAAAGAGCTTTATAGACTCTAAAAAGAGCTTTACAGCAAATCTCATTTCTTAACTAAATCAATTTCAGAATAAATCCAGAATTTGATGTGAATCTGGATTAAAAGATTTTTTGAATTCTGCCTTAGAATACTGTTTTTCCTATAATCAGGGCCCATTAGTGTCAATGAGCCAACTGTAATAAATAAAATGCAGATCAAGAATTGGAACCAAAATGAATTTTGACAGATTGGGGTTTTTTTTGAAGGAGAGCTTTTTTTTGCACATTTTGGGTAAATTTTCTATTTGGGTATTGTGCATGTATTTCAGATCTAATGAGAAGTCTTTTCGTAATTTTGATTTTCACTCATGGAAAATGGACACCTCCATATTGTATGGCATCAGATAATTATGAGCTATTAAAGAGTAGGTGTGTACGACCGAATATAATCAGTGCATTCTGCTTCCGTGTGTACCGTTAATCCAACATTTAGTACCAAGTATCGTCTATCATACAATTTTTTTCTCTCAACAGAGGTGGTGAAGTAAGTCAAGTCTCTCCGAAACAAAAACCTTCACAGAGAGGACTTAGTTCGAGTCAGTTGTCGAACAGAACAGGGGAAGAATGAGAGAATCGGTGCTAATACACGAGTCTAACTGGGGCGATGGCGTTTCGGACTCCCGATCTCTAAGGGCAGCCAGCCTTGTAGAACTGAATGAAAGGTTTGGGAAAGATAGGTAGTGTTTAGTTTCCAGACTCTAATGTTGAAAAATAACATTCGGCTATGGGATACATTTTGAATCTTTTCACTAATTCAGAATATGGTCGTGGAGACGAACTTTAACACAGAGAGGGGGGGGGTGGAAGAGAGGGGGGGGAGAGCTGATTACTGGCATAGATGGAACCTAATATGTTGGGACAAAAGCCTGATGCCACGCATTAAGCGAAGCTTTTCTTGAGGACTAGTTGCGCGGGACTGGAGACGATCCTCCCGCCAAAATCAAAACAAAGCAAAACCCTCCGTCGGTGTAATGTCTTTGCTCGTCGAATACTAGCGCCGTTCGTTTCAGCGGCCCAGCTCCCTCCAAACTGCCGCCCACCCACGAAAACGTGAAGCTCCGCCTCAGCTGGAGAGGTTTCAACGCGACTGTAGATACGTTCCCTTTCCAGCGCCGTGGGCAGACAGGCGTGGAGAGCAGCCTCGATTTGCGCCTTTTCCCTCCCTCCCTCTTTCTCCTAAAGGTGGAATTGCGTAGCTGGGCTGGCTAGCGGGCCGTCAGCCAGCCACTCTCGAGCACTCAGCATCCTCCATCCTCAGGCTGAGGGTTCCAGGGCGCGCTATTTCTCTCTTGCGCTCTCTTTCTCTCTCTCTCACACACACACAATTCCTCGTCACAATTTCTTAGGTTCCTTCAGCCCCGCTGCCACTACCGTGGGCCACTTCTGCAACCTTCCTTCCAATTATCTCTCTCTCCTCCCCTCACCCACACACCGCACGCTTGGAGGCCAGCCGCGCGCGCTCCCCCAAGTGCGCCTTTGTAATAGAGGGCGTTTTAATAAAAGGATCCGCGCCGTTTCGTCCGGTCATTGCGCGTTTCGAAGGGGTGGCGGGCAAGAGCGTGTCGCCGAGGACCGTATGTGGTGACCATCAGTGACCAACAACAACAAAAAAAGAGATGGGGTGGGGGGGGGGGTTGGAAGGGAGAAGCAAGGAGCTGAGGAGTTCCTTGTTATGTTTTCCACAAGGGACGACAGTCCCTCCGAGGGTGGGGGAGGAGAGACAGAGAGAGAGATGATAATTAAGTATAAAAAGCCCCCTCCCCGCTTCTGAACCTAACTAACAGCAGAAGAAAAAGAGGCGGAGGGTTTGATCATATTGGAAGCCCCGCCCAATGCCTGGGCAGGGGGAGGTCCTGCTTCTCCCCCCCCTCCCCACCCCCGCGCACGCCCGCTCTTTGGAAGGAACTGGACTGGCTTCTTTCTTTCTCTTTCTCTCCCTCCCTCCCTCCCGACTCCCCTCCTTTTCCCTCGCCGCCCCCTCCCCATGCACGCACAGAGCCCCGTCTCTCGCGCTCGGTCCTGCAGACAGACAGGGAGACAGAAGATGGCTGACTCGCCAGGGCAACCCACGGTCCGGCCCGCCCGCATCCCCAACCCTCCCAGAGCCGCTTTCTCCTTTGACACCCGTTGACGCTTTCGCCCAGCGCTAAAAGCCGCCCCCGTCCTCCCTCCCTTCCTCTCCACAACCTTCCCCCCCCCCGAAAGCTTTTCCTAAATAATACCAGCAGCCATTTCATCTCCACCAAAGTAGATACACGCACACATTACACGCGCGCGGGCGCGCGCCCACACACACACACACACACACACACATACACGCACGCACACCAAACAAAAAAATAAAATAAAAAATAAAATAAAAAATGGCAGAAATGGAGAAAGAAGGGAGACCTCCAGAAAATAAAAGAAGCAGGAAGCCGGCTCATCCCGTGAAAAGGGAAATCAATGAAGAGATGAAGGTACGTCTCTGCGCTCCTTCTTTATTGTCACTCTTATCGGATGCGAAAAGGGAAGAAAAAGGGAAGAGGGGTAGCGGCGGAGAGGAGGGAAGCTTGTTGCAGACACCCCCACCCCGGTATTACGGTCTCCCCTCCCCCCATGGGAGAAGATGTTATAAATAAAAGACCTCTTGTTTTGTTGTGATGAGAGGGGGTAAAAAAACCCTCGGATGGGGTTGACGAAAGGAGCCTGAACTCCTCCTCCTAACTGCACAGTTCACAGGCGAGAAAGCCAGATCCCTTAGGGGATCTGATACATTGATGGCTATAACCACTATTATTTATAATATTTTCTCCAAAGGGGTTCAGTTCCCTTCTGAAGTGCCCATCCTAGCCAGATAATCTAGAAGCCGTTAAAAGTTAGAAAAGAAAGGGAAGTCATTTAAGCACCCTCTCCCCCTTTCCAGTAGCCAGCTGCAACTGTGTAATTAAATTGTCAAAGTGAAATGTTATGGTCTGAACGGTACATCATTCTTGGGCTTAGACACAGGATCTCTTGTCTTTTCCTTCTGCCTTTTACTTTGGCGTCTGTTTTCTGTGCTCCACTTCACAGTTAATCAAAGAAGCGGAGTGTTGAATTGAAAGCTGTCCTAGAAGGGTGCATGAATATGTATGATCTCTGTGTGTACATTCTGTATATCATCTATATCTGTTTGGAGTGATTGTGTATGGAGGAGGTAAAACCAGCATCCTGGCAGGAAATAGTGCCGATCCAGCTGTGCTCCAGTGGTAATTCTGTGGGCTGGCACTCCAGAGGCTAATATCTGAGAAGTTGCCCAATAAATAAATAAACAATATTCACCTGGGTGAAGATGAAATTATTGTCTGATAGTACGATTATAAAAATTAATATTAGCATTAATTTTTTATGTTTCTCACTTATCTTTCCCCTAAACCTCACCTATGGGGCTGAAGTGAAGTTGCCTTGCTTCAAATAATAAAATAGTATAGTTTTGAGGTAGGATAAAATCCATTCACTCAAGTTACATTTAGTGAAATGGAGCATTCATAATCATTCTGTTAACAGGTTATATATTGAAATCCTCAATATACATTGTTGGTATATAATGATTAAAAAAGCTGTGTGTGTGAAATTGAATATTCATCACCATGGAATCTTTGCCTATGTGGTCCAAGACTAGCAACCCAAAGGGATCAACAAGACCATTTTACTTATTGAGCTTAGCAAATCAATTTGGAAGAGGATGCTCTGTTTCTTGTTTAATTTTTTAAACTCAATTAAAAGAGTTCTCTGTTATTTGTATTGTTTCTTTCTGTGGTGTATTGAAGGTTTGTCCAACAGCAGATGGATATTTGAACAAAGGTGGTGGTGTATATGTAAGAACAAAGTCCCTTGCATATCTATAACAATTATCCAGTTTCTAGGCATATATACATATGCCTCTTTGTATGTAGACTTTCTATCTTAGAGGAAGCTTTGTGTACACTTGAATTTAACGGTAATTGCTTAGTCAGACCTTGTTTGCATTTTTATTTTGGTAAGGGTAGAGAGGAAGGGGGACAGTGGGCATGGAACTCTGTCCCATTATGCACTGTCCGTTTAAGACAGTGCTTCATTCGATCTGCAGTTTTTAAGTTTCATAGGTTCTAGCATTACAAATTAGCTAATTTTAATCAAAACATATGAAATGCTATCCCGGCTGGATATATAAAGGCTGACTATGCTGGATCCTCTGGGTTTGTTTTGTTTACTTTGGCTGCAGGCACACTTGGTGGTTTGGGAGATAGTTGTTCTTCTGCAGTAGAACAGATGTTTGTCTGAAATGGTGAGGAAGAAACAAAAACAACACTGTGTGTGAAAGGAGGAAAATTACACAAGATTTTTTTCTTCTTTTTATGAAAATCTATTAAGCATTAGTGCTAATCTTAATGCAAGTAAACCTCCCTTTCCCCTAAGCTTCTGATAATGGAAGAAAAGAAATAAGAGAAATAAATTTATCAGAGTTTCATTTATATGAGAAATTTAACCCAAGGCTGTGGATCTGATATATAGTTTTGGGAACAGCTTTTATAGATTGCGCGGTTGAAATGTGAATAACAGCAGAAGCTTTCAGGCAGCCTTGGCCACATCATAGAGTTAGTTGTCTTATTAACTCTTATTCTGTGTTTTTATAACTAAAGTTCTGAGCAGGTTTGCATCTTGTTTTCTTCTAGGTACATTGGATATTTGCTTGTCTTTCTTTCAATAATTCTTCACTTACTGAAAGAAAGGTATATGAAAATGATTTTCTCCTCTTCACTTAAGTTAAAGAGTAACTTAACAAATTAGTCATATTGTATGAAATGAATGCGACAACATCTTCTGATGATCACAATGTGTCCTTGTGTAGGTGCACATCTGAACTGTTCAAGCAGCTTGACTGCTTCCCTTCATCTGAACTGCTTTCATGTGGACTTGTGTAAAATAAGCTCTGCTAAGTAATCACGACAGAGCAGAAAGAAAGGAATGTATATAGCAATAGACAGCCTAAGCTGTAAAAACTGAAACCTGAATCCTAGCAGCAGATCGGATATCAAGGCTGTAAGGTAGAGGGAGATGAAGAGATGAAGGGGAGGGAGAGAGGAGAGGAGAGGGCTGAAGGAATGGAAAAGTCAGCTTGGAAAGTGAAGGACTAGTAGGAGGGCCCCCTCGGGAAATTTGGCTCAGGGATTAGGGAATTCTATCACGGTATACAGTGACCTACTCAAGTTTCAACCCATGTTGGATTGAATTGCTTCCATTTGCTAGGAGTAAGAAAAAAAGACCAGCGTGTATGTGATTCCTTCTCTCCACCCTCCTTCCAGTAATAAAAAGCCACTGGGTACAAGTGTCTATTTTAAGTACAGCAAATACAAGGCACTATGAATGAGTAATAAAATTACCTCATCACACAGATTTTCTTGAAGATTTGCTCTTTGACAGAGCCACATATTTGCTTAATAATGATGGAAAGAAACTCAATCACTCTCTGTTACATCAGTAATACCAATTGCTGCTCTGTTTTAATAAGGTTGAAAACTGATGTTGTTTGCTGTTTCATAATAGTAGATATTAGGTTACATTTTTGTTATCTCTGGCCTGATGAACATGACAGTTGTGAGAAACTTCAGTTTGATACAAAACTACATGATTGCTTGGTTTCTCTTTCTTCAGTGTAAATTTCACTAAAAAAATTCTGACAGAATGTTTTGTTTCACTGTGACCATTAATATAATTCAAATTATTTCCTTTTATTTGCCTTCCATATTTAAATTTTATTAATATTATTATGTTGTATGGTAAATTACAAATGGGGGAAAATTATAAATCTTCCCTCTACCAAATGTACATCCTCCAAAATTTCATTTAGTAACTCTCGGAATTTCCAGCCAAAGACTGGACATTTTAGGAATAGTGATTGCAATACACCGTATTATAGGATTGCTAAGAATGTAACAAACTAAATATCAATTAAAACAATTCACTTAGCAATGTGAATATGTAGATTTTTAAAAACCATAGAGAAGTACAGTATGTTCCATTCATAAATCTTCACCTATTTCAGAGAAGTACTATGAACTTTTAAAATGGTTCTTTTATCCAAATGGATTGTGTTGACATGGAAACTTGATATTATATAATGTTATAAACGACAAGAACGTAAGAATCATGATTCGAAAACCTTACAATTTAAAGTTCACTTAAATTGAATGATCTGATGACATGTCAAAGCTAGTACTGAAAATTTTGAATTCATCTGCATCTTTGGTTTTTTTTAAAAACAGTCCTGAGATGAATGACAGATTTGTTGTTCAGAGCTGATTTTATGCACCTAAATTGATTACTTTTCAGATTCTAAATAAGTAATTTAACTTAAATAGATGTCATTCTAGATTATTTTATCTGTTGCCATTAATTGGCAAATTCATTGAAATATTCTTCTAACAACTGAAAAGCACGCTGCTCACTGAAAAAGACAAAAAAAAATAGGTGGAATCCAAATTTAATCATGCTTCAAGTAGATTCTGTTAAACTGATGGATTGCTTAGTCATTCCTTTCACTATACAAGGCATTTGGAGATTTAAAAGTTACTTTGGAGAATAATTACATAGAAAAGAAAGATGTATAAGTATTTTTAGGTCCTCTGATAAACTACCATGAGACATCATATAAGAACCTATAAATCTTGATAAGGAATATTCACAATAGTTTGAGAATCCTTATATAGAATATATAAGAATCTACAAGATAATTAAAATAATGTTGGAAATTGATGTATACAGGCTAGTGTGCATTTATTGTCATACTGGCATCCATTTGTAATATCCAAAAAGGTTTAATGGAAGTATACTATCACATGACAGGCATACATTTTTCATTTATTATATGGCTCCAGATTAATCTTCCATGTTTCAATCAATATGGCAAGGAAGAAAACAGAAAAAAATAGAAATGCTTCTACTTAAAAATTTTAAAATAATTAGTTTTTAAAAATAAGAGACTCAATTTCTCTTGCATTTCCATCCACATTTGTCTGGTATCATCCCCCCATTTTCTGACAGAAAAAAAGCTGTATATAAAAATGTGGTGAAAAATTGCATTTCAGAAATAGAACCAATTATCTTTCATGCAAGAGTTATGTTATCTGTACGATGATGCTACAATAAAATGAATTTTAAATACAGCATGTATGAAAATGAAATTTTTTTTTTCTTAAATTTGTTGTATATGCCGCCCTTCTCCGGAGACTCAGGGCGGCTTACAATGCGTTAAGCAATTTTCATTGCTTTTTAAAGACTTTAATCTCATCAGACTTCTTTCCACTATCATATATGAGAAAAATGTATATGAATAGTCTTTTACTTCCCAAAAGTACTTCCCAAAAGTATTTTTATGCACTAAAATTCAATAAAATATACAATTAAATCATGCAAATCATAAAATTATTGTAAAATGTGGTTTGGGCTGTGAAAATGAACAACCACACAGAAAAGCATTTTAGCACTATACTTTTATTTATTTGCTGATACAAACTGAATAAAAGGTGTTTTCTTGTCAGTTCCTTTGGTTAAAAAAAATAATTTAACTGTGCAGCAGTAGATAGCATCCAAGCAATCATATGCTTTGTCAGTCCAGGTGTTCCAGAGAATCTGGCTTTTAATTATTTCTTGGCTTTAACTATTTGATTATATATGAATCTTGGCATCAGAGTTTTGTAAGAAGACATATGGTGTCATAGCATTAACAAATATAACATATCTTTTTTTCTTGCATTTTTTTGTTTTTATTTTCAATTGAAGTCAGTGATAACCATCACTTAAGCTCCCTCCCTCAGCAGTCTAGGCACAATAACTCTTGACTATTAACTCTTGATTATGTACTGTTCTGAAATGCAATGTTGACCTCCATCTTTTTTCTCATTCCTTGGTCTTCTTTCTATGCTTCCCACTGTTTGCTTTCCCCTGCTTCTCCTCAGTTTCTTTTGAGTCAATTAAATGTATTTTCCAATTGTTTTATTCCACTGGAATGGTTGTGTCCAAGAGGTGACTTTTTGTGTATGTTCTCATTGTTCATCTGAAACCAACTCTGTTATTCCAAAATCAGTTTCATTTTGTATTACTCCCAAGTAAATGTTATTTATATTTTCTGTCTTTTCCATGTTAGAGGAAAAACTTGTCCATGTTGTTCTGTCTACCTGCTTCTTTTCTGTCTTTATCCTCTTTCTCTTTCTCTTGATTTTTGTAGGACTTCTATGCCATTAAAGATGTTATTGGGCTGTAACACAGCAGCTCTGCTTCCTTTCAGCATCTCTTTTTCCAGAAATTGAAACACAAATAGCAGAAGAAATATAGCAAGGTCCAGATCTCTGTATTTGAATTGCTGGCTTTGTGTTTGAAATTGTTGCAAAAAAAAAAAAAAAAAAAAGGAAATTCAATGCAGTGGCTCTCATGTACTTATAATAATTTCAGAATGGGAAGGGCCTTTTCCCTTTCAATTTTACCCTTGCATGTAATTCATAAGACCGCGTACAGCCAGTTCCTTTGTCTCTTCCCATATCTCCCTTCTGCAGAACTACTTTCTATGAGTCCAAGAGTTTTCTCTTCTCTAGGATTGGCTTTTTACCATTAGCCAGGAGACATTTCCAAACTAGTCATTTATAGCATTTTACAGATTCATCCAGTCATTACTGTGATACTGTAAAACCAGACTTTATTGTTCATATAATATCATAGCAACTGTTGAATGGTGCAATAGGATGCCATAAAATTACTAGTGTGGATATGGCAAATGAGGCATCTCCTTTCAGCAGGATTCTGTTAGCTGTATCCTGTTAGGTCTCTAGACATTCTCCAATGTTGTAGGACAGAATTTCCTGCTGTGATTGCTAATTAGTACTCTCTAGGCTACCCTATCATAATGGTGAGGAATTTTAGCACTTTATTGAGATGAAAAAAAATTTGCCATTATCTTTCCTTAATTTTAGGCATAAAGTGTTTTGGCCTGACTGAACAACCCTATTTGTGAAGTTCCTCTCCCCTTTAATTCAGAGTTAGTTATTCCATTGAAACTGACTAGTTTTATTATCCTATTATTACCTCATCATTATGAAGAAAAGGGGAGCTTTATTTATTTCTTTATTTTATTTTATTTTATTTTATTTTATTGAATTTCTATACCGCCCTTCTCCTGAAGGACTCAGGGCGGTGTACAGCCAAAAATAAAACCATAACAATATAAAAATTAAAAGCAATTTAAAACAATTAAATAAATTGGCCAAAAAACTCTAATAAAACAACCCATTAAAATAGTAAAATGTTATTATTATTTAGGCCAGCCCTGCTTGTTGGAATAATAATGTTTTTAGGGCACGACGAAAGGTATGAAGGTTGTGAATCCTACGAATCTCTGGGAGCAGCTCATTCCAGAGGGTAGGGGCCCCCACAGAGAATGCTGTCCCCCTAGGGGTCGTCAGCTGACATTGCCTAGCCGACGGCACCCGGAGGAGCCCCTCTCTGTGGGAGCGTACTGGTCGATGGGAGGCTATTGGTGGCAGAAGGCGGTCTTGTAAATAGCCAGGTCCCAAGCCATGGAACGCTTTAAAGGTGGCAACCAACACCTTGAATCGCACCCGGAAGACCACCGGGAGCCAGTGCAGCTCGCGCAGGAGCGGTGTTACATGGGAGCATCGATCGCTCCCGTAATTACCTGCGCGGCCGCATTCTGGACCAGTTGGAGCCTCCGGGTGCTCTTCAGGGGGAGCCGCATGTAGAGAGCGTTACAATAGTCCAGACGGGAGGTGACGGGGGCGTGAGTGACTGAGCTGGAGTCCCGGTCCAGAAAGGGCTGCAACTGGTAAATCAGGTGAACCTGATAAAAAGCCCTCCTGGCCACAGCCGTCAGATGGTCTTCTAAAGACAGCTGCGAGTCCAGAAGGACACCCAAGTTGCGAGCCCTCTCTGAGGGGGTTTATCATATATATGTTTTGCACAATATTAGTACAAAAATAAGTGCTGAATGCTAGTTGTAGCCGCAGTAGTAAATAACATTTCCTTCAAATTGAGTTCATCTCCTGGTGACTTCAAAGGCAGATCCATGTAGTTTCTTTGGCAAGAATACAGAAATAGTTTCATTGGCTTCTTCTGATGATTTTTCATCCAAGAAAGACTACAGTAATTAGGTCCAATTATACTTAATGTTTCAGGATTAGCCAAAGTTAGGTGGTTAGGTGCTACCATATAACTTTGTGAGCAACAACAATAGTTAATATTAATATTAGCTTGATCCTATACAGTAAAGATGCACAAGAGTTTAGAAATCTTAGCAATGTTAAAAAATAGTAATGTTTGTATAACACGTTAACCTAATTATATTTACATGACACACACATGCTGAACACATAGGATGGGTTCACACAACACGTTGGAGGAAGGTTGATTGGTTTGTAGTTCAGTACTTTATTCAAAGGTATCTAGTAGTGCCATAATGATATCTCATATGTTATGACATTATTGCATCACAAATTATGTAGCTTTTGAAAAATTAAAGACATTATGTGATCAGGGGTAATATATACAGCATATACAGACATATGTTTTTGGAAAGACATTTCATATATTACAGTAGTTGTCACTTGTCAACCTCAATTTGTTATAAAGTGAAATGTCATGTGACCACACTTGCTTACAATGTCAGTTCTGGTTGCGGTATTTAAGTGAATAACCGATAGGTATTGAACATGATGTTACATGATGGAGACTTGCAATCTCCTGCAGGCTTCCCCATTGACTTTGCATGTTGGAAGCTGGCTATGAAGGTCGCAAACTATGATCATGTGACTGTGACTATGGTATATGGGGAAAACAGGAGAAAGGGTATGTTTATCACCTTGAGCTATTTATAAAAATAATAAAGGTAGGATATAAATAAATAAATGTGCACAAGTCACCAAGTGCCTTAATTTCAAACATGCGGCTGCAGGAACACTGTGATGGTTGGTATCAAGGAGCGGCCATAAATTTCCTTTTTCAGCACCATCATAACTTTGAATGGTCACTGAATGAGCAGTCAGTAAGCAAAGACTACGTGTATAAAGAGTATTAGGAAACAAAGGTAACATTAATTATTTTATTATAATTTATTAATTTATTATGAAGTATTAATACAAATAATAACTTTCTAATTAAAGTATTTTTCAGGAATACTCATTAGAAGCCTGTTATATCATTGTACATTGAGAAAAAATACTGAACATATTATAATAACAGCAATAATTAATAACAAATCTGAAGATGGTAACAGACCCTAAAACACACAAATAGAACCGTTTTCTTCCTTAGGAGTATTTTCTTTTTTTAAAAAAATATGAACGTTGCTGAAGTTAGCATATTGGAACTTTGAATGTTCAACTAAATGATAAATTATGAAAATAGCCCATCTTTTTCAAACCCCTTGAGTGCTTCTGAAAAAAATAGATGATATTGCTTTAAGAGTTGCATGAATATTAATGAGTTTCTTAAAGCATTGGCATATTTTTTTAGCCTCCTGCAGAAGCTGAAAAAGAGGGCTTGTTTTAATGAAGAGTAGAGATGTCCCGCATGTGTATTGATAATGAAGTCCAAATTATTTTGAAAAACAGCAGGACTTTAATAAAGAAGTAGAAAAAGAACACATAGTAAAGGGTATTTAATGAATGGTAACAGGTTTGTAATGGGGAACCTGTCTTAAAGAAAAATGAAAATGGAATGTGAATACAGACATTCCATTGAGTGGTAAACATTTTTAGCCATAAATATAAATTCGGATGATGTTGAAGATGCTGTCCATGGTGGCTGAGAAATGAGAGTGAAAATATGTAAAGTAACATATCAAACATTACTTCTCATAAGAATACTTCTGATACTGATCACAGTATTTAGAACCAAGTACCTAATTCTCCATGTCCAGTGTGAATTTAAGTTCACATACTCTTCCCAAATTCTCTTGGTGGGCTTTGAGAAGAACATCAAAATGTTTGCTTCTCTTTTATTTTAAGCACAGTTAAAATATAAATTATCCTATGATAGTTTCAAAAACAATGGAGTCAAGAAGAGTTCATAAAGGATTACCACTTGCTGGTCACTGGCACAGAATGTCTCATTAGTCTAGTCTCTTGTTCAGCTAGCCATAATTGTGACATTAGCTCTAGTTATTTCTATAAGCATTGCAAGATTTATCATGGCAAATGGTTCTTTAGGGAACTAAATGGCAAATTTGTTCTAATTTCTAATACTTAAATCCTCTTTTGATTGCAAAGTACATCGTTATTTTGCTTTTCAATCCATAGACTCACGATTAAGGAATGAATGAGTTGGGGGGGGGGAGAACTTTATAGATAATCTAGCACAATGTCATGATTAGTGCAGGAATCTGTTAAAACCATTGCTGACAAATAATCTTTATAATCTATTGGAACACGATTCATTTAATCAATTTTTATGGCTGCTCAATTCACAATTGAGATTCTAAGACCTGATTAAAACAGCACAAATAGTAGTCAAATAGTGCATTAAAGCCTCAGGTGCAACCCTAAGTTATTTTGATTGTACACTGCTCAGAGTCACATTTATGAAATAGGTAGCTATATAAATTGGATGATATGAGTGAAATAAAATACAAACAAAATAGTTCCTTTTGAAACTGAACAGAGTTCATCAGGTACTTGAGGTGACCAATGAAATAAGTCCCTTGATCAAAAAAGGTAGATACTACTCTAGTATCTCTCCCATTTGTCTTCTCTTATGCAGGCTAAACATTCCAGCTGTTTTAACTGTTCCTCAGAGAGGCTTATTTCCCAGTCCTCTTATTTTACTGAATACTCTTCTTGAAACTCACACTAGCTTCTCCATGTCCCCTTTAAAATGCAGTGCCAAGAAATAGGTACATATTCCAGGTAGGGTTCAATCAACACAGAGTACAACGGAATTATTATCTGCCATGACCAGTGGTGGGTTCCTCCTGGTTTGGCACGGTTCTGCCGAGCCAGTAGCGGTGACGATATGATGTCACCGAACCGGTTCTGCTCCCCACACACACCCCGTCCCCCCGGCGTTATTCTTAACTTTTATTTGGCCCCACCCCCAATCTATTGCTGCCTCCTGAGTCCCAGCTGATCAGCTAGAAGGAAAAAAACTGTTTAAACTCTTGTGGGGCTTCAAAGGGCCGCCCTACAGCTGATCAGTGTTAAAAGGCAGTGTGCGGGTAGACCGGTGCCTCCAAAAACAAATGAGTAGACCGGTGCCTGCAAAAATAAATGGGTAGACCAGGGCCTCCAAAAACAAATGAGTAGACTGGTACAGCTCTGCAAGCAGTTAAAAGCCTGGTAGACCAGTACCTCTGTTAAATCCTAAAGAATTGTCACATGACCATCAAGCCACACCCACAAAATAAGCCACATCCACAGAACCGGTAGTAAAAAAATTTAGAACCCACCCCTGGCCATGACCTGGAAACAGTGCTTTGTAAATCCAATCCAAGGCTACACCAAGCCTTTTAGTTACTTGATTATGTTCAGCTGGTAGTCCACTAAGATTCCCAGATCTACAAGTCAGATTTCAGTTTTAAAAAGTTTTAAGTGTCTACATTTGTTCTCTAAGATATTAATCAACCCCCCAATATTGTTCAACTGCAAATCTGATGAGCATCCTTTCCATTTCATGTTCTAGATCATTTATGAAGATATTGACTATAGAGACCTGAAGAACTACATCTAATATTTCCTTCCAGAGCAATTTTTGAACATCCTTTGAGGATGATTGCTTAGTTGCAAATCACCCAGGCCACAGTAGTATCTCGCCCACATTATTCATCTGGTCCATGAGGATATCATGAGAGACTTTGCCATACATTTTACTGTGATCAAGATATAATACATCCATAGCATTCCTTTGCTCCATCGATATAGTAAACTCTGTCATAAAAGACAGTTAGTTTGAAATTATTTGTTCCTGATAAACTCATGGTGGGTCCTTGTAATGGAAGCATGTTTTCCTAAGAGCTTGCAGACATGGTGCTTGTCTTTTTTTTCTAGTATCTCACACAATACAGATATTAAAATGACTATTGTATAATTTTTCAAGTCTTCCCTCTCTCTCTCTTTTATTATTGGGAATATGTTTGTTCTTCTAGTACTGTGATAGCGAATAGTACCCAAAGAGTGTACGCAGAGAGTGTGCCCACAGAGAGTGGCATGCAGCACCCTCTCTGTGGACACGCAAGCCGTCACCCCAGCTCAGCTCCACCACGCATGCGTGCGCGCCTCTAGCTGGTCTTCGGGTCTCTGCTGTACATGCAAGGGGGCACATGCAGGGGGCATGCACATGTGCGGGGCACGCACGTGCATTGCATTTTGGGGGGTCGGGTGCATGCGCGCTTTGGGCACTCGGTCCAGAAAAGTCTAGCCATCACTGTTGGCATATCTTATTGGCAGTTTTCTAGAAGTTTTCAAAGGCTGTAGTCAATAGTTATAGTTACTGAATATCATCAGTGGTATATTATTTCAATCAACTTTTTCAGTATCCTATCTCCAATCTGGAATTAATTTCAGATAGCCACATGGCTTTTTATACTTTTTTCAGTACTCAGCCACATTACTCCATCCTTTTGCACGACATTAGGAGCTCTCTCCCTCTTCCTAGAGAAAGCAGTTATAGCCTCATCTCATTTTCAGCTTTCACCTTACTAGCTCCATCTCTATAAGCTTGACTTAACAATTTGTACACCACCTTAGTTATCAGTCCTTGCTTCCATATTCATTTTTTCAATTTGTCAGCAAGCACACCATTCATACAATCTAGCTAAAACTTTTCTCATTTTTCCTTCTGATGGGAATTGTTTGTGCCTTTGTGTTCAGTAACCCATTTTTGGGGGCTTTAATTTGTTTACCCATCATAATACGTGCCCAATTTCTGCCCAAGTTCATTGAAATTTGCAATCCACGATATGTAACTGACTTTTCCCAACTATTCCCCATATTATCTTGAATCCATGAACTTAATGCTTTTCTCCAATCTGATGATACTTTATTTAGTTTATCAACCAATTTTACTTTGTCAGGATTAGTTGAGGTCCCACTATTGCTGCTAAAGTCAGCTGCCTTGAACACTTGATTTAGAAAGACATTATTCCCATCCTCTGCTAGGTTAGGTGATCTGTCCTAAATTCCCAGAATGGCTTTAATTTGGTTTCTTACACTCTTTTTTACTTTTATTCAGATGATTACTAACAGATTTTCCATATTCATAAACAATGTCTTCCTAGGTATATAGATTTTTCATATAAAAAGCCATTCCACTTCCTCTTTTGTACTGGGCAATTCTTAACACAAATTATTAAAGTGAAAAAAATTAATTTGCAACTTGACATTAATACGTTTGCACAAATTGCTCAAACCCCTTTCCTTATCTCTAAAGAGAATACTAACTGCAATAATGTAAATGTAATGTAAACTTTTGAAACAACCTCCTTCCCTGGAAAAGCATTCTGAAAACCTGAAGAAAAAAAAATAACTCAAAAAACTACTTCAGTGATGAAGCTTTGCATTTGTGGCATAAAACCATGATATGTTATGGAAAACATAAACACAATCTTTAGGATGTCAGCCTAAATACAGATGATAAATTGGTACAGTACAATGCAAGCTTCTCAAAATTCCTGGTAGGTTATTTTACTTGAAGACCAATTATTTCAGTCTCTAATAATGTAAATCCATGGACTCATCCACATAGTTTGCTTGTTGTAGCACAAAGAGACACTATTTGCTTTTCCTTAATTGTATGTCTTGACAACATACCGTATTTTTCAGTGTATAAGACGCACTTCCCCCCCCCCAAAAGTGGGTGGAAATGTCTGTGCATCTTATAGAGCGAATGTTGCCGAAGCCCCGCCCACTCACCCTTCGGCTTCTGCCTCCCAGCAATTTACCTTCTTGCAGCAAACAGCAAACAGCCTAGTCAGCTTCAGCACAGCCTGATTTAGCACAAGCACCTGATTGGCGGTTGGATCTGCCTCCTGGAATACTGCCTATCAGCTGTTCCAGGCTGCGGGGATCCCTGCTGCCACCTATCGCTGCCTCTGCACGCCCCATTTTTGGCCTCTGCGTGCCCCATTTTTGGCCCGTTCCAGGCAGTGGGGATAAGCTGTGGCAGCGATCCCCGCAGCCTGGAATGGGTCAACAATGGGGCACACGGAGGCTGTAGTGTAATGTAGTGTGTGGAGGCGGCGATAGACACTAGCGGCGATGGGCGGCGACGGCGGCGATGGGCAGTGGCGATCCCAGCAGCCTGGAATAGCTGATAAGATGTATTCCGGGTGGCAGATCCAACTGCCAATCAGCTGCTCATGCTAAATCAGGCTGTGCTGAAGCTGCCCAGACTGTTTGCTGCAAGGAGGCAAATTGCTGGGAGGCAGAGGCAGATTTTTTTCCCCTTGTTTTCCTCCCTAAAAACTAGGTGCGTCTTATAGTCTGGAGAGTCTTATAGTCCAAAAAGTATGGTAATCTCCCATCGCATTGCCAGGCTTCTCCTGAGGTAGACTGAAATGTATTCAAGAGGTTATGGAAGGAAATTAGTGGTTTCCTTGCTGTTATGGCAGAAAACTTCCCATCTGTACATTCTAGTGGTGAAAAGGGGGGCCTCTGGAAATGAGTAATTTTCTGGGCTCCAAATGGAGTGGGAGGACTGCTGTGGTACTGCCCTCTCCTCCAGCATATGGACCTCCATATCCATGTATACTAAGACTTCCAGAGAGACTGAGTACTTCTCAGCACCTATATTTTATTCTTCCTTTTCTAGGGTTTAGAGATGGGAATATTGACTTCATGTAAGACCAAATGCAGGTCCACCAGGAGGTTAATTTCCCACAGGTAAGCAAAAACACCTTGACCACAGCAAAAACGGAAACAAGAGAAATTGACATAATATCTAAGCCTACATCAATTTGGCATGACTTTCATCAGTGTAAATCAGATGGTGCTTGGAAACTTGCATATAAAAAAACCCCAGCCATATGTTTTAAAATATAAAAATATTTAGAGGATGATTTTAAAATGATTATATTGTACTACCAGCAGCCAAGATAACTCCTTAATTTGATCAGCTGTTTAAAGAAATATGATGTAATGTCCAGCCCTGGAAGAAGAGTTTTTATTTAGGCATGATAACCTCCTGGATTCTGCATACATGGAGTTGCTTTTTTCCAGTGCTGGCTTGGAAAAAGGGAATCAACAGCTGCACTGAAAATGTCCCAAATTACATCCTGTGAAGGCAGCAATACTATTGGGAGTCATTGTTGACACACACACACACACACACACACACACACACACACACACACACACAAATGTGGGGCAGTGGTACTTTCCTCCCATTTCGACAATAGAAGATGCATGGCTGTGTGAAGGAACCTTATCCGTGCCAGTTAATGAAATCCATAAGCAAGAAAACTCTTCTCCCAGGGGGCTAAATAGCAAGGCAGCTTATGCTGGAGGCTTGTGAAGTTCCTTGTGGGGGGGAAAAAGGAATAGGTGGATTCTCTGCCAGGTTATGGGATGAAACTCTCCAGGATACAAGAAGAAATTTAACCCATAGATAATGCATTTCTAGGTGCAGTGAATAATCAGATAAGAGTGCTGCTAGAGTTTGAATATGCTTATACAATATAATGGTATGAGGGAATGATGTTGCAGGATTAATGGAAGAGATGCTGCCATTAAGGGACTAATAAGACAAGAGAGGGAGGAGCCCACAAGTGCTTAACAGTCAGAGAAAGAAAATTTGGAAAGACTCACCCTAATTGATCAGGCAGTTCAAAGTGACAATAGGAGATTTATACTTTCAAATTTACAAGATTTTGTTTATATGGCCACCTAGCTCTGAAAAACAGGACCCTGGCAGTGTATAACAGTGATAAAGTATTGTTTCTGTAGCCTTAAAATAAACTAGAATTACTGTAGCTCATCTGGTCCATTTTTTCTGTCTGGTTTACCTGAGAGGATTAACATACAGTTTCCTTCATTATTTTGTCTGAGGTCCAATTTCCATTTTGGATGGGACTGCTCATTATTTCTTTATTCACTCTCCTTCTGAAACAATTGCATTTTCTTTCTTCCAATTTTATTCCTACAAACTCTCATTGAGGGGAAGAAAAGAAGGTGAGTGCAGCAGATATTAGCTGAAAACCTTTAACTGCTACATCAGCCATGACTTCTTGACTGAATGGGACAGAGCCTTACGACTGTAGGAGAAACTTATAATTGAATCTAGTGAGAAGGTTAGATAAGATTTTCCACTGGACAAGTCACACATTAAAGAATAATCATGCTTACTTACTGAAGAAGTACCTATAAATCATTGTTGCTTTGATGAGAGATCTATCTATATCTATCTATCTCAAAAAATGATAATGAAAGATTACAAAGAACTTGTATTTATTTTACACATCTGTTTTTTATAGCTTTATGTAAATTTAATCCTTCAATAACTATAGCCTTGGTCATGCAGTATTCCTAAACACATGTTTTACATTAAGAAACTAAATACTGCCAGTAAATTCAATGAGACTACTCATGAGCTAATATTTGGCAAATATTTAAGATCTTTGCAGCAACAAAGCTGAAGTTAGCAGTAACAATATTTTCAACACATTGTATAGTAGAAATAACATGAACATAATGTTAAATAGGCAGACATGGTTTAAGACTAATTTTACTTAATATAGTCCATTCTATATAGCTTCAGGAATGTTTTCCAAAGACTATAATTAATTTTAGGCTGTAATTGATAGTTACCCTTACCTCCTTTTATAATACTAAAATTTCTCATTATTAAACAAGGAGATAGTTAAAAGAAAATAATGTTGATCATCTAAAGAAATATAATACACATTTTTTGGACATGGGTGGGCTTTCTTTGATACTGACATAGTCGTTTTCAATTATTATATTTATAGCAAACTTAGTTGCTAGAAGGGTCAAAGCCTTCTATATACAGGACACAAAGTAAAAAGGACGTAAACATACCTGATTTTTTTCAGATGCTGTTACATTTTCCATCTAAGTAACATTTTAGAAGTGCTTAGCAGGTGCTTCCAATTTGCCCTCAGTCTGGAACGAGATACAAGACAGCATTCACAGGTACCATAGCATAAGCCAACAACTGAAATGCACCCCACTAACTTAAAAGATATAACACTTTAAAATATTATACAAATCTCTTGTGTGGTTACTGAAATCTCATAACTTCTGATGATCTTAAAAGGTTTTGTGCATGTAATGATGCTGCAAAAAATTGCTGATCATTTTGCACTAGTTGGTTTTGTTAAACTTTCTTCCTCTAAATTGACTATGATGTGGAAAATAAGGATATAGAAAACGATGGTACAATGGATTTACAAATAAAACCAGCTGATATTTTAATAATTAAAGGAGGCACACAAATAATGAATCAGAAGAATGACTTGGAAGGCTGCCTTATCTTGGATTTACAAAAGGGATGTGATAATTAAATTGTTCCGGAAAGGAGAGAAAGAGAAATGGATAAGAAATCATCTTGTGGAACATTATGTGAAGAGCCTTGGTGGTGCAGCAGACTAAAGTGCTGTTAAGTGCTAGCACTTAGCTGCCAGCTGCCTGCAATTAGTGCAAGTTCGAATCTCACCAGGCTCAAGGTTGACTCAGCCTTCCATCCTTTCGAGGTAGGTAAATTGAGGACCCAGATTGTGGGGGCAATAAGCCAACTTTGTATAGAACAACACCACTTGGGGGGGGGGGCAAAAGCCCTAATAAGCAGGTATTTACTAAAAAAAAAGTATGCAGGCTATTGCTATAATGCATTGTAAGCCACCCTGAGTCTACGGAGAAGGGCGGCATATAAATTGGACTAATAAATAAATAAATAATAATAAATTATTTGATGGGATTAAGTATCAAGAAAAGTAAACAGAAGGAATTCAAAATGGATTTATTTGATTTACAGTTAATATATATGTTGTAGTTTCTGATAGCTATTAATGGAATTCATTTTTGACCAAGGCTGAACAATGAGGCTTCAAATATGTTTATAAATGGGGACAGATTTCTTTTATTTGATTTCTTAGAAAAAAATGATAAAAAATGATGGAATACAAAATGGATTTATTAGATCAATGTAAAAATATAATGTAAAAATATTCCTGCCAGCTCCTAATAAACCTTAGGAAATTAGAAGTAAATGAAAGTTTTTATAATTTAAATTTTTATAAAGGATGATATATGGCAGGGGTGTCAAACTCACATCATCATGGCGGTGTTACCTGATGTATTGGGACTTTTCCCCCTTCGCTAAGCCAGCTGTGGGTGTGGCCAGCATGTGACACATCTGGCCCATAGGCCAGGAGTTTGACAGCCCTGATGTATGGGAAGAATGTATCATTTTTTTATTGAAATATTGGAGAAGGTGTTAAGTTACTGAATTTATTCATTGTTGCCTGGAGGTAAGGGGAAATCATCTTTTATATATTTTTTCCTTATTTTTTCTATCGCTTTGCACTTATCTTTTTCTTTCCTTTGTTTTTTTATATTTTTATTAGTTCATATCAATATTTTATTTATTTATTTATTTATTTATTTATTTATTTATTTATTTATTTATTTATTTATTTATTTATTTATTTTTTAAACTTGTATGCCGCCCTATCTCCGAAGGACTCAGGGCAGCTCACAACAATAAAAACAAGCAAAATCAATGTTAAAAATACCCAATAAGATTATAAAAAGACCATTAAAATCCCCTTTAAAACCCCTTCAGTCCAAACCAGCCAGGCGAAATAACCACATTTTAAGGTCACAGCGGAAAGAGCGAAGGTTAGGGGCCACCCAGAGCTCCAGGGGGAGCTAATTCCACAGGGTAGGTGCACCCACAGAGAAGGCCCACTCCCTAGGGGTCGCCAGCCGACATTGTCTGGCCGACGGCACTCCAAGGAGGCCCTCCCTGTGAGAACGCACTGGGCAATGGGGAGCTGTCGCTGGCCGCAGATGGTCCACCAAATACCCCGGGCCTAAGCCATGTAGGGCTTTATAGGTAATTACCAGCACCTTGAATCTCACCCAGAGGGCAACCAGTAGCCAATGCAGGTCCCACAGGAGAGGTGTAACATGAGAGTGTCGGGACACTCCCATCACTACCCGCGCGGCCGCATTCTGCATCAGCTGAAGCCTCCGAGTGGTCTTCAGGGGCAGCCCCATGTAGAGAGCATTACAGTAGTCGATCCGATTTTATCTTTGTATTAATAAAAATAAAAAAATTATTACAAAAATGACAATGTTTTTATCTATAGAATTAAAGATTGTGTTGTTAATAAAATTGCCCCCAGCTGAGAGTTCAGCAAACGAAGACATTTTCCCTTTAAAGACTTTAGAACAGGTGGAAGGCCTTAGGCTACCAGAGAGCCAGGATTTAAGATGCAAAGAAGTAACAGCTGTTTTATCCATCCTATTATTCTGTGCTTTCAGGTTGGGTCTATAACAGTGTTGGCTAACCTTTTCCGGACCAAATGCCCAAAGCGTGCGCATACCGAACCCCCAAAATGCAATGTGCTTGTGGCCCTGTGTATGCACCCCCCCCGCATGCGCCTCCCACATGCGCATGTGCTCACCATTTGCACCTTGTGCATGCGCACCCTGGTGCACCACACCCACCACATGCACCCCCCATGCATGCGCAGCAGAGACCTGAAGACCAGCTGGCTGGCGGGAGGCGCATGTGCATGCGCAGCAGAGCCAAGCTGGGGCGACGGCTCGCATGCCCACAGAGAGGGTGCTGGGTGCCACCTCTGGCATATGTGCCATAGGTTCCCCATCACGAGTCTGTAATATAACTTTCTGCATTATAGGTAGTTCTTTTTTCGGATTTTTTAAATACTGAATTCCCTCTCTGAGAAGATCTTGGGACTGTCTCTTTGAATGCTATTACTGGGCATTGAGAGTCTGATTGATAGTTTGGTAGTGTTAGATTTGTTTACAAAAATGATTCACTTTGTTTCAGGTGAGGATCTTCAGTCTGCACCAGAAACCACCAAATTGTTGATCGATAATGCATTTCAGCAGAAAAGTATGGCTAATCATCTGAATTTCAGATAGAGAAGTGCAATTACAGCATGTATTTGGAAAGCCTTGTCCCAATTACTGAATATTAAGATCCATTTATTCTCTGCTCCTCATAATCTTTCTACTTTAGATCAATGCTTCATGTCAACTATCTGCAGAACAAATTGGCCTAACTCTGGTTATATTTGTTTTTAACAAGTTAGTTCATTCTTCTACTGACATATCATCATTTCAGGTTTTTTATTACTTTTATCCTCACTGCTTAACCAAGGCTACCCCTTCTGTCCTAAAGGTTTTAAATATTTATAAGAGATGCAGGTAGCACAACTACTTTTCAAAGTGCAGCTAGAATTTGCCAAGACTTCTTACAAGTCTGCTGCTGATCATCATTAAAAGGAAAGTCCTATTGTTTGTTGGGATTGTCAAACTTTCCATTAATTTTTTTTTGTTCTCCTTGTTCCCGTCCAAGAAATTGGATTTGAAGTTTATTAGTCCCTTTTCTGTAGAGAGTTGGATTAGCCCAGTGGCATTTTGCTTGCTATATATATATATGACTTAACTTTATATCATTTGGTGTTATTTAAAATAAATGTTTATTTTATTAGGGAATATCATCCCACCCTCCTCACTTAATTTCTCAGTTCTAATCCACAACCTCAGTGGCTGTGGTTTCCGACGTCCCGATATAGTCAGTTGAC
The DNA here is from genome assembly GCF_059756535.1 of Pantherophis guttatus. Taxonomy (NCBI): domain Eukaryota; kingdom Metazoa; phylum Chordata; class Lepidosauria; order Squamata; family Colubridae; genus Pantherophis; species Pantherophis guttatus. The sequence goes on from NC_142063.1 coordinate 245,391,426, forward strand.
GCCATCACTGACTATTGGGGGCGAATCATTGGCCCCCACGGAGAGGGCTCGCAACTTGGGCGTCCTCCTGGATTCACGGCTGTCTTTAGAAGAGCACTTGACGGCCGTGACCGGGAGGATTTTTCATCAGGTTCGCCTGATTCGCCAGTTGCGTCCCTTTCTGGATCGGGACTCGTTACGCACGGTCACTCATGCCCTTGTCACCTCCCGCTTGGACTATTGCAATGCTCTCTACATGGGGCTCCCCTTGAGGAGCACCCGGAGGCTCCAACTGGCGCAGAGTGCAGCCGCGCGGGTGGTAATGGGAGCAACATGGCGTTCCCATGTAACACCCCTCCTGCGCGAGCTGCACTGGCTCCCGGTGGTCTTCCGGGTGCGCTTCAAGGTTCTGGTTACCACCTTTAAAGCACTCCATGGCTTAGGACCCGGGTACTTGCGGGACCGCCTACTACCACCAATAGCCTCCCACCGGCCGGTACGCTCCCATAGAGAGGGGCTCCTCCGGGTGCCGTCAGCCAAACAATGCTGACTGGCGGCCCCCAGGGGGAGAGCCTTCTCTGTGGGGGCACCTACTATCTGGAACGAGCTCCCCGCAGAGATACGGAGGATCCCGGATCTGCGCACCTTCCGCCACGCCTTAAAGACCTTACTATTTCACCAGGCCGGCCTGGCCTAATTTTCCCTCTCTTTTATAAAAGATTTTTAAAATTTTAAATATCTTTTAGTATTTTATATATTCAATTTTAAATTGATTTTAAAAGTTTGGGGTTTTAAATTTGTCGGGGCCAAAATTATTTAATTTGATTTTATTCTATTTTTAAATTTTGTATTGTATGTGTTTTTATTGTTTGGCTGTGCACCGCCCTGAGTCCTTCGGGAGTAGGGCGGTATAGAAATCTAATAAATAAATAAATAAATAAATAATCATAATATTATGGGGAGGAGTTTTTGGCAACTGGGAAAGATCTTGTACATACAATATTTTCATATTTGATTGAAGCTTTTTAGATTATATATGAGTGGAAACATGGTTACAAACAAGCATAAATGAGAAATTGAATAAGTAGTACCAGGTATTGTGTGGTGCTACATTTTCATTTACATTGTTGCAATATTATGTTTTTTTAAAAAAATTCAGCCTTGGGCCCTAATTACATAGACACATACTTCCACCCCCAATAATGTGTGTGTATGTGTATTTCAGACATAGATGCAAAATTTTAGATTATATAGAGAAAATTATATATTATAGTAAAGTAATTTTCTGTCTTCTTCTATTTGGACCAATTATAATCTTGTTTCAGGCTGAAGTAAAACACTGACATGGCATTAATTGTGCTTGTGGATCATCTCTGGTGGGCCTGGGGTGGGCATGGAGTATCCATCCTGGCCCTACTCAATGGCTTTCAGTTCCATGATCATGGTATCTTTCTGAGCCAGTTTAGGAGGTCGGGAAAGGGAGGTTGTGTTGTTCAGTCACTGTTGGTAGAAGGGGGAGAGGTCCAGCCCAAGGCTCCTGCTTTCTGGGGTGCCACAGAGCTCAACTTTCTGATTACTAATTAGGCCATGATTTCATGATCCTACCATTTCACTGTTGAAAGATCTGTGTTAATTGCCAATTGCAGGTGGGAAAAAAATGCGAAAGTGCCTTTGTGCAAGTGGAAAGAAAACAGTATATTAGTTTACCTGAATAAAGAAACTATTTATAGATAGTAGAAAAGTGGGAAAGTCCATTTGAAAGATAAAAAAGGTTTTGTAAAAATGGAAGACAAGCTAGTAACGCAGAGCCACATAATGTTTACCAAATAGAAAAGAAATGGCTGAGACTACTCAGAAAGAACAATATATGAGAGTGGGAATTAGTGGTTTATAACAAAATCTGAAATATATCTGCATTATTTTCTATAATTATCTGCATTTCTATTTTATCAGATTTGGTTTAAATGAATCTTTGCTTGAAGTAGTGGCTTGTGTACTAATTTGAATTGCTGTAATCTAGGAAGATTGATTGACTAGAGCCTTTGAAACAATTCCAGTTCTTCTATTGCTTTCCTGGTGTGCTTTAAACATTTTATAGAAGCACAGGATATAAAGTTTTATGAAAAATATGTGTTAAATATATTGCTGACTATCAATTCATATGCAGGGAATGATAAATAGCTCTCTTCCCTCTCATATTTTTCTTTAAATTACAAATTCATGCAGACCTGTCATAATTACATATGTCATTCAAAGATTTAAATGCTTTACATTCTTTGTATGTGACTTGATAAATGAACGTTAGTCTAGAGTAGGTGGGACAAAGCCGCTATTTCACGGTACAGTGCAAATAGATTTTGATTTATGTATTCATCTTTTGGTACTAAATGATTATTGATTGCATAAATAAGTAGGTAATTTTTCTCTTTCAGAATTTTGCAGAAAACACTATGAATGAGCTCCTTGGCTGGTATGGTTATGATAAGGTTGAATTAAAAGATGGAGAAGATATTGAATTCAGGAATTACTCTGCAGATGGGGAGAGCCGACAGCACATTTCTGTTCTGAAAGGTAATGGCATTTAAGGTTCATTTGTTCATGCTGAACAGGATTAGCCATAACAACTTTCCAAATTCACCTAGGTGGAATTCTACTTTAGAGTCTTAAAGATGGCCTCACATGTGTTCATGTTGGTGTCTTCTAGCACACAAAAGAAGGAGCAAAGGATAGTAATAAGGATCTGCAACACAACAGCAATTTTTCTTCCTCATATAACCAACTCCGAGACACTATAATTCCAGTGGGTAAAATCAGGAGAAAAAGCCAACACATCTCTCTTTTCTTCCTCAGAAGAAAAAAAAATCAGTTGTGCCTAAACTTTTACTAGAAACCTGCAACCTTATCTTTAAAAAAAAACCTTAACTTAGATCAATGTAGTGAAATTGTCCATGTCACAACACAGCAGTCAGAGGTCATTATCAGTTGAACACAGACTTTAGACGTAACAATCATATTCAGGTTTTCATCTGTAGATCAGAATCCTTTGCCTTCAGAATCCTTTTGCTTTGTCTTCTGTGCAGTAATACAATAGTTCGTAACCCCACATTTTGATCAGCTCATTGTCTCAATTTATTGCAGATTTCTATTCACATTTGGACTTGTCCATACTGGGGATGAAATATTACACAGTAATTCTTACTAACTTCTTTGATGTTATATTATATATTATTTTTATGAATAACTCAAGGCGGTGAATATACCTAATATTCCTTCCTCCTCCTGTTTTCCTCACAACAATAACCCTGTGAAATGAATTGGGTCAAGACAGAGTTACTGGCCCAAAGTCATGCACTTCATTAAAACACAGTGTGGTTTGTGTAGTTTTGATTTAATGTAATGCATGAACCCACTTTTTGTATACTAGGATACTATCACATGTTCAATCAATTATATTTAAAACAACCCATGCCCTAATGCCATATGATAATCTAATGTGTATGGATATGAAACGTGTTAGTTGAGAAAGTATAATTAAATTGTTTACTAATGTTCTCCTTTTCAAGTTTAACATGGTTTGTTCTGAATTCAGACTATGAATAGCATTATGGTGCAGTTTTAATCATTCTGACAAAGTTCCAACCTTGAAATGACCTAATTCTTGCTCAATACTCAATGTGAAAGCCTTTTGGAAGAACGGAAAAGTTTCTAGTAACACCTCAAGTAAGGTCAGAATAAACCAGTTTGACCTGAAACAGTCCATGTTGCTAATAGTGTGATGGGTCAAGGAGGGCAGGGAAAAGAAGAAGAAATAATACTTGAAATTGACATACATAGGATATTAATTGGATTCAAGCATTGCATTAAGCCACAATATAATTTGTTTAGTTTTGGCTGAGCACTATTAGTGCATCTCTTTTTAATCCCATATTATCCTAACATCTTAAATTGTAGAAGTAGAATTGAATTGAATTTCCTTTGAATGTTAGTTTGGATATCTGGAATTTTGAGGGTGGTTATCTGGAAAAGTTTTAAGAAGAAAACTGTTTTGTTCTTCTTAATTCTTTGTGTTTATTTTTTTATTTGAAATGCAAATGTTTACTTCTGGAAGAGATGGAGTGATTCATTCCCAATAACAGAATTCAGAGTTCAGAGTTGCATTTAATTATTAAATAATTTTTAGTGTGAGAGAAATGCATATCCCAATAATGGATAGAACAAGATAAAAAGTATTTTTTTGTTTTGTTTTGTTTTCTTCCATTTAATCATATCTGAATTATTGGAGATTTGTCCAGAGTTGTATCTGGACAAATCTCTGCAGGTTTCTTGGCAAGATTTTGAGAAGTGGTTTGCCATTGCCTCCTCCCTAGAGTTGAGGGAAAGTGACTGGCTCAAGGTCTTCCAACTGGTTTTGTGCTTAAGGTGGGGTTAGAACTCAGTGTCCTAGTTTCTAGCCTAATGCCTTAAATAATTTTAGAATATTGTCTAGTCATGAAATTAATTTCCTCTTTCTGACCCATTAAAAATGAAGTGTCAGTGGTAACTATTTTTGGAGATCTTTGGGGGCTGCAATTCAAGGCTTTTGTGGGTTGTATGTGACCCTGGGTCTTTAATCTGCAAACTTCTGTATATATTACATATCTAATATTAATAAGTCTAGTTTTCCCCCTTTAAAACAATAGCCACTAATGGAGGAAGAAGATCAGGCTCATGATAGGTAGAGAAGAAAGCTTATATTACTGCCATTTTTATTTTTTATTTGAACTACAGCAAGAGGGAGTTTTTTACTGTCTGCACATGTATAATTTCAATTATATTCCTGCTTTAATTATCATTGGCATCATCACCATCATTACCGAAAATCTAGCCTGGAAACTCTTCCTTGATCTTGATTTATAGATTATTTATTGATGCAGTTTCATTGTAATTGGCTGCAGATTTTTTTTTTTTTAATTGTGGCTATATAATAGAATCAGGGAAGGGGAAGAAAATACTTCAGTCTCCAATAAATCCTTTGGAAGAGTTAATATAGATCACAATCTGTGATGCCATAACAGCATGCCGCCATTGTATTAGTTGATTTGTTCCTGTCCTTTAAATTGTGTTCCCAAACTGGTTCAATGTTTGTGCAACTGTAATGCTATGGGTAAGCTAAGAAGCAGTGATTAGGCAACAGTTTCCTTCTGTAGCAAATCTGATATCCGTATGCATTAGGTGTCTTACTGGCATATCTAGTTTGGGGGAAAATGGCAGTTTGAAAAGAAATGGGGTGAGGGATCCCCATTTCATGACCTCATGGGTCCTGTTCCATGACTTCCTATATATACAACATAACAATTTAGTATTCAGCAATTGAAATATAAATAATATTAAAAGGACTTAAATATAACTTACTCATATTTTCTCATTTACATTGTTGAGGGGTCTCAATGAAACAGTGACAGATGTGGAAAGGATAAATCCATAGGTCAGTGTTCCTAGTTTCCTGTGCCTCTAGCCAGGATGGTACTTTCCTTAGTCAGAGCAATAGTCTTACACTTTAAAGTGACTTATCAGCTTTTCCTCTTTTGTTAATAAGGAGTTTGGAAAATCTTGTCAAGGGCCACTTAGTTATTGGCAATTTCTTTTTTCAAGCCAGAAACAATGCCATTAACCCAACTAAGTTATCTGGTCCAACATTTTCCCTGATCCAGAATACAATGGAACAGACAGTTTTTGGCACCAATATCCAAAGCAACATATCTATTTCCCATTAGCAAATGAAGCAATTTCTGTGAAAAAGCTGCCTCCTTCTTGTCAAATTCTTTCTCTTTTTTTTGTGGCAGGAAATCTCCAAAATTCTGTCTGCCTTTGTTGTGGCAAGATATCGCTGAAATATAGAATGAACAACTTCTTGAAATCTTTGTTACTTTCTGAATTCCTGCTTTATCTTTCCCTCATTTAAATTCATTGTATTTTTCCTTGAATACATTGTTTCTCTTTGAATTGAATAATGTGCTAAATTCATATACTGTACGTTATTGTTTCATATTTAATTGTCAACTTATTGCTTACTTGCCCTTATATTTTAGTGTAAAATATTGTATTGATTGGTTATTAATTATATATGCAGTATATTTTAAGTGTGAAACAAATAATAGATAATTATCTCCTGGAGAATTGAGGCTATGGGAGAATTTAGTTCAAAAAATTTGAAAGGAGGATTGAGCAAAATTACTTTTGCTTTTGATGCTTTCCATTTTTGGTTCCTGTATTGATAGCAGTGCAACATCAAATAGGATTCTGCATTACTGTGATAAAATTATCATGCATAATATTATTATAAACCCTACCATGATCTTCCAAAACATCCTAAATCTATCTTTATAGGAGAGAATGTTCCAGCTCATAGATCACATCGCCAATGTTTTCAATCATATTTTCTCAACATACATGGAGATACAGCTGAGGACCTTTAAAGCAGCTGCATGAGACTTGTAAAAGATGTGGCTGTTTTAATCAGGACTGATGCTTTAGTTTGCATTAACACACTCCTGAATTATTAACAATTAAATTAAATCCTAAACTCAGATCAGTATGTATGATAAACCACATTTACCCTTCAATGAAAACTGAATATATAACTGTTCTTTGCTTTATTTCTTAACTGGTATTGCTGTGTTCTAAGTTGCAACCTAAGATCCTAGATAGAACAATTATTTTGCCACTAGCCACTTACCTCTTCTTAAAATATAGTTGTTCATACTGGTAGGCAACTCAGTCCTTAAGATTATTACCAACTGCTTTGGCAGCTACTATGAGCAAATTCTATGATTGATCATAGAGCACTTTTAATGTATCTTCCAGTTCAATTGCTAAAAATACCAGTTCTGAGAAGGGTCTGTGCTGGATTTCTGTAGAGTCCTATTTTAACACTTGAAAAATATTATAATTAGCAATGAGATTATGTATGGATGGGGAAATAGAGAAAAGATTGTTCATTGTATGTTTCTGTTAATAGTGGAGATATAGTATTGTGAGTGACAATTAAAGCTTCCTTCCAGAAATTTTTATGTGGAGTTTGAATGGAGTGTGTGTGCGTACACAAGTGTGTATGTGTAATATTTTCTGAGTTTTCCTTCATATGGAATGGGATAATCTTTTATCTGTTTGGGGCAGATTTGGGTTTTCAAGTACATGAATGGATGTTGGTTTGTGCATGCTTTTTTCAGCACTATATTCAGAACACATACTAGCTAGTCTTACAATTATCAGGAACACTTTTTAAAAATTGGTAATAGAAATTTATTGAAATTCAAAATCGGTCTACAAAAATCTAATAAATAGTGCTTAGAATTTTTTATGCTGTCATCCATAATTGTTATACTCTAGTTCTGATAGCCTTATTATACTAGAAGTATAATTTGTTCATTTATTTATTTATTATAGGCCAGCAATGTAATATTTTGGTTGCATTACGGAATGCAACCAAAATATTACATTGCTGGTCTACCAATGTAATATGGTAGATCAGAAATGTATGCATCGAATATGATACTCAGATGTATAACATCTACATCTGCTGACTTGTTCCTTTTCACATTGCCATTAAGATCTAAAGCTTATCTTGTCATTCACATGTCATTAAGGTATAAAACTCATCTTGTCCCTATTTCCCACAGTTCATCTGACTCAACTTTGTGAAAACATCAGGTCAGGTATCCGATAATTCTGTGTCTTCCTCAGTGAACATTTTCTGTTCATCTCGCTTAAATTCTGCTTTATATATCTTTATCTCAGTCATCTGTGCACCCAGCTTTTTTTTTTTTTATTGATTTATATGCCGCCCTTCTCCGGAGACTCAGGGTGGCTTACAATGCATTAAGTACTAGCCTTCATACTTTTGTATATTTTATACAAAGTCAGCTTACTGCCCCCACAATCTGGGTCCTTTTTTGCTTCTGATGTATTTGTAAATTACTGATCTTAATGCTGAACTGTATGCTGCTCAGAATCTTTTCCAAGGATTTGTTTTTATAAATTTGGGTGGCTTTGGTTCTCCCCACTAGGGCAAGTCTTCTCTAATAGCTTTCTTGACACAACTAATTATACATGTGTGTGATCTCTTGCACTAGGTTGCAATTTTACTGCCCTACAGTAGGCATTTTATCTGAGCTATTGTAGTTTTGAATAAACTCCAATCATTCTGAGTTTTTTTGAATTTCTTCCTTTTTACATTCCTCTACTGTCAAATAAATTCTCCATTTTAGCAAAATATGACTGTCCTGGACTTCTTATAGAAATTTCTTCCTTCTCTAAATATTAGGCTATGTTCTCTCTAATATTAGAGAATCAAATACATGTCACTTTCAAGATGTTTAATTTTAATAGAGTGACAAAATCAGATATTTTATCAACAGCAACGTTTTTCATCCTGATCACCTTATGATATATGGACTCCCAGAATTCCCTACCCAGCATGGCCATTGCTAAGAATTTTGGGAACTGAAGACCACACATTACCCAAGCTGGGAAATGCTGATTCCTGCTTTACAGTATTTAATCACTGCTGACTGGGGGAATCAAGTTAAGAGGCTTGAAAAATGCACTAGCATACTTGCTAAGTCATGAAAACAAGTTTCTTAGTATTTGTTTGACTGTTCTATGTGAACACAAAGGCTGAATAATTGTTTTTCCTTATTGATGCTTGTCAGCTGTCTTGATAAACATTTACTATTATGTTAAAATAGGCATATTTCATACTGGTAAGACATATTTTGCAGTTATTATGAAGCACATAAATGAAGTCACATGATAATATGTGGATACTGAATGTATCCACATATATCTTAAATTGTTGTAAATAGAGCACCTACATTTTAATGCAGTATTTAAATGAAGAATAATTTCTACAGAATATTATTATAAAATGTTGCTCTTGTCCCATTTAGCTTTGGGACTTTACTCTGAAAGTGTAGAATTGGGCAAGATTAATGAAGTTTATGATTGTGTTTAGATGCTATGAGTTTTTAAACTCTGATTATAGTCAGTGTACGATCTGAGTTATGCTTCCGATTGTATTTCAGCATTTTATTACTATGTGCAGTTTTGGAAAGATTACTGATATATTAAACTACAAATTGGGTTCATCCTGGAAACCTGACATAGTTGGTTTTGGCTAAATAAGAGTATATTAACTTCTCAATTGTTAATCAAATTGGCAAACAATAAATATACCATATCTGATCAAAAGCTGTAATATATTTTAAAATTAATTATTTTTCCTTTGCAGAAAATTCTTTGCCAAAAACAAAATTACCTGAAGACAGTGTTATGTCACCATACAATATAAACACAAACTATCCAGGGCTTACCACAGGAAATGGAATCTCAGACTCACCAGCAGGATCAAAGGAACATGGCAATGTACCCATTATTGTACCATTAATTCCACCACCTTTTATAAAGCCACCAGCAGGTAAATAATTTATTTTGTAATGTTTTGCTTTTCTTAGATAATGTTCTTAAATGTTTTAAAGTTATAAACTAAAAAGTTCAGGAGTACAGGTAGTCCTCGACTTATGACAACAACAGAACCCAAAATTGTATTGGTCAGTTGTTAAATGAGTCACAGCCCATTTTATGACCTTTTTGCCATGGTTGTTAAGCAAATCACTGCTGTCAAGTGAATCATGTGATTTTTAAGCAAATCTGGCTTCCCCCATTAATTTGCTTGTCACAAACTCCCTAAGAAGGTCTCAAATTACAATCCCAGGACTCCGGGACTCTGCAACCATTGTAAATACATGCTATTTGCCAAATGCTTAAATTTTTATGATGTGTCTATGGGGATGCTGCAATGGTCTTAAATATGAGAACTGTTCATAAGTCACTTTTTTCAGTGCAATTGTAAGTTTGAACATCACAAAACGAATGGCTGTCAGTTGAGTAGAATATTGCAAAATCATAGTTAACAGAATTTGCTTTTGGAAAGTACTAAACTGCCCTCAGAAAGGCATGGTGCGGATGAACATCGTGGGGAGGAGAATCAGAATGTTCTGGAGTGGTTCTATTCTTCAATCAGTGAGTTTTGCATATGCCTAACGGCAAGAGATTTCAGTACAGACTGAGCACCCCAAGTGTGATCATGGGATCATGGGGAGAGGTGTCAGAATTTTAAATCAGTGTCGTATGTAGCCCTGGAGAGTCCATTGTAACTTTGAACAGTCACTAAGAGAACGGTCGTAAGTCGAGGACTGCCTGTACTTACAAAGTCAGAAGAATCCTTTTCTTTAGAACAGGGGTGGACAATGTGACCTTCAATGTCTTTCAATTACAACTGCCATGATCTACCATGCTGGCTTACTCTAAAGAGACCTGGAATTTTTCCACTGCTGTATTAACAATGTCGGGTTAAGGCTGCAGATTTATTTAAGGGCACAAATAGACCTATTACAATATCTATATTTAACAAAAAGATTTTTAAAATGTTGTGAAATAATTTAGGAACTGTATATAGCTGCAGTCCCCAACCTTTCCGGCTCTGTGGACTGGTGGCGGCAGTGGCTGCGGTGGGGAGAGAGGATGGTTTCATACACATGAGCACCACTTGTGCAAATGCAGCCTTGTGTGCTCACCCACGGCTTGCATGACCCAGTTACCAATAGGCTGCAGCCCGGGACCAGGTTGTGGCCCGGGGATTGGGGACCTCTGTTTTAGGTTATAATAAAATTCAGTGTGATCTTAAGATTCAGACTTCTGACTAGAACATGGTTCCTAAAGTGTTTGCCTTCACACCTCCCTTTGGTGAAATCTTAATGTAAATACTACTCCTAAAAATCCGGAATGAATAAAATGAACAACGAGAACAATACAGGTAGCCTTCTCATAAACACCACAATAGGGACCATCAACTCTGTTGCTACGTGGTGTTTTTGTGCAAAACATGACATGACTCTGCTGGACTTACAACCTCATTTGTCCTGCTGTTAAACAAACAAAAAGTTGTTAAACAAATCACCCATGGTTGTTAAGTAAGACATCACCTAACCGCAACTTGCAATTTTACTGCCACCTTCTCCATTGACTTTGTTTGTCGGAATCCAGCTGTGAAACATGCAAATGGCTATCACATAATCATGAAACACTACAAGAGTCCTAAATGTCTACTGGTTGTGAAGTGCTTGAATCTTAATCACATGAAAATGGGTGTGCTGTGACATAAGTGTGAGAACAAGTTATAAATGTACTTTTTCAGCATTACCATAAGTATGAATAGTTGCTAAACAAGGCAGTTGTTAAACAAAGACTACCCGTATAATGAAATTTGGGGAAAGATGGATTATTGCAGCAATGAATATCCCCTGGACTCTGTCTGCCTTCTCTAAGGGAGGTATACATCACAATTTGAGAATACTTGGTCTAGAAGGGCTGGATTTAAAATTACTAGTTCAAAGTATATATGAATGTGAGCAGCCCAGGTTTGTTTTGTTGTACAGGTAGACCTTGACTTACAACTATTAGTTCAGTTACTGTTCAAAATTATGACAGTGCTGAACAACAACTTATGACCAGTCCCTGAAGTTAGGGTTGTTGCAATACCCCTGTGATCATATGATCTTGATCTTACAGAATACAGAATAATAGAGTTGGAAGAGACCTTGGACTGGAGGTCTTTTAGTTCAACCCCCTGCTCAAGCTATACCAATTCAGACAAGTGGCTGTCCAGTCTCTTCTTAAAAGCGTCCAGTGATGAAGCACTCACAACTTCTGAAGGCAAGCCATTCTCACTGTTATGAAATTTCTCCTTAGTTCTAGGTTGCTTCTTTCCTTGATTAGTTTCCATCCCTTATTTCTTATCCTGCCTTCAGGTGCTTTGGAAAATAGGCTGACCCCCTCTTCTTTGTGGCTCCTCAGATATTGGAACACTGGTATCATGTCATGGTGCTTCTTTTCAGTACACTAGACATACCCAATTCTTTCAACCGTTCTTCATGTATTTTAGTCCAGAGTTCTCCAAGTTTTCCAGTTTTGCGGACTGGCGGGGGGCAAGGGGGTTTTGCACAAGCAGTGGGCAATCACATACTCACCTGCTGCTCATGCAAATAGGTATGTGCCTGTGCATTCTCGTTTGCCATTTCTGGTTCCAAAAGACTCAAGGCTCAATAGTGGGCCACAGCCGGGGATTGGAGACCCCTGTTTTAGTCTCTAGGCCCCTAATCATCTTTGTTGCACTTTTCTGCACTTTCCCCAAAGTCTCAATATCCTTTTTATAATGTGGTGACCAAAACTCAATGAAGTATTCCAAATATGGCCTTACTAAGGTAAAGTGATACTAAGGTAAAGTGATACTAAGGTAAAGTGATGAATCTTGATGCTTGGCAACCCATTTGCATTTATGACCAGTTACCAAGCACTCTGCAATCACTTGATCACCATGCCAGTTTGTCCAGAAAATCAATGGGGGAGCCAGCAGGGAAGATTGCAAGTCATTGGGGTAAGTCTGCCACCTGCATACTTTCCCTAGCATCTTACTTTGCATTGACCTCTTGGGCACCTCCACACATGCTTCCTGAACTTCGCCTGCATCCCTGCCCTCTCCCCCCAATTCCCTCCTATCTGGCAGCAGCCACTTATCTGCCTGCCAGCCTGGGATTTGAAACTACCTGCTGGCTTCCCACTGGCTTTGATCGTGAGAATCCAGCAGGAAGTTGCCTTGCCTAACCACGGTGGGATTCAGTTAACAATGGCAACCAATTCTGAAGGGATTGTTATATGATGTGGTCATGGTTTATTACTGCATTTTTTGGCAACAAAAGTTCTGGTCCCAATTGTTGTTGTAAGTTGAGAATCACCTGTAGGAGATTCCAAATTCAAAGATATGTGGGCAAGGATCTGTAAATTATATCCCCTTATTTGTGGCTTATCTCCCTGCAAGTCTCCTGGTGTCATTTTTTTCATGTTAACATTTATCTTCAGGTTTCCTTCCTTGTATTATTTTGTTTAAGGTCAGTAATGTACAAAACCATATCTTTGTCAAGGCTAGTTTAATACTATGAATAATAGAGGATGCATGAAAACAGTCGTTAATATCGGAATGGTACAGAAAAACTCTTAAATGTTGACTATGGAGGGGCATTAGAATTTTGAGAAAACACGGGTTTTTTTTAACGTTTTCGTAAAAAATAAAATCATCATTTATTATTTATACCAGGCTAATTTTACACTGGCCAGTACATTTTTGTAATGTCCGATGTAAAATTAGTCTGGTATAAATAATAAATGTTGATTTTCATACACATGACATAAAATGATGATAGCTAAAATAGCATGTTCCTATCTCCAATTTTTATCAAATGAAATCCACAATCTAGTTTACTTGTGAAAACCTTTATATGAGAGATGTTTAATTTCTGGAAATTTTGAAGCAATATTTCCTGAGGCTTGGGGCCAAGTGAGGGATGTGGGAATTAATATAGACCGTATATAAAAAGTACTTATATTACTACTTTTTACCATGGGCATTTTGGAGTGCCAAGTAGGGACAAAAGATGGAACAAATATACTGGTAGTGAGATTGTGTTGCTTGTTTTGTACATTATGTACATATAGTTAAGGGTAGAGTTTGCATTGGACATTAATTTAGTTAGTCTGATGAAAAATTGGTTTCTATGAATGGGTTTGCTTTTTATAGTTGTATAACAGTTTTATTATTTTATAAAATATTTATTTTTTCTCTAGAAAATATTAGTGTGTAAAATTGTTTATTTAGATATGTATACATTTATTTAAAACATGCTTTTAGTTTTTTTGTAAATGGAGCTTCTGCTAAACTGTTAAGGAATATAGCTTATCTATTTTTGGCTTTTTAGAAGAAACAGAAAGGCAAAAGTTGTTGCTGGATACAGAAGTCTATTGTGAAACATGCTATTCTGAACTTTGTCCTTCACTAATTTCAGGAAAAAAGATGTGGAAGAAACCCCAAGCCTCAAATACATTTTGTCACCTCAAATGTTGTCTATTCAGTCACATTTTCTGTATTTGAAATATTATCTACTAGAAGTTTCCACGTCTAGTAATTCTTTATTTTTGTAATTTTATCATTTTTATGGCATTTTGAAAACTGAAGGTTTGCCTATATAGATACATGCTTCTCTTATTCTATTTCTTTCTTCTTTTAGAAAGAAAAAGATTAGGAAGTATTACATAATCAATTTTCCTGGTTTTGGGAAAGTGAACAAAACACTCTTTCCATATTGTTCCTCTCCACTTGGTCCTTCATGCACATTTTCAAAGTACAGTATATTACACCTTTGTTTTGCTAAATGTTGCATATGCTATATGTGATAGCTGTTCTGCTTATATTTAGGCAACGTCTAGCAAATTGCATAATGTTACTGATATAATGCTTTTCCACTAATATTACTTTGGATCCATTTAGTAAGAGTCTCGCTCTAAATTTTCTATGATTTTAAAGGATAAAACCACAACCTTGAACTGAGCCCAGGTAGCAACTGGCAATTCAGGTTAAAAATATGATATGATAATAATACAGTATACAGGTTAGCAGTGCAATAACATCATTTTACACCATTCAAAGCTGTTCAAGGTTAGTCGCAAACAACATATAGTAATAGTCTAGCCATCATGTAACCAAAGCATGGTTATCTTTATACTTTTCCAACAAGCTTAGCAACTGTTTTAACGATGCAGTAAACAGCACTATTCAATTATTTGGATTTAATTTCAGCTTCTTCAAGGGTACTCAGTACTACCTCAACAACTCAACCGTACTTAGTATAGTGAGCATATTGACGACTCTTTACTGTACTGTAAAATTTTATGTGTCCTCTCTCATCAGGTTCATATATCTATTAAGGGGGCATTATCGATTGGGAGAATGCCATCATTGTTCCTGTATACAAACTGAAAGGTACCAAGAGTGAATGCAAAAAATTAGGGGGATTAATGTCTTAAGTATGCCTGAGAAGATGTTTGGCAGAATTCTGTTTGAAAGAGTATGAGACATGACAATGAATAAAACTTGGGGAATGCAGTGTGGAATTATCTGAGCGGAAGCTGTGAAGACCACTTTTTCACTCTTCAGCAGATCATTCACAAATGTATAACTGAAAGAAAAAAAGTATTGTATATTGATGTTGTTTGATACTGTATGACTGCATTTGAGAAAGAGAATAGGCTTGGATAATGGAATGTTTTGCACAAGTATGGAGTTCCTAAAGTAGATAAAAACAGTGGATGAGGGAAGTAAAGCATGCACTGGATAAATGGAATGCTTAGTAGAACATTAAACAGTGAGCAGGGAGTAGGACCAGAATGTGTGATGTTTCTCTGAATGTCTAATATACACATATTGTGGCAAGAAGATTCGTAAAATGGGGCAAACTCACTTAACAAATGTTTCACTTAGCAACATAAATGTTGGGTTCAATTGTGGTCGTAACTCAAGGACTTGTATTTATGAATAAATATGTAAAGTAATTTGATTTGAGATATGAATATGCATGTACTTTTACGTATAGACAGAACCATGTTATAGGTTGAAAACACAGATGATTTGTAGTTAGTGCTAACTGAACTGTGTGATGGAGGAACATGAATGTAAAATGAATATATCAAAACCCATAGCAGGCATATTTTGTCAGGAATTTATGTACTTGATAGAATATTTACTAAAGATGGTAAACTGGATGGAGAAGTAATAGAATGTAGACAGTATGGTTTGTAATCTGTTTTGGGATTCTGCCCATTTTGTTATAAGTTAAGAGTTTGTTATGTCCAGACAAATATAAAAGCATGTTAAATTCAGGAAAGAATAATTAAGAAATTTCTGTGATAAAAAAAGAAGAGATAAGAGTCAAGAATAAAAAGTTTGAAAAGGTTGCTGAATTAATGTGGACTGACTATAAAGCGAATGACCAGTACAAAATGGTTTGGTCATATAGAGAAAACGAATAAAGACTAAATTGTAAAACCAGTTTGTGAAGAAAACATGAATGGGTTAAGAGGAAAGATAGCATTAAGAAAGTTGTGGTTGAATTGAGTTGATGAGATCCTCAAAAGGAGAGATCTGAAAAATATTAAAGAACAAGAACTGTTTGAAGCACTGCATGGACAGAATGAAATCAAGGATCTTTACAAGGATAGGTCAGATGTGAGGGATCTGAAGCTGAAAAGGCAGGTGCTACTTTTATCAATGCCTTCTTAAAGAAGTTATATCTTTTTGCCGGGTTGTGCAGTAGCCCCACATTTCCAGGAAAATAAGCTTTTGAATTAAAAACAGAAAACCCCCTCTACTCCAAAGCTGTTCTGGAATGTACAGCTGAAGAAGGAATCTCAGCAATTGGGGAGGGGAATCTCAGCAATTGCACCATGGTTTCTGAGGGAGGAAGCAACATGTTCCAGAGAACAGCCCAAGATAGGAGAGTGTGCAATCCTGAACTGGATGGGAGAGAGAAGAAATGTTTTAGGGTAGCCACAGCCTAGAATGTTCCAGGGTAGGTCTATTAGGTTAGAAGGTTATAGCTTTAGTTTGGCAAGAATCTGTTTATTAGGTGTAAATAAATAAAAACTGGAATTATTCAGATTTTACTGTGAAGTGTTTGGGCTCAGGCTTCACAAAAGCTGCTTGTTGCATCCTTTCAGAGTCTCAAAGCAAACATTAATTTCTTTGGCTTTATAATTCTTATTTGTGTGTGTGTGAGAGAGAGGGGGAAGAGAGGGGGGAGGCGGGGAGAGGGAGAGAGAATTGTATAACATTGTTACTCCTAAAGAGTAAAGCAATGGTAGGTACTTAGATAGATAGGCAGGCAGGCAGGTAGGTAGGTAGATGTAGAACCATAAACCATTTCCCCAGATTGCCTTCCAATCCAAATCCAACAGAAGAAAATGGAATCATTGCTGGTGATCTGAACAATATTTGATTAGCATCATACTAGAAACATTCAGTAAATTACCACCAGAATGTTATAGCTCAACAACGGTTCATACATTTCTGAAAATAACCCTCTGACTCAAGAGGCTTTTGTGGGTGCCCAGGGAGTAGAGGGGGAAAAGAGAATTCTTCATTGACTAAAATTATTTTTTCCTTGTACAATACTGGATATTTACATATATTTCAAGTATGCAGAAACATCGTAGGAATAATGTTAATTTAGAATCTAATTTAGAATCTTATTAAATTAGACTGAATTTGATTTGTGAGACCAATTGTTAATCTTACTTAATGATAAAATACATCTATACTTTTCATCTTGCAGTTTCTCTTGCAAACTCTTCTGCAAAAATTTCAATAGGTATATTGAAATAATTTTAAAAGTTATTATAATAAAAAAACCCTGACCCTACATTATTTTTTTTTGAAAAAGATGAGACCCAGTATATGTAGATTTCTTTAAATAAAATAGCATTTGCTAGAATTATTGCTAGTATTGTATTGTATTTGCTAGTATTGTATTTTATCTTGGCTGTTCACCGCCCTGAGTCCTCCGGGAGTAGGGCGGTATAGAAATTTGATAAATAAATAAATTTAATTTTAAAAAAATTATTTCATAGTGGTGATGGTATTCTTTCCGAGTAAAGTCGAGAGGAGGGGGGAAATAAAGTTTGTGGACAAGTTGGCCAAAATGACTTTCATTAACTTTTTGGTGGCAGATTCTTCTGTAAATCATTCATTTTAAATGGAAAAGCAGCTAGTGATGGTGTAGAGCGGGAAGTCATTGAACGTTCTTCTTAATTAAGACTTAAAATGGCACTGCAAACTTTTGATGATTAATTGAAGCATGCGTTTGCCTGATGCATATTTAGTTATTATAATGTGATAATTTTATCTTGTTACACAGACAGATCCCACGGGGAGCATGATTTAACACTGTGAACACTGTGTTTATTGCATTGTTCATTAAGAAACGTACAAAGGCTGGTAAACAATAAGGAGATGGTAATAACTGTCTCTACAACAGTTTAGTTTTGACCCATTTCCACCTATAAAGTTATAACCTTGGAGTAGGAAATATAACTCGGAATGCCCTGAATAACTCTGAATAATAGAGGCAATCATTTTAGTCCTCCAACAGCATGGAATTTGTGTTGATATTTCTGCTCTGTTTACAACAGCACAGATGTTTATTGAGATAAACAGTGCAGATATTTTATTGTTTGTGTTTCAAAAACTGCGTTTGCATTTTTAAACACATGCTGTTCTAAATATGTTTTTACAGCATCATAGAAAAAGTGGTAGGTAACTAAAAGGATTTTACTCTGGTGTAGTTCATTTTGAGGATATTAATATGAAGATTTTATTTTTTTTGACTAGAGGTAAATAAACTTGTTCTAGATTTCAGGCACACAAAAATGATATTAGTGGTATTACTAGTTCTGAAAAACATCCAGAGTAAACAATTTTAGATTATCTGTATTTTATAAACATCTATGATACAGGTAGTCCTCAATTTACAACAGTCCATTTAGTGATTGTTTGAAGTTACAATGACATTGAAAAAAGTGACTTATGACTATTCTTCACACTTACAATTGTTGCACCAGCCCTATGGTCACTTGGCTACTGATCAGGGGTGGTATTTACTTACCTTCGTTACTCGTTCGCAAATGTGAGCGCATGCACAGATCATCAAAAACGGGACGTGATGACATCGGGGCAGGTGGGTGGAGCCTCCCGCCATTGCCGCTTCTACTTCGCCTGAACCAGATAGAACTGGCTGAATACCACCACTGCTACTGATTCATATATGAGTACCCCGTGGGCCGGATCTGGCCCTTGGGCCTTGAGTTTGACACCCCTGCTGTAGAGATTTTACCTTGGACTCTGGAGGCTGTGAGGGTTTGAAGGGGAACAACAGGCTTCAATGCATCTTTAGCAAGACTAAATGGCTTTCGGTATCACGGTCCCCTGCTTCTGGCGACAACGTAAATATATTTAACTTTGCGGAAAGGTAACGAAGAAGCAATATGATAGTACTCTACAAATGCTTCAAACACAAAAGCCTCTCAAGACAATTAGGCATATACAGTATTCCTCCACATTTTTTCTCTTTGCCTCTCATATTCTTCCTTTTTGTTATCCCTGACAAAAATGTGTTATTGCAAAAACATGAAGCTGGAGTCAGATTTTAGAAGAAAGAGATTGTTTTCTTATATCATGCTAATTCTTCAGACAAGACAGCAAATGAAATCTAGGCTTACTATGACATAAAAAGAGATTATCCCTTAAGTAAAAAGGGAAAATTAAACTGTTAGGTAACAAGCTGTCAGTAATATTGCTGCTGAATTGATTTACTGCTGGGAAATGCTTTGTTTTAAAATCTAGTAGGGGCTATAAAATCAGCCTTAACACAATTTTCTCTCTTTCTTATAGACCTGTAGTAGACAGCAGTGATCATACCATCAAGTTTTCTTTCTTTACAATGTATTATTATTCATTTATTTGTATCCTCTTTTTATTATTTTTACAAATAACTCAAGGAGGCAAACATATCCAACATAGTTTCTCCCCTCCTATTTTTTCCACAGCAACAATCCTGTGAGGTGGGTTGGGCTGAGAGAGAGAGACTGGCCCAAGGTCACCCAGCCGGCTTTCATGGCTAAGGAAGGACTAGAACTCACTGTTTCCTGCTTTCTAGCTTGGTCTTTCTAGCTAAACTGTGATGTTTAAAAAATAGTTTCAATTTTAATGGTGGCTCACGTCACAGATTTATGATTGTTTTTAACAGTTGTGACCTTTGCAGCATCCCCATGATCATGTGATCAAAATTCAGATGCTTGGCAACTGGTTCATATTTATGACCATGAGTGTGTCCCGGGATCATGTGATCCCCTTTTGTGATCTTCTGGCAAGCAAAGTCAATGGGGAAGTCAGATTCACTTAAAAACTGGATTACTAATTTATCAACCACAGTGGCAAGAAATGTTGTAAAATGGGACAAAACTCACTTAACAAATGTCTCACTAACAACAGAAATTTAGGACTCAATTGTGGTCTTAAGTCGAGGAGTACCTGTAACTATTTATCAAGAACAATCCCAGGTTTACCTTAACTAAAAGGCTTCTTTATGAATATCATAATACTAACACATATTTGGAAAAACTCTCTAACTAGTAAAAAAAAAAAAAGAAATGAAGAAATAAAATACCATTGTATGCTCTTAAACAGGCACTTATTCAATGATTTTTCTAAATGAAAAACATACTTCTTAGCTATTTCACATTGGCCACTTCTCTGCCCACTTCTGTAGTTAATATTTCATTACTTGGTTTGCTTGTTGTTGAATAATGGCATGAAACTCTTGAAACTTAATTATATAAAAGTGGGCAGGATTTATCTGCTCAGAAGAGTGTTGCAAAAACTATGTTTGGAAAATATTTCCAATTCTGCCAAGAAATAAAGATGATATTGGTGAATCTCAGGACAGGAAAGGGAAAAAAATGACTTTGTCTTCAATTTGGCACATAGGGCTCTCTCACAAGACCTAATTCCTGCAGATTTAGCTTAGTTTCAGATGACTTCTAAATTGAAAGCAGGGTAAAATTGATTGGGTCTTAACGTACGGTCCAGAGGGGGCTGGGCTATTACCTGTCTGTGCTAGAATAAGGAAGAGTGTTGTAAGGAGAGCTGTGTAGAAAACATAGAACTTCTTCAGGTCAGTTACAAGTGGCAGAGCATGTGAGATCTCTTGTTCTTCCTTATACTACTTTTTTCTCCCAACACAAGAAGTTAGAAGCAGAAGCAGCATCTTTCAGCACACCATGCTAAACATGAATTCGAAGAACAAGCAATCCAGCCCAAGGACAGAATGGTGACCCTGCCAAGCGATAGGGACAAGGAAGCACTCCTGACGTGGTCTCTGCTAGTAGAAACCTGATAGGCCCTGGCCTGAGCTGTGATAATACCTTGATGCCCCAAAGGTGCTTTTTCAAGACGCAACTGGACTTCCTTGTTTTTCTTTGAAGACATTTCACTTCTGGAAGCAAAACGTCTTCAAAGAAAAAGAAGAAAGTCCAGTTGCCTTTTGAAAAAGCACCTTTGGGACAACCATGACCTGGATGACTTGAGAATCTCCATACACATAATATCTTGATGCAGAGTTAGGAGATGAGCAAGCTGTTGCCCTACTTGCCTGCTCTATTTGTCACTAAAGAGCAAACCACCCAAAAGTGGCTTGTGAGTTTTGAGTGAGACCCCTGTCATAAAATAATGGGTGTTTATTTTTTCAGTGAGTCTACTTAGCCTAACATTCCTGAGTATTTATTTAGCTTCTCTTCAATGCATGTAAATAATACGGCGTTTATTAATGCAATTTCACTACTTTCTCTATAAATGTTCAGTCTAACAAAACTGATAAAACGGAAATGAGTTTATAATCATTGTGAGTAGATGATGCTGTTGTTACTGTCTGGAGCTATAATTAATTGGGAGGAGGGGGCATGGGAATAAATATAGAAAGTCCAGGGCTTTCTCAAAATGCTAAAAGCTCTAAAAGTTGCAACATATGCTGTAATATTTATAAAATAGCTGTACTTTCCATTCAGTTAAACAATAAGGGATTCCTGGTCACCTGCTTTAGAAATTAGCAGAAAATCCAAAAGGTGCAAACATATATGTTTGTAAAAAGGTAGACATGAAAATTAATCTTTTATGGATGTTTTACACAATGCTTCTTCTGGTATACAAATACTCCTTGTCTTTTTGTTGCAGAAGATGATATATCAAATGTACAAATCATGTGTGCCTGGTGCCAGAAAGTGGGAATCAAACGCTATTCTCTGAGTATGGGGAGTGAAGTGAAATGCTTCTGCAGTGAAAAATGCTTTGCAGCTTGCCGGAGAGCATACTTCAAAAGAAACAAGGTAAGAGAATAGGATTGTAATGCACACTCAATCTGAAATTTAGTACTTTAATATTAGTATTTTAATGGCATATGTTTCTTCCTTCTCTTTCTCACCCTTTTCAATCCTGTTTCTCATGTGTATTTCCTTCTGACTTACCAATACATTTAATAAAACATACCGTGTTATCAGTTGCTTATCAGTTAAGTATTCTATACAGATAGTCCTCGACTTACAATCATTTGCTTAGTGATCGTTCAAAGTTACAATAGCACTTTAAAAAGTGACTTATGACTGGTTTTCACACACAACAGTTGCAGCATCGCCATGGTCATGTGGCCAAAATTCAAATGCATGGCAACTGGCATGTGCTTATGACTGTTGCATTGTCCTGGGGTCATGTGATCTCCTTTTGTGACCTTTTGGCAAGCAAAATCAATGGGGAAGCCAGATTTACTTAACAACTGTGGCAAGAAAGGTCATGAAATAGGACAAAGCTCACTTAAAAATTGTGTTGCTTAGCAATAAAAATGTTTGAAGATCAATTGTGGTTGTAAGTCAAAGACTACCTGTATTCTATAAGGGCCAATGTATTGCCAGATAAAGATATTCATGCTGGATTACATAAGAGCCACAAATATTACATTTATAGTCTTGTAAATCATGTTGCCAACATTGGTAGAATCTTAAAATCTAGTGTTTTCAAAGCAGTAGAAATACAAATCTTATTCAGAGGTATGCTAGATAAAAATGCGTTGCTTCAGCTGACAACAGAATTAGAACATTGATTCTGAGGGCTTTTGTAATGACTTGAGTTGTCTGAAATTTATGTTTTTCTCTCATTAATTTAGCACATTTTAAAACATTTCAGACATTTTGGTTTATTATTCATAACCATTCTAGAGACTATTCTGAAGTATTTAGTATTTTATTTTATCTTGAACTGAAATACAGGTTTAAAATTCACTAATAAAAATTATGTTTTAAGGTTTATTTAAGGCAATGGGAATAGCTTTCATTTACGTATAGTTAGAAGCTAAGGATGTGAAATAAAATTTATTCCAGATGCTATAACTAATATTAATAAATGACGAGGCATCATTTATTAGTATAAAGTATATACAAATGATACTAATGTACGATTTGTTGAATCAAATTGCATATCTTTATTAATAGAAATATGATTTGTAATTGCTGTAATCAAATTTTTATGAATGCTGTAATACAAATTATACTTCGATAGAAATTTTAATAGTATCTCAATGTTTGTCATGTCTATAATAGTGAGATCCCTCTGAATTTTAATTGTGTTTACTTATAGTGCACATTGAAGCAGCATAAAGCAAATATATTAGTTTGTTGAGGTTTTGATATTGCTCTTCAGTTAGATGTCCAGAACAAGTTACATCACAGAATGACCAATCAAAATACAATTATAAGTAAAACATATTTTTACTATTTATAACATGGATAAAATTAAATCGTTATAATTAATCTAAAGAGGGAAAGGGAAAAAAGAAAAGAAAGAGAAAAGAGAAAGGTATTAGGTAATAAATGGTTGAATAAGTAGATAACTTTTCAGTATTCAGTAAAAATCTGAATAAGGTAGTAGTTCTGAATTAGTCATCAGACAAAACATTCAAGAGCCATAGTCTGTAGGAAAAAAGCTGTAATACTAAAGAGAAAATTTGTGTAAGGAAAAGTAATGGAGAAAAAAAAAACCTTAAACACGATAATTAAATAAATGGATTCCTGTGGAAGGGCTATCTGATCTGGGCTGCAAAAATCTATTTGACTATTAGATGTCAGCAAAGAGAAACAAAAAATTATCTGACTGCTTTCCAGTGGTTGTCATTTTATGGTCATTGAAGAGCATTAAAAAAATCCCAAATACTGGAAATATTTATAGATTTGAAATTAATCTGGTGGATAAAATGAGAGAAAAGGGGAGAGAAATAATATTGAAATAATATTTAAACATATGCTTGTAAATAGCATTCAAACTGACTTTAAATAAGGATAGGTACACCAGAAAAGTGCAATAATGAAATATAAAAGGAATGGAGTTAAATTTTAACTATATTTTTTGGAGGGAGGAATGAAATATGTTTTGAAATATTAAGCTTAAAATATAAAAATAGAAATATTAAAAAATAATTGTAATTTGCTGTAAAACTGCTGATTTAAAAGCATTAAGTAGAAAGTAGTGAAATAAATGACAAGATTTCCCCAACTGTAAAACCCTCTTTTTAATTTTTTTTAATCTGTAAGTCTGGTCTGTGACCATAATAAAAAATTCTTTTTCTATTCCAAAGCCCTCTTAATAAAATTAATGCCTATGCTAACTGTTTGAAAACATTTTACATAAGAAAGGCTGTTAAATGATTTGAGTTCACTTTACTCTTGTTCTTCAATCAGTGGTGTTGTTTTTTAAAGAGCTAATCCCCTTTGCTAAATTATCCAGCACTATGTCACTTTCTCAAACACTAAAACAAATCAATAAATAACTTTTTTCAAAACAAATCGAAAGCAAGCCATTTGTTAATCCTGCCTTTTGCTCCAAGAACTTTCAAATAGCATTCTTTTCTTAAATTTAATACTTGCAAATTGTAGTTTAAAAATACCTCTGGTATTTTTAATATACCTGAGATATTTAGTATCATAAGCAATTTAATCTTCTTGTGCTTGCATTATATTATTTTGCCAAAAGTAATGACACCAATATAATGTGGGGTGCAGAAGTCTATAGAGTGGACTGCTTTTTAAATGCACCTCTCCTATTGGATGATGGTTCATATTAAATGCATGCAGTTTTTGCTTTTGGATCCATGTAGATAGATACATTCACAAATTTTCAATCTATTCCTGGATTGAAAATATTCCCACTGTGTTTTATCAGATAGGTGTATAATTAAGTTTTGAGATAATGAGAATTAGATTATAAAACATAAAGGACTAGATGTAAGATGCACTGATTAAAATTACTTTTCATTAGGAGATTTTTTTAAAAAAACAATGTTAAGATATGAGTGGAAACAATCTCATTAGTGACGTTCTACAAAATGGAACATTTAATAATGAAATATTTAATCTCCCTTGACCTGAGATATCTGTGTTTGTTTATTTATAACATTTATATTCTGTCTGAGTCCAGTTATTGACTGTCTCAAATATTGCTCTTCTGGGAAAAGTGATCAAGAAAGTAGCATAAACATCAAAAACATTTTCATGATGCTAGTTTTCTGGATCCACTTGAACAGGGGCTTTGGCCAAAACATTAACACTAAAATGTATTGCCTTAGTGTAGGGTGTGAATGAAGCACTTCTACTTAGTAAAATTCATTGCCATTATCCATGGTGTTTTTTTGGATTACCTGGCTGGCCCTTGTGGACCCTATGTTATAGATTAAGTATGTAAGTCAGTAAAGTTTATTGTTATAATGACACATTGCATAATGCAGAAAGAGAAAGAAGTAAAATTTTAGCAAATTTACATTTTCTCCAAAGTTCCACTACAGGTAGCCCTCGACTTACAACAGTTCATTTAGTGACCGTTTAAAGTTAAAATGGCACTGAAAAAAAGAGTTATGACTGTTTTTCACAGCTACGACTCCAGCATTCCCATGATCATGTGATCAAAATTCAGATGCTGGTTCATATTTATGACGGTTGCAGTGTCCCGAGGTCATTTGATCCTCTTTTGCGATCTTCTGACAAGCAAAGTCAATAGGGAAGCCAGATTGATTTAACAACCGGATTACTAATTTATCAGCTACGGTGATTCACTTAACAACTGAGGCAGGAAAGGTCATAAAACAGAGCAAAACTCACTTAACAAATGTCTCACTTAACAACAGAAATTTTGGACTCAATTGTGGTTGTAATTTGACTAAAAACTGTGTAAAGCTAGCCTCCAAACTGCAACCTAACTAAAGGTCTTGGAAGGTTTGATCGGTACATATATTGAAATGGAATAGAAATGGCCACTTACGTAATATGAGAGAACGCATCTGCTAGTAAAGATTCTATCCATTTCACTTTGCAGTCCATGAAGTTGTCAGTAATTTGGCTGTGTGTTTTTGTCTTAATCACATCATAAAAAGATCAGCCTAGGACATCATGTGTGATGTTCTCCATCTGTCTCTGGCCATAAGGGCAAAAAAGCTACTCTTTAAATATTCTGTGGAATTTGCTTTCGAGGAAGGAATGGGGATATCATTTAGGCATGTAATTTGATAAATGAGGCTACTTGTCAGCTTGAATAGGTACTGTATAGAATCTGTTTTTCTTAAAATGAGGATACCAAAGGGAGAAACTTGAGCTTTAGATGAAGTCTACATTTCTGCTTCCAGAGCCAATCATGCATCTTTTACTATCTCAGGATTTAATTCCTTCTGAGTGGCATTTGCAGTATATAAGACTGGACATGTCCTGTCCACTGATTTTCTCCACAATAAGGCCAATAAGGAAATCTAACTAGATAGCAAGTAGTCATCTGGGAGGCGAACAGGTTTCTTAAAATGTTTAGCGATTTAGGTGAGTTTAATAAGCTTCAAAGCCGTATCATCTCCATGATAAGCGTGCAGCAGACATTAATTTTGACTATTTACAGCTGGGCAATACTATTCTGATTCCAAATCTCAGTCTTACACAAAATTTGTGGAAATACTTTGCCCTAGAACATTTTAAATGTAGGGATAATTAACTCTCTCTTTTCTGGAGTAGAATAATAACCAGAACCATGCAATTAGGCAGTTGTTAAAACTATATTTAGGTATACCTTCAGGTGATAGAAAGAAATGCCCAAATATTTAAAGGAGGGGCATTGTTTTATTGTAAGGCATTAACTGATGTTGTGTTCTTGGTACTGCTGTGACCTCATCTTACCGCTTTGTTTTTACTGTGTGTTATTCTCAACACTTTTGTCTTATAGTAGTCAATCTAACATTCTTTATTTTGAAACATAATATCGCTGTTGTATCATTAACATACATACAACATGATCAGTGAACCTTGCATCCATCAGGTAAAATGGGGAAATGATTATGAATTCAGGCTGGAACAATATCATTAATGTAAAAATTGAACAAGAAGAAAGCCTTGACTCCTCTCTCTATTAAAATAGGGTAAGAGAAAATCCTGTTGGGACATTTTCTGTGCATATATATATTGGTTCTCTCAAGCCTTAAATAAATCAATGGAATCATAGCTGGGATGAAATCAATAAATGCAATGAATGCAAATGAAATCAATAATAAATTTTGAATCAAGGCCTTTAAAATAAATAATGTAATCGATTAATGCTATGACTCTTGCAAAACCCTGCTTATTCTAAGTAGAAGACATTAAAATATTATGCCCAGTCCGCTAGGTGGTGCACTAAACTATTCCCGACTCTTGACTTGTGGTATCCCATGGAATTCCAGCTTATCTCCTTTGCTATTCATCATCTACATGAAACTGCTGGACTGGTCTCCATTTCTCTTTACCATCCACTATTAAGAAAGCAATTGGTCTTGCTGAAATTTCTCCAAGTTTGATAATTGGGGGAAAGTGGGCTGAAATAAAATCTGATTAAAGTGGTATTAGCAAGTAAGGTAGAATATTGCATTTGGGATTGAGATTTATCCTATTTTAAATTAAGGAACAGATCTGCAGTTGGAATGTTTCCCTGGATTTACAGCAGTAGGTCTGATAAGGAGCAGCTTTGTAGAAATACATTTACTGCACAACCAGTCAGAGGTGGACGAGGGTATCCACCCTTGATTACTTCAAAGTGCTCTGTGTATCCTTGAACAGTCTGTGAAAAGAAATGGAAAGAGTTGGGGCATTTTAGCCTTGAGAAACAACAATTGAAGGAAGGCATGATAGCACCCTTCAGATATCTAAAAGGTAAAAGAATTGGCGCTCTCTCATTGCAGAATGCAGGGCAAATATAATGGAGGTATTCAAAGGTAAATGCCAACCAGATATTAGAAAAAGCTTCCAGACAGGAAAAGGGATTTGATACTGGAATCAGTTACACAGAACATTTATGGTATCTTTGTTGGATGTATTTAAGTAGGGGCTGCATAGCTATCTGTCTGCAGTGTTTTAATTTGGATTCCTGTTCTGAGCAGGGAATTGATACTTAAATGTGTGATTTGGAAGTTATTCTTGGAATAGAAAGGCATTACTGATGGGTAACCTCACCGAGGTTCTTGTTATTTATATGTCGCTTTTATTATTTTATGAATAACTCAAGGTGGTGAACATACCATACCCAGTGCTCCTTCCTCTTCCTATTATAGCTTCATCTTGGATATAATCTTAGATATAATATTAAAGTTGGGGAAAAGAAAAAGTTTAAAGTTTAGTCAGTGACCTTTAAACTGCCATTGCTAGATTGTTATATACCTGTCTTCTCCATTGGTTTAGTGTTTGTTTATGTATTTGAGGTTATGCCATTCTACAGCTTCTCATTTTTCAAATAGAGAGTTATAGTCACATTTCACCTGTCTTATGCATGTTTTATACAGCACATCTCTGCAACAATATCGTGTTAGGTTACAATAAATATGTACAGCTTCTATTTTCTGCTAACTGATAGGTCTTTGTGGTCATTTCATTTATGGCTTCAGTTCCTAATGGGTTGTATATTAGGCAGACTCCTTATCTGACTTGAAAAAGAAATGCAGCAATAAGCATTTAGACTAGCATGGGGAAAAAATAGTAGCAAGGGAATCATCATGAATGCTTCAGAAATAAAAAAATAAGATAAAACAATAAATCTCTCATTATTAAATGTTATATTTTAAAACACTCTATGGGATTTTGTATATAGCACATTTTCCATTCATTTACAAATATTAATCTGAGTCATTATAAGAACCACCTGGATATTGTGTTAAAATATATCCAACTACCACAAGAACATATGCTACAAAATGTTGGGGCAAAATCAAACTTTCTAATAATAGCAATCTTATTATTTATCAGGAATTTTCCTGTTTTTCTATATACTGCAGTTTTTCTGTTTTCCTAAAATCTGCTACATAGGCTCTCTCCAAAGCAGATTTTTCAGGACTTGAAGATTCTATAGATAGGAAACACCGATGATGTCTTCCAGGTCCTTCAGTGGGAAAAGGGTTGTGAGCCACAAACTTAAACATAAATCAGAATGTAGGAGCATGAAGGGCCCATTCAATTTTATGAGCAATTTCAGCATTGTTGTATTTAATGACTTATTTAGCTAACCACAAACATTCTTTGGAAAGGAATACAACTGTTTAAAATATGTGTACTTTTCTCAGAACTTTGGGACAATTTATTCTGATGAATCCTATTTTTTAAATGCTGTATTGAAGAAGAGGTTCAATGCTACTGAATGTGTAGATAAAATGTTATGCAAAATTCAAAGAGAGGATTATGGCAGATACCTAAGAATAGTTCTTGTGTCTTGATTACCTTTGGTCTAAGTGTTTAGCAAATATAATAACACAAAACTGCTTATCAATTCAGATAGTTAAGAATATTCCACTCTGAATTTACCTGCTCAGATTACTATCCTAACACACTTACCTGAAAGCAGATACCATTGAACCCAATCAGGTAGATTTACAGAGTATTTATTTTGGGATTTGCCAGTTTTATAGCTGGGGAATTGGCAAGGATGGTTGTATTTGGACTATTCCACCATCTTCGTATTGTGAAATTTCAGAGCAAGGCTAGGTGCTTAGCAGGTTAACCAAAGTTCAACAATTTGCTATAGCAATATGAGGGACATATTTGTTGAAGCCTCTTGAAGAAATTTGTGGCTTTAGGGGATTGATTAAACTGTTCTGAATTTCTAAGTAACATAGGTTGCTACCTTTTATCGGTATTGGTTAATATTTCAACTTCATCCCGAAGTGCATAGCTAAATGTCTATGGAGATTCTCAATCATCCAGGTCATGGTTGTCACAAAGATGCTTTTTCAAGAGGCAACTGGACTTTCTTGTTTTTCTCTGAAGACATTTTGCTTCTTATCCAAAAAGCTTCTTCAGCTGTGACTGGATAGTGGGAAATGGAAGAATTTATATTCCTTGCAGACCGCCGGTCATTAGTATTCTTTTTAGAGAGTCGCTGAGGCCACTTGGAGCTTAGTCTGTTCCTCAGAGTCACCTGAATAGTGCAAATGGGTGTGGAGACTTCTTGGAACTGCTGAAAGGACTGTGTTGTAGACAGGAGATAGATGATGTATCCCTCCCCTTCTGTTGAGAAAGGGCTGTTCAGTTTTGACATGGATGGCCTCTTTGACCCCTCTTTCAAACCAGACGTCCTCTCTGTCCAAAATGTGGACTCTGCTGTCTTCAAAAGACCTTTGTCTTTCAAATGCAGATAGATCGGCCACTGAATTTTGCCCTGATGGGTTTGTTCTATGTTGTGCCATGTATCTGTGAAGTGGTTGTTTTGTTTGCCAATGTACAGATCTGAACATCTCACTGTACTGTATTGCATATATCACACTGTTCAGTTTGTGTCTGGGTGCTTTATCCTTGGGTTGAACAAGCTTCTGCCTTAGTGTATATTCTTGGGTTTAAAGTGTGCATGTATGCATCCAATCAGCACTGAAGAAGCTATATTATCACTGTAATATGTAACACCAAAGGTGTATGCTTTTGTAAATGTTACAGAAAAGATAGTATGAAGGTAGGGTATATATTACCTTCTAGATGTTTTGGGCCTCAACTCCCATCATCCTCTGCCTAGTAGCCAATGGCAAGTAATTGTATCAGTTGACATCTAAAATAGCTGATAAAGAGCAGATTGTCTCTTCTGAGCTAGCTGGTGCAAAATAGGTGTCTAGGTGTCTTAAACTTTATATGACCTGGCTGCCAGGTCATTTTTAGACCTAATTAATTTAGACCCATTTTTAGACCCAACTAATACTAATCTTTATAGCCTCTGTCCTGACTTTTTAGTGTTTGATGTTGAAAGAAAAATGGCAAGTAGAATTTCAGTTGTCAACTGATATAGTCAACAAGAAAAGGTAGTCAACTTTTGTAATCGCAAATGATTTTATCAACATTTTCAGAAGTTAGGTCAGTATGATAATTCAGTGTTAAATCTTTAAATGCATAGCTTTTCTAGTTTTAATCTTTATTCAAGCAGGTGTGTTTTCCTGGTAGGAATGTGATGAATAGAATACAACGTAAATGCAAGCAGATAGTATGTACAAACTGAGTAGAAATAAATATATGTAAAATGTAAGCAGAATAGCATTTTGAAAAGAATAAGTATTGATGTACAATACAGTGCACTCTGATTTCCTATAAGGTATACAGTAGAACCTCTGGTCACGAACGCTTTTGACCACAACCAAATCGGGTTCCGACCAAAATATTCACTTTTTTTTTCGCGGCAGATTTCCCCTTCCGTGCCATTTTTTTTGTAAGTGCCAAATTCCCAAAATTAGGTTTGGGTCATGAAATTGATTATGACCAAAGTTATGGAACCATTTATGGTTGTGGCCAGAGGTTCCACTGTATTTTAAAAAATAACAAGCTGCCTATTAAATAGATACTGATGTAATGTTACAGAGCATTCTCTTTTGAGAAAACTTTTTTCTACTTTTTTTCACTACTGCATGATTAATATGTTTATGAGTATACCATATTAAGAGTAAATCCTTAATATTTTTCATCAGAATTCATATAAATATCTATGGAGAAGGCTTAAATATGCAACCTGAAAAATAACTTGATATAATTATTAGAGCTTTGAAGGCAAAATACACGATCTTCTTTAAACCACTCTTAGGTTTCTGCTGTCTGCAATTCCAGAAGGAAACTGTCTTTCTCCTGGGATCGCACAGCTGTCTTTCACAGATGCAGTGTCTCTCCTGGGAAAAGAAGAATATGGATTAAGGTGCTGCAGACAGATGTTGTATGAATGTCCCTGGAACCCCTTTTTGCTTTTGAATCGAAAGTGCTGCTCAGCCCTAATAATTAACGTCCCTTCTAAGCCAATAAGTAATGTCAGAATATTGACATAGGAAAACATGGAAGCATTAAACGAGAAATCAGAATTTTTTGATTGGCAAAGTAACTTATACATTGGAATTTGAATAGAATTTTTAATAGTTCTTTTTAAAAATAATTTAATAAATAATTTTATTCATTAAATTATTTTAATATTAATTAATTATTTTATTATGTATGTTTAATAATTTATTTAATTTTTTTTAAAAAAAGCTGTGACTTTAAATTTACCACTCTGCTACCTGAAGTAATGAGTGACAGAAGGTAAATTTGCAAGGCTTGTTATGAAATAAGCAGTAGACTAGTTCAGTGTTTTTCAATCTCAACAACTTTAAGATGTGTGGCTTTTAGCTGCTAGCCAACATAAAGTTCCTGAGATTGAGAAACACTGAATTAGCGCATAGCCTTTAAGTTATTTCTCCTGTACAAGAGCTTCTCCATGCTAAAGGAAGGTATCTTATACAGTACGTGAACTTGTTACCATATTTTTCAGAGTATAAGGCGCACAGGACTATAAGACGCACCTACCTTTTTTGGTGAGCAAAACAAGAAAAAGAAATCTGCCTCTGTTTCCCAGCAATTTTGCCTCCTTGTAGCAAACAGCAAACAGCCTGCTTTACTTTCATTTTCGTTTTCAGTATAGCTAGATTAGCACAAGAAAAAAAAATCTGCTCCAGCAATTTACCTCCTTGCAGCAAGCAGCAGAGGCATGCGCAAAACAGCTGAGAGTTGGGAGGCTGATCCAATCAACTTGTGCTAATTAGGCTGTGCTGAAGCTGAAAGGAGCTGTTTCTTCTTGCTGCTTGCAGCAAAGAGGTAACTGCTAGGAAGCAGAGGCCAAACGGTGGGGGCCAGTGGGTGGTCAGGGCTACATTCGGTGTATAAGACACACCTAAATTTTTCCCCCTTTTTAGGGGGGAAAAAGGTGCATCTTATACTCCAAAAAATATGGTAAGTATGTAAAATGCCAAAGATTTAACATTGTATTACACTTGCATACCTGTACCCTTTTCCTCTTTTGCTCATATTTTTCTTTTACTTATTGTTTTGTTTGTGTACTGAGAAGGCTGCAATATATCCTTACTCAGTAAATCATCATATTTTACATTTTTCATTTTAACGTTTCAGGTCCAGGTAAAATTTTCTATTGGTTGCATTAGGTTTCCCCAACTTGATGACTTTCAGATATGGTAGACTTCAGTTTCTGAAGTTCAGCACCCATGGAAGATACTTGGATGAAAAAGATAGTTTTGTATGATTATTCAAGTAATCCATGGAATTAGAAAAAAAAATCACTTATATCTTCTTATACTTTTTCTGTTTCCTGTTGCTTAAATCTATCTTGAGAGTCTGTTATTTGCAAGGTTTGCAACATAAACTGTATGCAAACCAGCAATTTGCTGAAATAGTAAGAACATTTTCGTGGTGGGTATGAAATATATTTAACCACAGGTACAATTTTATAAACACGTAGCAATAGAAAACAAGGTTAACTGAGCAATATTTTTGATATAATCCTTGATATTCTAAGAGGCAGAAATATCAGAAAACCAACATATATAATTAACACCTGGAAAGCTAAAGCGACCATAGCATCAGCATCATCATAAAAGTTTTAAATAGGCCTACACAATTCATGTGAGGATTCCAGTTTAATTTCAGACTGGAATAATTTTTTTCCATAGTAGCTGCACTGAATTTCAGTATGAAAGACAGCATTCTTTTTGTGGTCTGTTCCTTCAGTTAAGTATATGTTTGTTTGCTTATTATTTCATTTATTTTTTTTAAATTAGTCAGAAAATGCCTTAGAATTAAGGAATTCTTTGGATTCTATAAGTCTTGTTAGAGGAGGACAATAATTATTTAATTAATTCTCAAGTTGTACAAGGGACTGCTACTAACAGGCCATTCTTTATGATGGAATAGTCCATCCATGACAGTAAGTTAGTGTTTTATTTTCTTGAAACATGTATAAAAGAGAAATTTAGTGGGATTTCATTTTCCTTATGTCCCCCAACTCCCATTCAAAATGATCACTCATGACATTTCTTCAATATTCTGGGAGACTAGTTGGGAGAAGCCAGAACAATAAATTATAAATTATTGATTTTCATTATATTCCATAACTCTTCATTATTTCAGAACTGTAACTACATTTAAAGTGTTTTCATAAATGTAAAATAAAGAAATGAATAAATATACTTTCTGGACGACTAATGGGGAAAGGTTATATAATCACATCCATGATTTTTAATTTTTTTTTACAAATGTCACCCAGGCTCATATAGCTTTTACATAGGTTAAAGAACATTGGTTATCATGGTGTTGGCTGCATAACATACAGTTTTGCTCTCTAAGATAACTCAGATCAGTTTCCTACACTCCCTGTTTCAGTTTATGGAAATCTTTCTTAAAGAACTCAGCACAATTTCTCTGCCACTACCCATGGAACTATGAGGCCATAGTTGTTCAGAGAAGTTTGTATAGATAAGAGTACTAAAATAAAGGAACATTCAATCATTTAAAAAAATGTACTGAAATCTCCTTAGTAATAATTACTTCAACACAGAAGTGCAATATTTCAGGGACTGACTGCTGCCACCAATATAACCTTAATGGAGCTACCTAGCAGAACAAAGTTATCAGAGTGTTATGTTCAGTGAGCAGCTCATTGTCCATCTGTTGCAATCCAATGCCCTAAATATGAATCAAATGCTCATGTCCTCATAATTAGCAGGTATCCAAGCCAATTAAAAGGCTTGTAAAGTTAAAATTCTCAGTGTTACACCATATTACATCAGTTGTTTTGTGACATTACTGATTAAATAGATCTGAATGTACTACTTATGACTTATTTTGCTCCTGGAATCAATGAGCTATGCAGTACACATCAGTTGAATTGAAAAATGCATAACATAATGTCCACATTGTACTCAATTGGTCTGCTATAATAAAATCTAAAATGTTAGATGTAATGATAAGGATGAGATACTTTATAATTATAAGGGTAGATACTCACTACCCTTATCTTTATGGTCCATTCTCTGCAATCCTTTCTTCTTTTAGAAAACTGTGGGAAAAGAATCTGTCATTCATTGGCCCATTCTGTAAAATAATGCATCTGAAATTTGATGGCAGTCAATTTTGGTCTGTCTGTCTGTCTGTCTGTCTGTCTGTCTGTCTGTCTGTCTGCCTGCCTACCTACCTACCTACCTACCTACCTACCTCCTACCTACCTACCTATCTACCGAGAGAGAGAAAGATAGAGAGAGAAAGAGAAAGAGAGCGTGCATTTTTTGATTTTAAGCTTATTAGAAAAGTCAGAGAAGTAGATTTTTCTGACAAATTAATTCCCTTTAATTTTTACTTGTTTAATTTTTTCCCCCCACAGTGGAATCTACCTGAAAAGGTAGCTGAAATCCAGCAGTACATTGACTTCACGCAACACACTAAACCTCATAAACCTAATTCAAAAACACGGTTGCTAGGTTAACATAACATGTTATGCCTACACAAATCAATCATAGTATGGCTTAACAGGATACTTGTATTCACCTAGTGCCTGGGTTTTTAAAGCAAACTGAACCATAAAGTACCCAGTTCCATTTAATCTAATCTACCGTGTTTTGCAATTCCAGGGACTTATCTGCTGTCGAGGATTTCAGCAGATGAGCATCTTTCTTAGCAGAAATTTCTAAATTGCAGTTGGAATTTTTTTGATTTCCAAGCAAGTTCTTGTGGACCCTGTCCCTAAAGTAATCTTTAAGGGTGGTTGCAAGGGCAGCAAATGAAAGAGTTAACAAAAATGGAAGGTTTGCAAAAGTGATAAAAAGGGGCATTTGAAACATATTGGAGGCTATTTAAGAACAACATATTAGAGGCACAGATGGTCTGCATACCTCTGAACAAAGAAAAAGAGTAAATATGCCATAGTAAAACCCAAAAATTCATAAGGGATATTGTCAATTTAAATCACACCTCTTGAGAAAAATTTGTTACCTGCTACTGTGACAAATAACACCCATAAATGCAGAAGCTAAAATAAATTGTATTTTAAATGCTCTTTTTATTGCTTTCTGGCTTTGGCCAAGTTCCAAATCACTTTGCAGTCAGTGTGATTCTGCTATCGGATCATCTTTGTTGCATCTTTGTATAGCTCTTTTTTTAACCCAACAGTTTCATTTAAGGGTATAAGGTTACTTCCTTCTCAATCACCTTTCTCAGTAATTAAAAGTTGAGTCCTGTCTATTTTTACATAGATTTCTTAAATCAAGAGAGTGGATTCTTCAGTAGAGCTTTTAAACAGTACCTTATTCAGGCTATGAGAAAGATATCTCACCTACATTGCAGTTTTCTATCAAAAGATCATTAGGATTGTATTAGATGGTAATAATATCTACATGCATACACAAGCATGTCAGAGGTGGGTTTCAGCAGGTTCTGACCAGTTCTGGAGAACCGGTAGCGGAAATTTTGAGTAGTTCGGAGAACTGGTAAATACCACCTTTAACTGGCCCTGCCCCCATCTATTCTCTGCCTCCGGAGTCCAAGCTGATCGGGAGGAAATGGGGATTTTGCAGTAACCTTCCTCTGGAGTGGGGAGGGAATGGAGATTTTACAGTATCCTTCCCCTGCCACGCCCACCAAGCCACGTCCACAGAACTGGTAGTAAAATTTTTTGAAACCCACCACTGAAGCATGTACATCCTTATTGGCCAATAGATGGGATTAGATGCTTTCTTTGAGTATTCTAGTCTTACGGCAACTCATAATTGAACCAAGGATGCTACTCAAATATGATTTTAAAATGTATTTAATTAGTTATAAAGTATTTATGACATCATTATAAAATCATCCTGAATCTTGTTCACTCATTATTACAATTATTATATTATTACTATTAGGTTTTGATCATTTTACTATTATTATTGCTATTAAGAGAGGTTATTTTGAGTAATGTTGCTAAGAATTTTAAAATTCATCTTTCCAATTACTTATAAAATCTCTTCCAACCTGAAATGTAAGCCGAAGGCATTTTCAAAAAAATCACCCCAAAGTAATGATATTCCATTTAGAGCATTCTGAAAAATGGATCAGTATCTCTCTGCTAGGTGAATTCTAGGCAGCTTTAATATAGCCTGAATGGTAATTTTTAGAAAGTAGCATATCTCATGGCCTTTCAGTCTCAATACATGTAGTAAGTATAGAACGTGGCCTTGAAGGACAGAAGGAAGATCTGCTACCAAGGCAACAACAAATAACTGAGTTTTGAGCCCAGGTTAAGAATGTGGTTCACAAAAATACCCCCTCACCTTTAATTCTCATGAAGCTAAAAGAGGGAGGAAGGGAAGCTCATCAAGTCTTGCAAGATTCTTTTATTATAATTGTAGTAGTAAACAGCTTTAAATCTGCATGGTATCTGTTTTTTAATCTGGTCTACCTTGTAGGAATAAAAGTATACAGAATACAGTTGTTTACTATAAAAGTCTTTGCAGTTGAAATGAATATGAAAAATAAAATAATATTGATCACAACCCTTATAAATCTAATGCAAATTCCATTTTATTGGAAGGCAAAAAGAAATGCCGTAGTAAACATTTTGTTGCTTGAAGCCTCAGCAGGAATACTTTCCATTCCCAACTGTATGGATTCCCTCTGCTGTCTATACAACACACTGTTTACAAGCTGCATTTAATACAATGGCCATTAGTCCTTAGGAAGCAGTTGCCACTGAAACCCAGCAGAAAACAGTCATATGACTAAAATATTTAAAACATATTTAAAATAACCCAAGTCATCTGTTCAGCATGCTTACCCCCTCCCCCTTCTGTACAGCATTGCAAGAGGCGATAAAGCCATGTGCTTTCAAATGCCAATAAATGTCCAAATGTATTAGATTCATAATTTATTCTCTCTGCAATGATCCAGACAGGTAACAAAATCTTTTACACTGAACAGTTTACAGCTTTTGCGTGTTCGTCTTGTTGACAAAGAACAAATGATTATTGTGATGTTCAGATCAAGTTCCAAATAATCTCAAAATATCTTGAATTGATTGTGGTTGCTTATCCTAATGTTATGACTGTGCTGTCCAAATGTAGAAGCATTTGTTGAGATGGAAACCTAGAACATTTACACAAACACATGGATTCTTTGTGGAACTGCAGCAGGAAAACTTAGCCTCCATTCATCACTTTACAGGATGTCCAGTGTTTTTTAGATCCCTCTATTTTGCGACATAATGCTGTCCATTGCATTAAAGGCTGCTTTAATGCAATTGAGACAAACCATCTGCTTATTGGATCATTTGCTGCTGGATCAGCAGTAAATTAGCTACCCGTAATTCAGCTAGAGTAAGGCAGTTCTGTCATACTAAATATAGTCTGACCATAGTAACAACTTTACAAAATGTTAGACTTCCTTTACAATGGGATGATTATTGAGGATACGGGTAGTCTTCAACTTATGACCACAATTGAACCCAAAATTTCCATTGCTAAACAAAGTAGTTGTTAAGTGAGTTGTGCCTCGCTTTGCAAACTTTTTTTGTCACAGATGTTAAGTGAATCACTGAGGTTGTTAAGCGAATTTTGCCTCCCTATTGACTTTCCTTGTCAAAAGCCAGCAGGGAAAGTTACAAATTGTGATCACATGACCCTGAGACAGTGCAACTATCATAAGTACATGCCAGTTGCCTTAATTTTGATCATGTGACCATGGGAATGTTGCAATGGTTGTTAAGTGTGAAAACTAGTCATAGGTCACTTTTTTCAGTGTTGTTGTAACTTTGAACCATGGTGGTGCAGTGGTTAGAATACTGCAGGCTAATTTTGCTGACTGCAGAAAACTGGAAATAGTTTTTACCAGCATTTTAACAAGAACTGCATATGAACTGTATTTGCAAAGATACAGTTTTTTCCCCCCGTTTGTTTTAACCAGTAAAATAGTAGTTTTGTTAAGTGGGAGACTAGCAACATATTTGCATATTTAGTCTTTGTTGTCTGGAAACACTGCACAGCTCTGCAGCCTTCCAATGGCAGCTTCGGATAAGAGTAAATCATTTTTTCTTCCTAGTTCTATATGTGTTGATCAGAAAAAGGAGTAAAATGTTTTGGGTTTTTTTTTTTTTTTTGCAATGTTTCATCATTTTAGGGCTTGTGGACAGTTTGGTATCCCATTGGTGAGAACTTGGCTTCAGTTGCCTGTTATTATTTCACACATTTTTAAAGGGAAGATGTCTTGGTGGTTTTGCAATTGCTCAGATTTCTGCATAAGATTAAACAGACGGTACAGCATGAATTAAAAATGTGCAAGGTGGGAGTAGTAGCAATTTATTATTTTCCTCTTTTGTGTGCAGGGATGGTGAGAGGATTCTCCTCTAAGAGCAGTACGGTAGTAGCTCTGGATGGTGCCATAAAACAAGATTTTGTTTTGTTTTCTGCATTTTCTGTCTTTTGTGGCAGAAGGAAGTGAAAACAATGTGCAAGTTAGCTTCAAAAAGCTTTTGAGCAGTGAGGGAATGTGGAAATGTCCAAGAATGTGGCATAAGTAGGTGAAATTGCCAGTTTGTTTATTGATAAAAAGAAAATTGATTATCCAAAAAAGAACAAAATAAGATACTTCATATAAAAACGTATGTACTTACAGGTGCAGCATACATGATTGATTTCTCTCTTTCTCCCTCCCTCCTTTATTATTTTTACAAATAATTCAAAGCAACAAACATATCCCACACACCTTCCTCCTCCTATTTTCCCCATAACAACAACCCTGTGAGATGAATTGGGCTGAGAGAGTGACTGGCTCAGGCTTTCGTGGCTAAAGTGGGACTTGAACTCACAGCCTCTTGCTTTCTAGCCTGGTGCCTTAACCACTAGACCAAATTGGCTAAGTGAAAAATTCCTGCTATTTTCCTCATTCTGTTACCTACCATATTTAGTAGGACCTTGCCACTCAGATGTTTTCATGGGTTGGAATGGCTGTTGTAAAGAAATTGTAATGAACAAATTTGCTTCCATCAGCCTTATAGTAACATTTTTAACAACATACACAAACTTACAAAATAAATGTCTTTTTTTTTATATGGACTATCCAAACTTGTCAATAGTCACTACTGACAAATTTGGATAGTCCATATAAAAAAATTACAGACTTTAATAGAAAATCTATTAATGACTTAAATGGGGTGTATTAGAGCAAGATACAAGCAAAACTCAGAATAAAGTATTGAATAAGAAAATAATACTTAAGAAATTACTTCTTTCTGAGAATGGCTATAAAGAGTAATATATTTTTTTTCTTTCCAGTATTTATTTCCTTGAAAAGAGTCTTTATAGAATACTGTGAATAAATTACAGATCTCCTAGTGCATTAATGCCTGCCTAACAAAGCAAGCAGCAACAACAATAATCTACGAT
Source organism: Pantherophis guttatus (assembly GCF_059756535.1). Taxonomy (NCBI): domain Eukaryota; kingdom Metazoa; phylum Chordata; class Lepidosauria; order Squamata; family Colubridae; genus Pantherophis; species Pantherophis guttatus. Next base: position 245,431,661 of record NC_142063.1, read on the forward strand.
GCATGCTTATGAGATGGAAGAAATAATTGTCTGAGAGTTAAATAGTTTTTTTTAAAAAAATTACAGACTTTTGAGATACTGCTGAACAGAAAAGATCTGAAGAATATAGTGGTAAAATTATATAAAAATTTGAACTATTAAGATAATTGGCTTTAAAAACATTTGGTAATCTTGGCTAGATTGCATTACTATTTGAAAGGATGCAAAATGTCTGACAGTTCTGAGGTCCTGATGTCTCACTGTGCGACTAAATCTGGTTGTGTTATGAAGGCCCTAAATATGCAGAGTTTTCACAGGGCTGTGTTAAAATCCAACAGTAATAAAAACAGGTATAAGAGAACATCAATAGCAGAACGGGTATGCATATGTGGTAAAGGAGAAGTCGAAGATATATATATATATATATATTAATTTGATTTATATGCCGCCCTTCTCCGGGGACTCAGGGCGGCTTACAATGCGCTAAGCAATAGCCTTCATCCTTTTGTATATTTATACAAAGTCAGCTTATTGCCCCCACAACTGGGTCCTCAATTTACCTACCTTAGAAAGGATGGAAGGCTGAGTCGACCTTGAGCCTGGCGAGATTCGAACCTGCAGTAATTGTAGGCAGCTGGTCTTAATAACAGGGTGCTTTAGACCACTGTACTACCAAGGCTCCATATCTCACATGTTTTATTGTACTGTGAGTTATACAGAGTTTACAGGTCAGTGTATATTTTCTCCCTATTAGAGAGATTGCCAGGGAGGGCAGACAATTTTTATATAAGCTTTCTCCTCCAGGACTCAAACCCAGATATCACGTGTGCAGTGGCAAAATTCTGTGTTGCTGCAATGTCCACAAGAAAAAAAAATTGGTTACAGAAATTATAGCTGTCAACTTGTGCCAATTTTTTGGATATTTCTAACAATTTTTGGAAAATTATATTTGCTCACATGCGTATTGGCTCTCTACTCATGGAGAGTGACTCCTTAGACCAGTGATGGCTAACCTTTTTGCCATCGCATGCCAGAAGAGGGGGGCGGGGGAGAGTCGCGCGCACACGTGCCCACACGCATGCGTGCGCAACCGCCTCCCCCCTCCCCCCCGCTCCTGGCACATGATGGCCTGGTAGGCCTGTTTTTCTTTCTTACCTGGTTCCAGATCCTCTCTGTGTATCTGGGAAGGGTGAAAACAGCCTTTCCCACTCCCTTGGAGGCCCTACGGAGGCTGAAAGGGTCCATTTCCCAACTCTCGGTGGGACAGGAAGTGACATTTTTTGTTGTCCCCAGCCTCCAGAACCTTTCTAGGAGTCTCTAGGAGCCTCTCTAGGAGTCTCTGGAGGCAGGGAACAGGAAAAAAGTCACTTCCGGTCCCACCGGGAGTCGGGAAATGGGTCCTTTCAGCCTCCATAGGGCCCCCAAGGGAGTGGGAAAAGCTGTTTTCGCTCTTCCCAGATACACAGAGAGGATCTGGAGCCAGGTAAGAAAGAAAAACGGGCCTTCCCCACCCCGCCCCCAGGCAGGAAACAGCCTGTTTCCCTACTTCTGGTGGGCCCAGAAGGCCCGAAAATCAGCTGGCCAGCACGCGCATGCGCCCCAGAGCTGAGCTGGCGTGCTTACTAATATGGCTCTGTGTGCCACCTGTGGCACGTGTGCCATAGGTTCGCCCTCACGGCCCTAGACACTAGGGAGTCTAACTGTTTGAGAACATGTATTTTCTTAACAGGGATATTATTATCCACTATTAATGTCAGTACTATTTTTTTTAATATATTGTAAACAGTGATGTCTATTGCTGGTCTATGACCATAATAAAGTTCAGTTCTATTCTATTCTATTCTATTCTATTCTATTCTATTCTATTCTATTCTATTCTATTCTATTCTATTCTACTCTACTCTACTCTACTCTACTCTACTCTACTCTACTCTACTCTACTCTACTCTACTCTACTCTACTCTACTCTACTCTACTCTATACACAGGGTTGGGTTAAGATCCAACAGTAATAAAAACAGGGCTTACTCTGATTTTGCTATAGTTAAAATGATTTAAAGTCAATTATTTTCTCACTGAAATTAACATCGAGAAAGGGCAAACTTCTACAAAATCACTGCAGAAATAATGTGAGAACAATGGCTATTCAGTTAAAAATATAAGGGATTATTGTTTTAATACAGCTGAATGTTTGACTAAAGAGCTTTAATAATCACTACCAGAATGTTTAAGCAGACACACACACAAAAATAGCTTTATTAAGAAATATTAATGAGTCTTCTTTCTTTGAAAAAAAATAAGTGTTCATTCCTCAAGAATTTATTTAGAAAGCAATTGTGGTCCATAATTTTGTAAAAGCTAGGTAATTTAAGAGTTTGCCCTAGCAGATTTTAACAATAAAGGACAAGTAAGCAATGATTTTTTCAGTTTCACATTTCTATGTATGGTCCTATTTATTAGGAAAAGCTGAGGAAAAGGTTAGGAACCCCAGTAGGAATGGGAAAATGTAGATGAAAAACCTTGTGATATGATATACCTCTGTCAACGGAAGCAGCTCAAGCAAAGGAGCATTGTTCTTCAGATAGATGGTTGGTTACCATAGTAGTTGAGATACCTGACTAATTATAATATCAACTTGATGGAGTGAACCAGGGATGCCTGGACTCAGGGCTTTGAAGCCCAATGGGAAAATATTTAAAATTTTTACTTTACAAAATTTTACAAACAACCTAAGACGCCTTTCTAAGCCCCCTATAATAGCTGTAATTTACACTCTGTGTGAACCAAGCATTTTAAAACAAAGCTGCACAAACTATATGGATATAAATGCAGCCAAAATCGATGCTTTGCCAGCTGGAGCAAAGAACAAACAAAAGGACTGTAAACTAATATATGACAGTTTTATTATCTTTGACTTTTATGCAGTATATATTATAGCAGATCACATGTCAATATAGTCAGATTAAAAAGTACAGTAACATATTTCTTTGCTTCAGTACAGCAAATCACATTTCAGTACAGCAAATCACATTTCAGACATCCTAATACATGCCTGAAAACACATTTCATTTTTCCATGCTCAGAAGAAACAGTTGTCATAATAATTTATCAGGAAGTTTATTGTCTGTCACTTTTCATCATCAAGTTATTCAGAATAGTACTACAAGCATAGAGAATTTAAGCCCAAGTAGTCAAGTTCTTATTGTTCTTTGGTATTTTTAATGCTCTTTTTTTTTTAAAGCAATCTACACAGATTCCAGTGTATTTATTTAATACATAAAGAATTTCTGTAAAAGTAGAATTGCTCGGTCAGGCCACCTACTTATCAGTTTAAAAAGCTCTTTGTTTTAATCTAGTTTTCTGAAATATGACAAATTACATTTTCTATTAATATCTTCACTTAATGAATTTAATTACAATAAAAGCTTCCAGGAGGCTGCATTTTGATAGCTGTCCAAAATCTGTTTGATCTGAAACACCCGGACAGAATAATTATTAGGGCTTTCTGAGCTATTTTATACTATATAAGGAAATCTAGCTTGTGCTTTCAAATGACACTATTTCATTCGGGAGCAAAATGAATTTTCTAGCCCTATTAGATAAGGATATTTTCTCCCCCTGATGTTTTACCTGTTATGCTTTTGTTGAGGTTGTTATGTCTTTATAAAAGGGATTATTTTTCTATATACAATATTCCTTTTTGAAGGAGAAATCCAGTTGGTCTTATTCTAAGCAAATGTCTTCATCATCATCTACCTATATGACAATATTGCCTGGCCCTGGAGAAAACAATGATGTGATTTTCACAGCTCTCCAATTATGCCAACCAAGGCAAAACATTATGGAATAGTTATTATTTTTATCTTTTTCAAAACAGTACTGTTCTCTCCTTTTGATCCCTGCAAGTTGAAATAGGTGAGGAATCTACTTTAATTAGATTTAGCATTTTTCAAGGGAAGTGCAGCATCTTTTGGATCTACTCCTTGAAGCCATGAAGCAGCTGATTGAAAGCTTGGCAAGGCAGCCTTGAGGTCCTCCAGAAGTCACCTTGGCATGCATGTGCTGCATGTTCAAAAGATATTCCTGCTGGAATTGCCAGGAATATGACAATCAAAGGATAATGCTTTATTTCTAGGGTCACCTTATCCTCTAACAAATCACTATGGCACGTTCAGTGCAATTTACTTATAATTAGCATAGCTGACATAATGTGTATTTTAGGATAAGGATTCCATCTGATAAAAAGCAACATCTCATACAGCAATTAGCAAAGAATATCATATAAATGAAGCAGTCTCTAGAATCACAGGGGATTGTGGATCTGATTTTTATTTTTGTATATTGGCATACCACTTACATGGCTGCCCTGAATTCAGTAGGAAGTTAAATATATGTGGGCCGGTTTAAGCAAAATATGTGAGCCAATAATTGCCCAGAGAATGTACAAATTCACTGTGTATAGACAGTATTGGCAATATTTTTTATTGTCTTGACATTTCCCTCCCTGCTAGGGCAATCATAAACAGTACAGCTGTATCCATGTAGGCCTACTTGTGTTCATACTTCACTAACCTATACAGTTAAATAAGCCAAATAATAAATTAATGTTTGTAGCCCTCACATCAGTTCTTTTATGTTTTCAGGGCTAATTATAATAAAATATGAGATAAGCAGATGAGCTCATTTGTGAATGGCCTTTAAAAGAAGTAGTTGATTTTAATGTTTGTTGTTTTCTGGGTAATTGCATTTGTATGCACCAAAAACAAAATTGCTTACACTACTTTTATAGTTGCCTCAGTATTTACTTTTTGTGCAGCTACTGTTTAATTTTACTATTGGTTTTCTGTGCAATATACACAATTTCAGATCTTTTCAATTTAAAAATGTTTGTAGAAATATTTTGGGAGTCTTCAGAAGATACGTTCTTTGAACAAACATTTATAATTTTAAATTTCTGGAGAAGAGTTATTTCTCTCTCTCCTAAGGAAGTGGGTGCATTCCTACAGTAAATCACAGGCCCTACTGTGTATAACTAGATTCAATTGTTTAACTAAATTCAATTGTCATCACATCATTTTCATGTCTGTGCCATTTCATAGGTTTTTTTAAAAAAATTAGTTTTACCTGAAAAATAGGGCTGTGCAAATTATTCAAGAAAGGTGAACCAATGATCACGATTTTACTTCTTGAAGAACATCCAAGCTAAGCTAATTGATAGTATTCGTTCCTAAAGATCAGTCCTTATTATAGAATAGAATTTGTTTTAGCAAACAACAGATATATATATTTTTTTGCAAAACAGATAGTACATCAAATGGTTGAATTCCAATATATCTCCAAACTTCTCCATAGTCAACTCCATAGTCAACTAACATTGTGTCAGTAGCATCAAAGGGCATTTCCTCCTCAGTGATGGTCAAAATCATGGATGAGCAACTTTTATTGAATTGAGGCTTATACTTAGTGGCATGCATTCCCAGCAGACTCAGAAAAAATAATATTAAATGTAATGCATACTTTATAGATATTAATGTATTAAAATAATATTTTAATCCATTTAAGATTAAATATGACTGACAGGATTGTTCTTGATTTATATATTTGATATTTTTATTGTTATATCATATTAAAATTACAATATGGTGGCAACTTGCTTTTGAATTTTAAGGTCTGTCTACATGACTGTAATATACCGTATCTCCTAATTTTAGGTTTTAGTTATATGTATCTAATTGATTCAGTGAGCATATTTAGACAACACAGTGAGCTATCCTAAACTTTCTTTAACAGTTGTTTAAATATGAAATGATTACCTACCAACTTAGATAAGCCTTAGGTAAGCAAAGGCCAAATTAACACAAAGACAAAAGGAAAGAGAACTGCTATAGGCAACATACAGTTTAGCAATAAAGTACCTTGCCAGAAGCATAAATAGGAATGAAATTCCCTAGCAACTAATAGTGTGCGGTTTTAATCAATATATTTTGTACAGTTTATCTAGCTGCTCATCTCACAATACAGTGAGTCTTAGGTGGTGAACAAAGATTAAAACAAAAACACACTGTAGAAACATCAAAAATAAACATGAACATACACATTATCCTTCTAGTTTATGTTTGAAACCATATCAGCCAAAGGTGCTCACTCAAACTCCCAGACACAAAGGTTTTCCCCTTGTGGATAAGTATATTGAATTTTTGTTTTCCAAATTATGTCATTTAAATCATTGTGAGTGGCGATGCTTTTATATCGGCTTTTTATTATGGACAGGTGTGTGTCTGTGTGTTGTCTTATTTTGATTTTGTGCCTTTGAGTCAGTCTTGACTGCTGGCAACTGCCTGAATGAGTCTCTGCAGTTTTCTTGGCAAGATTTCAGAAGTAGTTTTGCCACTGCTTTCTTCCTAGAGCTGAAAGTTACTGGCCCAAAGTCATCCAGCTAGCTTTGGGCCTAAGATGGGTTTAGGAATCACAGGTACCTGGTTTCTAGCCTGGGCCCTTAACCACTACACCAGACTAGCTCTCTGTGGACATATATATGATTAAGTTGTCTGGTAAAATTATACTGCCTATGCGAAGTCACCAGAGTCTTTTCTCAATTAGCTGGGCTGCCTTACAGTTCTGACAATAATTTTTTAAAAAGGTTTTTTGATATTTGAATGTATCCATTGAGAGTTACTTAAGGTTAAATATTTATAAGGTTGCCCTGGCAGCCAAATATTTTATATCTATAAATGCACACTAGTTAAATTACTATCAACTAAGGGAACATGATATAAAGTAACAGTAACTAATCAAACATACAGAATAAAGTTCTAATCTTATTTTATTCTTTATGTTTAGATTAGTTACTATTCTAGGTAGAATCGATGCTTAAGGTATCAAAATAATATATAAAATATGTTCATGAAAAATATTTTAATACATAATAATTTGCTAGCAATCACACATTTATAGTCCGATCTTTAAAACAATATTAATAATGAAGTCTATTTATTTATTAATGATATTTCTATGGCTGCTTAGTTTCAGAGTGATTCTATATAAAGTTTTTCCACATCCCATAAGAATAATCTGGTGAATTAGGCATGTTAATTTTTTCCCAATGAACCCAGAGGCACTTAAGCAGGCTTATCTTTGGTAACTGTAATGATACTTCAACCAGAGTCATTTTATTGAAAAAGGAAACTCCATAAACTCATTATTGCTCATTATACAATATAAATTGAAGCAATTAAGTTAAATGAAGAAAGATAGATTCTGTAAAAGTAAAAGGCAAGGCCATTTTTATTAGAAACATTAAATATTTATTATACAAATAACATTTTCAATGTAAGTTGCCTTTTCACTTTATAGCGCTGAATAATTTATTTTTATAAAGAAAACCATGCCCAAATTGAAAAAAAATGCATGAAGAGGAAAAGTAGTGTATAACTATATTACAAAGCAACTAAACAAGTCAGTTAACTATTAGTAGAGATAGCAATCTGACATAAGAAAAAATGTTTTTTCTTGTATTTTAGCACATTAATATACATTTATGAAATGAAGGCGGGGGGAGCTGTAGTAAGCCTGGCTTCCCTTCTGTAATCACTCCCAAGAATCAATGAAGACTATTTTAAATCTGCTGAAGGTCTTACCAATATTGTTTGAAAAAGCAACAAAAAGTGTAAATAGCTAGTTTGGTGTATAACAAAATATTCCTTATGGCAGCCTTCACCAATAGCCATGTTGACTGGGAGATTATCAAGCTGAAGACCAAGTTGTGTAGATTGGGAAAGATCATCATACAGTATTGGATTGTAAAATGAAACTTTTATTAGGGCCACTGAAAGACAAATAACAGCGTAATCCTACCCTGAAAGAAATACAGTGGTCACCAAGTAGTACCTTTATTGATGGAATAGTTTTCATCAGGACAGCAGGGAAGTTTCATCTTTCTCTTGTAATCTTTCACTCTCCCTAAATATCTGCACTGAAGGAATGGAGACTCTTTAAAGTAGATTGGGAGAAGGCATCGAGAAACTGCAGGGAGGAAGACAAGGAAATGTTACTATGTGAATAGTATTTATATATTTATATCCTTATAAAATATTCTAATGTGGAAGAGTTTGAATTCACCTGAGCTGCTCTTACGCTATGCCTTCCATACTACCTTCCAAATTTAAATAAGAGAGATGGGAAGAAAAAGAAGATTGTTGGGAGGTCATTATTACAATATTATTCTAAACTGCAGGCTGGGGTTTTCATCCTATCCAGGAGTACTGTTTTTTTTTTAAATTCCTTATATTGTTTTTTTTATATATCTTAACAGCCTTAAGATTCTACATAGGACCTACATAGGACCTAACCCACTGTCAAATTAAAGTGCTTTCCACCTATTCCATAGTAATCAGCATAAAATTGGTTGTCACTGCTGACAAGCTCTGTTCTACCTTTAAAATATTGAGCCTGTTTGGCAGTATCCTGAGGTAAAATGTGCAGGGCAGGTTAAGCAAAGATGTTCCTATCTCTTTTCTTAAGATCACCATCCAAACCATTCACCAGTCATAACATTGCTGTGAATGGAAGGTGGTTTTGACAGATGTTTGGACCTCAGGTTAACCTTTTGTCAAAACCTAGTCCTAGGACAACTGATATATAATCCTTCCTTTATTGGGTAACCCTTCAATATCTTGTACTTGAGATACTATAGAACAATTTTCCTGCAGTACCTGTTGAATGGAATGGTTCCTCTTTATAAGAGCGCAAAATCAAAGTTAAAACAAGGCAGTACTGTAGATGGATGGTGGAGTCTGGCAAAATGATTTTTCACTGGGCATTTTAGTATGCCCTAAAAAGATATTATTGTCCATGAATGAAATTTTACTAGAAAGTAAATGTCACTAATACATTTACGTTTACAAGATAATGCGGTTGGAACTGAGATGATCCACTGAGTCATTTCTCCTGAACATTTGAACTGAAGCCAAAGTCTGAAGACATAACTTAGAATTTTAAGAAAATAGTTTTGTCACAGTCGTTGATGATCCAGCTGCTTAATTATACACATAATACTTTTTATATCCATTTGATGAACTGCATAAAAATATATTACAGCATGTTTTTCATTTACTGTATAAAATATAATGACAATAGTATTGCCACTGTATGCTAATTAGGCTGTGGAACAGGATGTGGTCTGCTCAACTGCTTGTGACAAAATCGTGTTATGTGCTTATTGGAAGGGAAGTTCATAAAATATTTCCCCAGAAACAACTAGAGTTCCAAACTTTTGAAAAACCTTGGCATCTATGGGTCTATTTCACAATTTGATAAAAAGGGAATATTTCTCTAGAAAATAATACACTTCAAGAGAGATTCAAAATAACATCTAAATCTCTATTTGTCTTAATTATCTGAATAGAGCAATTGATACTTGGTATAATCATTAAATATAAAGTAAAATCTGGGACTGAAAACAGCTGAATTAGAATTGCCAAATTCTCCCTCTACTCCACAACAGAAGGTTCCAAAAAAACCCCCCATCATCTTTTCAGCAGAGTGTTCCCTAGATTGGTGGTAAAAGTTGATGTAGTTGGTTTCATTTTATTTTTTGTTCAAGTAACCAAGGATGAGATTTAGTGAGATTCTTCTACAACCAAACTCTCATTGGCAGATGAATATAAGGAAAGGTGCTTTGCTTTGTTCTGTTTTAAAGGCTGTGTGGATGTGGACTATGACAGGCATAATTTCTGAAAACAGTTTTTTAAACATGCCAAGTTGAGTAATGGTTATCTAAGACTGTTAATATCCTACATTTACTTTGCTCTATGCTTCACATTAGATCAAACATGTACAGTATTTGTAATGTATGTAGTACATTACAAATACTATAGTTCCCGCATCTGTGATTTTAGGGTGTGTATTTACCAATCAGATTCATCATGAAAAGCACAGTCTCTCATAAACCTCCTGTTAATTAAGTTTGTTAGTACACTTGATTATTTAGCTCCTTATACTCACTAACATAGATATTACTGTTATTTTCCCGATTGTATCAGGGGAATTACAAGGTAATGAATGTTCCATTATGTAAACTTCTATGCCTTTAGGTTACAAAACTAAGATAAAGGCCACAAACGATTATGAATGTTTGAGGACATGCATAAATTGAAAAAAAAATTAGCATAGTAAATTAAAAACCTGGTCAGTTGAGCCCTCATTAACCTCATTAGCTCATAATTGCCCACACTGCTGCATTCTGGACCAATTGATTTTCCAAGTGGTCTTCAAGGGCAACCCCATATAGAGCATGTTGTAATATTTGTTCTGTGAGGTAATTAGAGTATGAGTGAGTGTCTGACGTATCTATGTTTCATTCCTGCTATTGCCTATATTTCACTCCTGTCATTCATGATTAAAAATATTGTCTAAGTTTCATTCTTATTATCTATTTACTAAAACTCTCACTTCTGCTTGTTTGTAACCTTCAGTTGGGCAAAATTGGAAAGTATAGGACAACTGTTATTAAACCAAGGTAATTATAGTGGGCTAACTTGTTGGGATCTATGACTCTGATGGAAATGAAATTTGAGGAAGTTTTGGACCCTTCAATGCCACCATGCTTTCTGATTATATTTCTTAGAAACCCGTAGGTTGTGTGGCACAAGGGAAGATGCGGAGCCTTGGGGAAACGTTAGGATGAGAAACAGGGGTGTAGTTTTCCTTGCGGTCCACAGTTCCCTTTGTTCTCCTTTCTCTTGGGAAAATGGCAGACAATCCTGTGGATCAGCCAAGGACAAAGAAGAGTGATTTCTGAACTCCTTGCCAGTTTCCCACAACCATGTCACTGGGGAAGCCAGCACGAAATTGAAAATTGCTTCCGTTCCCACTGCTTCCCTTCCCCCCCTGTGTTCGTTCTATTTCTCTATTTAAGTAAGGAAATATCTCTGAAAGGATGATGCAAAAAAGTCATGGGTTGTCTAGTTTGTCACTAAAAATTATCTAGGTAGGCTGATAAATTAGACAGCATAGGAATTGTGGAAATTTCTGTATTTTGTTGAATATGCCAACTTGTTCTAGTTGTTGAAGTTATTATAGTTTTGTGGGAATAGAAGTGAAGAATCTGAGACACAATTTGAATCTTTTATTTACAAGCTTATAGCTGAAAGCCATGCATTATTTTTATGTGAATTGCTACTTTTTGTTATCTTTCTAAAGGAGGTTAGTTAATAAATGCTATACAGACAAACTTTCATATGATAAGAACTTGCTTAGCTGATTCTGAATTTTTGTTTTCTGTTAAGAGATAAGAATATTGGTTTATGTCATAAATAAATTTAGAGTTACCATTTTTGAGTATGTTGCTCTTCACAGAAGATATTACATTTTGTAGGCCTTTGTAATATAGCTGCATTTTGAAATAAAGTAGAATGTATACATATAAAATATGCATTAAATGTTACACCATATTCTTCCAACCAGATTAAAAAGAGTAGTGTACATTTTTCTCTAATATGCCACAATCAAAGCTGCCAGAAGAAACATAAGAAACAACACAAAAATGGTATTTCATATGCCAAAAACTGTTGTGGTTTCTACAAAGCTAAATTAATCCAAATTATAATGACATTTACAGAGACGATTTGATGCCATTTCCCAGTTTAACAAAATTCTCCCTGATTCTTTTTTCTTATGATTGGGAATGTCCATTTAACAAACAGTAAGGATAATAAAATCAGTGAGGCCATTACTACGAAAAGCAGCCCAACATTTAACATATAGGCAAACCGAATACATAAATAAAGTTCATTCCCAAAAATTCATTAATGTTTGAAAGAATGGTAATCATCTCTAAATCTTGGGCATATTTCAGAAGTGCAGATTGGGCTTTACTCCCTGCCGTATGCCTTTTCGGTGAATGTGATGCATCACAGTTGTAGCCTCATTTAAAGTACCAACTGCAATTTAAGTTGATAGACTATCTAAGTCTATGACAATCTGCGACACTAAACATGTTTATCTGCAATTAGTTTTCCTGGAACCAGTGAGCTGCATCATCCACACAAAAATAATGTGTTTATAACTTGGGAATTAGTTACATCTGATAGCGTAGATTGGTCCAAAGCTGAAGTGCGGAGCTTTTTAAAAATTATTTTGCTCTTCCTTTAAAATATATACTAGGCGAATCATTTTTGCTATTGCTATTTATTTTGTTTTAAAGCTTACCTTAAATATCTTAGTATTATTGATGATCGCTTCAGGAAAAAGAGGAATTTTACAAGGGATTTTACGTACAACCTATACATTTAATAGTAATGTTACGATAAAACTCATTACTTTCTCAGCCCTTAACCGCAGAGAGAAGGAGAACAGTGCTGGAAGTAATAAAGGAGAATATCTGTAACTCGGGATTCAAAGGAAGGGTCTTTGGTGTTCTCTGAGCTTGGTTGTTTTCTTGCACATGATGATGGTGCACTGATGATGTTGCCTAGTTTGAGTAATGAAACATCTGCAAGAAAACAACCAAGCTCACCAAGGACCTCTGAGAGCTGAAAGTCAGCAAAAAGAACAGACATCTGGACCTTTAAAATCAGATGAAGATTTTTTTAAAATATGGCTGTCTACTGCAATGAGAAGCAGCACTTAGTAGTTTCATTGTTATGATGAAATTTTGCTTGATTGCTGAATACTGCAATAGATGAGAATATTACAAATGATAATTCGTATCGTCTTTCATTAGACTTTCAACTACTTTTACTCACCATAGAATCATAATTGATCAACAAAAAAATCCTGGGGTAGGATACAGTCTTTTGCAGAAGGTAAAAGGTCATTTTTATATAGAACACATTTTTATATAGAATACATTGTGTATCTCCTAACTTACACTGGGCTATGACCATGGAAATTCTTTGTCAAGAGAGAGAGTGTATTTATATGCATGTATTATGAGAGGAGAAATAAATTATTTGTCAAAAAGCAAGGAAGATCTGTGCTAAATTCCCAGCTTTGCAATGAATGAATATAGAAAACATTTCCTAGAATCATCTTTTGTTTGCTGACTCCTGAAGGAAGGGACAAGAATGCCTAATTTTTAAATAGCAAATACAATTTGTCCTAAACAGGTAATATCTCTGTGTATAAACTAAACAGTGGAAGCAAATAGTGGCTGAATTCCCATTTCACAATAGGCCATTGTTTCTCTTAATGATCATGTATTGATGCATACATAATGCTAAGCCAAACCATGGCTAGTAGTTACAGTGATTGGCCTCATATATTAAGCTAAGGAGGAAGCAAAACCAGAGTTTTATGGCTAGGATACAGTATGTGAATTTACCAGTTGTCTGTCTTCACCAATGCTGCTCTGTTCAGATAGAGCAGGGGTGTCAAACTCTTATTTCATTTGAGGGCCACATCAGGGTTGTGTTTGACCTTGGGGGGCCAGGGTGTGGGTGGCCAGCTTGACGTCACTCGTATCTGGGGTGCCTGTGGTGGCCCGAGTGCTCTGCCAGCGAAAATGGGCTCCTGAGCTCTGTTTTGGCTGCGACAGCCTCCTGCAACCCTCTGCCAGTGAAAACAGAGCTCGGGAGGGCAGCCCTCCTGAGCTCCATTTTTCCTGGCAGAGGCACCATGGGCCGATCCTTTGCTGTTTCCAGAGGGGGTCCTGCAGGCCAGATCTAACCATTCTGTGGGCCGGATCCGGGCCCCGGGCCTTGAGTTTGACACTCCTGAGATAGAGGATAAGATAGTTGTTATTGTCATAGAGGCTGAAACACCATTAGGGCAGCTTCCAAACAATTCACAGCAGTACAGTTCTGTTTCTGAAAAATAACAGACAGCTGACAATCTACTGAGTGGACAACAAAGTGTGACATCTTTTGCACATTAGCACCCCCAAGGAACTGTACTTGCAGTTTTCATTGCTACATGGGAGCTGCAATCTAGAACTATAACAAGAGGAGTGGATTTTTAACTGGCCCTTTGCCTTATTTTTCCGATCACAAGCTTATTTAGTTCTTGAAAATATTAATGGTACTTTAAAATAAAAGTAAAAGATTGTGTAATTCCCTTAATTGTGATATGTACTATGATCTGCACTTGTGTGCATAATATAGGTGAGGAAAAATTAGTTGCCAAACCCAGAAAAGATAGAGGCCTCCATGAAAGCATACTTAAGTCCTAATAAACTAAGTTTGAACAAGATAATATGGTCAAGTTCATGAAAAGAGATAAGCCCAAGAGAAGGTAAATTCAGTTTGATCATGATAGTGATAAATTCAATTGCTGAGCTCCAATTAACTGTATTCCCTCCTACTCTGTTATGCACCTGATGTTAAGAAAAAGCCATATACTTTTCTTGTTCCACTGACTGTCAGGATAATTGGTCATTCCCCCCACTTCTCACTATGTGAGATTTTAATTTGTATCATTCAGTCCTATTAATGTTAGGTGACAGACCTGTTAAAAGCGACAGTAATATGACTTGACAGAGAACAAGAGGGAATGATTTCCTTGACCCTCAAAAGTGCATTTGACTTTTAAAATAAACAATAAAATAATAAAAACAAGGGAAGTTATTGACAAATGGCTGATTGTATTACTATTTTCTATCCAATGCTTCAATTCAGCCTGTTAGAAGCTATGCAATTATTTATTTTTATTTTCTTTAATCAAAACATATGGTTGTCCAGCTCAATACATGGGCGTGGGTGCCTAAAAATATTGAAATATTAAAAAAAACCACTCCACATGTACTAAAATAAACACAGCAGCTAAGAAAAACCACAATTATTAGCATAGTGAGAGGATGGACTCCTTCATACATTCCTTCAAATATGTTTTGCATTGTATTCTGTTAGATTATTATTTCCTATATTTTTTATTTTATGTTTCATACATTTCAGCACTCTATAATAATATGCAAAAATTGACATTCAGAAAGAAGAATGATAATATAAAGATTGGCACTGTTTTAAGATTTAGACATTTTAGTATAAAATTTGGTTCAGTAATTGACCAGAAAAAAAGTAAACAAGGTCCTACCGGTAAAATATAGAAGACAGTAACAATGCTGTGTTTGTTTTTCATCAGAGGAATGATTTGATTTATTATATCTCTTTATTTTTAGTATTTTATAGTATGCTGTGCTCTTGACAAGCCTTGGATGTCTGCCAGTGTTTGACTCTGGTGATTTCTCAGTCTTATCAGAGATTATGTGTAAAAATCTTAAAGAAAAACTATATCATTCTAACAAAATAGGAACTCACACATACAGTAGGCACATAACTCTTTGTTTCTCTCCCTCTCTCCCCCTCTCCTTTCCTCCCCCCTTCCTCTCAAATATACAGAGGATAAAAAGCCTAGAAGACAGTAATCCAGAAAATAATTTCTCTTATCCATTACCATAATGTTGGTGTTTGAAAGCATTACTGATAGAATGAAAGACAGGGGCACTATTTATTAGTTTTCAATTATGTTAATTCTTATAGCTCATTTTTATAATGAGATCTGAAGGTTAATCCATAAAATCAGGCTAAGGACCCTTTCATCCCTGGAGGCTTGCCAGAAAAATGCAATAACTTTATGAGGCAGAAGGATTATTGGTAGATAATTAGGCACATCACAATTTATACTGAGTTTCTCAGTTGTCTGTTTCACACTTATATCTGCACGTACACATGCACAAACACAGAACAATCATACATAGTCAGCACACCAAGATTCAATGCATATAGCAACTGGATAATTAACAATTAGGTAATTTCAAGAAGACTCTGAGGGATTCTAGCCATATTTCCATATATGTTTTATTTGGCTGTTTTGTTGTTAGTTGCGAATATTCAAAAAGAACAACCATTATCATCTGCATATTTCAAAAGGTGAGATAAGATAAATTTTGATGAGTACAAGAGTTATGAAAATGATGTGACTCAGAGATTACAGGCATTTGCATTCTATATAGAAACCTCTGTAGAAATATCTCAGAGCCCTAGAACAATTCTTCCATTACCAAATTGTGACCAGTGTAGCCTTCTTCCAACCCAGAATAGGTACACAAAAATGGTACCACAGCTATAAATATATACTTTCAAAGAGCCATATAATCTGGACATCTGATAACATGTAGCTACATATTCTGTCATTCTATTATTTATACTAATAACCAAAGGCCAGTGTTTCAGAAAGAGAAAAATAAATAAATCTACAATTCATTTCTGTTCTAATATGAAATTTATACATGTGATGCCACATTAACCTTGGTGGCCTAATGATCTGCCAATAATAATGATTGAATCTTTATCTGTATATTTCTCTTAAATCCAGAAACCTTGTGCAGGTTAGAAGGTGGAAATTCCAATGTGTGTGTTTTTTAATGTGTGTATGTGGGTGACAAATGAGAAACAGTCCTCTTGTGCTTTTTTGGGGAAATATTTATTTCCAAATTTATATCTAATCATTAATCCATAAGGAGACATATCCTCTTATTTTATGACTCACAGTAGGTATTTTCGCACAACACATTGAACCTCTGTAGGTTGTTAAGGTGCCATTCCTTGCCCCATCTTGTATAGCTACTTAATATATAATCAGCAAATCCTTTCTATTAAAATCATGCTATATGAATGTGGAGAAACATTATGGTTAACATTTACTGGAAGTAGAAATCACATTAATTGTTACCCTGCATTCTTAATTATATATGAACTGTTGATTTTGGTTAAGGCAAAAATAGGCTAAGTTAGAGACATAAAAATGTAATCCTGCACAGTGTTTTCATGTACTTCCTTATTTCCA
Source organism: Pantherophis guttatus (assembly GCF_059756535.1). Taxonomy (NCBI): domain Eukaryota; kingdom Metazoa; phylum Chordata; class Lepidosauria; order Squamata; family Colubridae; genus Pantherophis; species Pantherophis guttatus. The sequence goes on from NC_142063.1 coordinate 245,448,418, forward strand.
TTGACCTCAGTTTTCTTACACTGAGAACCAAAATAAGATAGAGATCAATCTGACAGCTAGTTCTGAGGGTCTCCTTTTTCAATTTCATTTTTCTTCCCCAGCAGTTGCTTTCAATGTTGGATCCTTTATAATAGCAAAGATAAATGTAAGCAGCACCTTTGCTGCCACCATTTATATTAATACAAATATTGAAAAGGAAATTAAATTTGTAGAATGTCATAGTTCAGGGCTAGCTCTCCCCTTTCAGGTTTTTCTGGAAGGCTTCTGACTCTTTTACTCTTATACAACAATGGTGGCAGGATTACAAGTGTGGTTGGAATCTGCCAGTATAAATTTGCACAACACCCTGAAGTGCCTAATTTAATCTCTCTTGGGGATAGTGGGAAAATTAAAATACACACTTACAAATATCTATTCTTTTGCCCAATGAATAAAAGCAAAACTCAAGTCTGCATCAAGACTTTAAATCCATCTCTGGCAGTTGACCTACTGCAAGGATTAATGCCAGGATCAATATGATTGAAATGTCCAAAAGACATTTATTCCATTCCATTCCATTCCAGAATAATAAAATTGGAAGGGACCTTGGAGGTCTTCTAGTCCAATCCCCTGCTCAAGCGGAAAACCCTGTACCATTTCATTCCATCCCATTCCATCCCATTCCAAGATGAAAATCCATGCTCCTGACCAAATAATGATTAAAACCTAGATTAAAAGAGGCCACAAGTAAAGATGTGCTGTGTAACCATATTTATAAATTACAATTCAGACATTTATTTACGGTAGTTAAAACTTGTCTCTATTGTATCTTTTGTTCAATCTGTATTCATATTTTCAATTATGTTTTGGTTTGAAAATAATCAAATTACAGATGCTAAATAATTTGGGCTTGGGCCTTCTGTTGTTGTTTTTAATAAGCATAAATATTGGTTTATTATTTTTAAAGCTATTCCCTGCCAGACAAGCAAAACTTTCCTCTCTAGTAAGTCTAAAAAGAAGCATTCAAAAGGGGTGCTTTTTAAAATATGTTGCCTCAATCTATGCATCTTTCTTTAAAGAAGCAACTACATATTTTAGAAACATTAGTGTAGATGCTTTTGAACTCTTTCCCCATGCATACATAGACCACAGTTCAGCTGTGAATGCCTGTGAATCAAAATGGTTGAGCTTCTGCAAGCATCTGGTGATAACAGAGTCCTTCAAAGCAACTATGTAGAACATTTTAGAGGATACAGCTGCATTAACACACCAGAACATTATGCTTTGTTCATATGAGTGTGCTTTATAAAATGCCTCTTCCAAATGTTTTTAACAGCTCTAATGTGCATAATTTTCGGGGTGGTGGTGGTGGATGGAATCTGGATAGAAGAATGTATGGGACAGATTCTCAAATAATGCGATTTTGCTGCTTTTCAAGATTTATCAAGTAGCTTAACAATTAAAAAAAATACTATCCAGCATAAATATCGAAAAGCCCCAAAATGTGGTTTAAAAACCCCCAAGATGAAATAGTTAAAAATAAACCAAATCCAAAGCTTTCCAGGATAATCCTTTTATCTCCTGAAAATTAAGTCCTCCAAAGTTCAGGGGTGCTTACTTACAGATAAAAGGATTTGAACTGCAGTCTTAAAGCATAATATGAAATAAAAAATAGATTAGCAATACAGTAAACAAGATAATTTCATTGTTGGTTATTATCTTACAGATCTTAACAGCAGTTCCTCCTGTGATCATTTTAACAAACGCCCAGAGTATAGATGATTTTTCATAAAACCTGGACTCAAATAATTTAACTCTTTTAATTACCAAAAATTAAAATTTTGAATTGAGCTTTGATGTACACCACAATTACAGAATTGGTGTAATCCATCTATTATGGAACTTTTTAAAATATCAGATGTCATGTTTCGTAGAGTTTGTATTTTAAGGCATGCTCATGTGAAATGCATAATATTTTGGCTCTTAAGTAAACTAGATCAATGCTTTTCTTCTTGAAATTTGGCTTCTCAAAATTATATTCTCAAGCAACTTTCCCAATCAGTGCACAACAATAATTTTGTATAAGCACATGACTTCATGGAAAAGTATTAAACTATTATGACAAGATTAAATCAGAGATTTGAGTATTATTTAAGGAGAAGATATTAAAGAATTGGGGGAAGAAATAAGCATATGATTGTCTAGTATCTTAGTTTACAGAGAATTCAATGTTAGAGATATTCCTGTTCTTTTTTTAAATCAGTTGTAGTACCCTTAAGAAAGTAGTAAAACCTGATGTAAATATTTATTTAGAGTTTGTTTCTAGAATTTGCTTGTGTAAGTGACCTATAATAAGTAAGTTATCCTATGAGCTATCAATTCCTTTTCTTAATTTTTATTTTGCAGTCCACTTACAATAGTGTGCCTATTAGCTACCCTTGATATTTGCCCTATCAAGAGACTTATACCCAATCTAGAGATTCCAGCTGTTTAGGCTTGAAGACAATTTCCTATGAGCCCCTTATTCCATATTTCAGTGTTCCAGTCTGCTTTCTCTTTAAAATATTGGAAGGAAGAATTATGGAACTGCCTGTCATAAGTAATTTGGCCCAAGGAGGTTATATGAAAGAAACAGTAAATCACATTTATAAATTGAAATAGCTGTATTTGTCTGCTGGCACTGCTCTAGGCCATGAAAGTGTATGCCACAATAAACATTGTTAGCTTTTAAGGTGCCAGGGGACCCTGCTGTTTTTATTTTTAACATTCTTCTTGTCTAAATCTTGTTTAGCTACTTCTTAGTGCCTACTGCTACCAGGATTTAGAAGTTAGGAGTGTTTGTGAAGAATTTTAGAGATACTAATTTGTAAGGATTTAATAGAATTCCATTATTACTACAGAGAATTTTATTTTATTTTCCTAAAGTTTAGATTGGAATTAAATAATATATAATGATTACATTAGTAAACCTTTAGTTTTTGCTACTAGCCTGGAACTTCAGAAGAAGAGTATCTGTCTGGAAAACCAAAATATGTTTAAGTGGAAATTGAATTATTTGCTAAACTTTGGTACCCTTGATATTCCAATTCAAGAAACCCCTCTTTGCCTCTGTAGCTGGGGAATTACCATACATTTTTGAAAGCAAAAAAAAAAAAAAAGGTGGGGGGACATAAAAAGGGACAGATACCGGTATATTTTATAATGCCCATGCCAACAGAAGATAAATACTCTGAAATATGACACATGAAAATAGTTTACACAATATTAAGAAAACAGAATATCTTAAGAACTGTCAAGAGATAACTAGACAGGTATTCAATATTACTGTCACAGATCCTCTTGATTAATATAACATGTAGTCTTTCCTTCCTTCCTTCCTTCCTTCCTTCCTTCCTTCCTTCCTTCCTTCCTTCCTTCCTTCCTTCCTCCTTTCTTTCTTTCTCAAAGAGCAGGAGCCAGAACTACCTGCTGCTTGCTGTATGGCTTTCCTATCTATCTCTCTCCCCCCTTCCTTTTCCAAGTTCACTGGGTCTTATTTAAATAAGCTGGCCTGAAGCCAGAACCTCATCATTTTAATGCAGTGTAAAATGTGAATATGCATAATTATATGCAAGCCATATGTGAGGGAGACAGCTCAGCTGTGAATTTCAGGAGACCGGGAGAAAGGGAGAGTGAACAGTCAGGGATTAGATGAGATGAGAGTGGAACAGAGTGCAAGTGTCACCCAAATGAACGGTGTAATGAGCATGCTGCTGACACTCCTCCTTTCTCCCAATTCTCTCTTTTTACTTTAACTCTAAACCAGAATATGCTGTAGATTAGAAGAAATTGCTGCAAGCAAGCAGTAGAGTTGCTAATGGAACTGCATTAATTTATCCATTTAAACTTCAGCTTCGTTAATGAACTGTTTAGATCAAAACAACCCATAACTTTCAGTTTATATTCTTAAATATTTTAACATATTTGATTGCCCTCACTTAATGACAACTGGATTCCAATTTTTTTTACATAAAAAGAGAGAAAATCCATGCAATACAATGACTGTCAGAAAAAAGCATGACAGAAAATAAGACCTTGTTTCTTAAAATATTTAATCTGGAATTATGTTATTGGTTGACCATTTTCAAAGGGTAAAATACCTATAGCATATATGTAATATAATCCTTGAAGTACCAAAAAGAAGGGGAATAAACTGAAAATTTTAAGACTTCCAAGCCTACATATATTGGGAAGTAAGTCCCATTCATCTCATCGTGACTTACATCTGAATAGACATGAGTAATACTATGCTATTAAACACTCAGAACAGAGAGCTGAAATCCTTCATTTTGGGGCTTGTTTCTTTGCTAATCTTTCACTCTTACACCAAAATCTATTTGCATGTTTTTAATGGTGTAACGAGCACTCAAAAGTTCTAATACTGCATATATAAGAATTTTTTTACTACTGTTGTATATGAAATTCCCGTTTGTTTAATGATCTGAGCTGTTATGCATTTAGCTTATTCTTTTTCTTCCATTATTTCTAAGTCCCTAAATAGGCCATTATATTTCCCTTCAGGCTAGAGATGAAGATGGACATGCTGAAAATTTTCCCCAGCAGCACTATGCTAAGGAAACTCCAAGACTTGCCTTCAAGAATAACTGCGAACTACTTGTAAGAATAATATACTTACAACAAGTCTAGATTGTTACTTTAGCACAGTGAAAACAGTTTTTGAAAAAGCTTTTGTTCATGATTATATACATTATGAAGTATTATAGCTTTAAAAAAATACCATGTACCAGTTGGAAATGCTAAATCTGCTATAGTCGAACAGGTCTGAATTCTCAATTTACTTGCAAATCTTTTCTTATAGAATAAAATGTCCTTGTAATTGAACTGTAGTGCCATCTAAAGAATGTTTACTCAGAAGAAAGTTCCACTGAGTTCAATGGAGCTTACTTCCTAGTAAGTCTGCTTGGTATTGTAACATAGTCTTGTATTCCTTGAAAATCATTCAATGAATTGATAGTAAAACACCTTTAAAAAGAGGGAGGAAGGGAGAGAAATGATACCTAAACGACAGTCATTTTCTGTTCTCCATTTCTCCCTTTTTAAGTTTTAACACTGTCATTGTGTTTAGGTAACATTAAAATTCCATTCAGCTGCACTGACACATGGTCCTCCTTCTATACTTCAATTATTCCCCTAATATATTGGAAAAAACAACACTAAATCACTCTTGTTCTCTGTGGTGGGGATTGAGCAAATCCAGCAAAGCACTCAGGAGGAGCATAGAATGTTTACATGGCATAAGAAAGATTATAGCAGCTCAGCTGTGAAGACAGATCCGTTCGAAGGCAGGGTTAATTTGCTGTTCATTTTTGCGTTTGCCGCATGCAAAATAAACAGTAAATATAAATGAATGTTATATTTCTGTACAACAAAACGATTAGTTTTTAATAGTTTTGATTAAAATGTAACGATCGGTGCTTCAGGCTTTAATATTTCTTGTTTAGTTAAAGCCAATAGAAAATGAATGATCATTTATTTAAAGGAAGATCCTGATGACTGTATAATTACTATTCTGTTGATGTTTTTGTTTCTCTTCCATTGTATTTAATGCTTTAAAGGATCCCTATATCAATGGTGAAATCTGAACAGTTTGACAAAACAACTATTTTGCTAGGGAGTATAGTTTTGTTTTATAATGGGGGGAAAAAGGAAGATAGCAGAAATATAGCATTTTATTGAGAATGGTAGATGTTTTTCAGTAGGGAATTCCAGATTTTGTCCCTTTCTCTGATTCATAATATTTTTTTATAATGTTAATGTTTTAAAAATTGAAAGATAGACAGTTGTAGACAAGTGGAGCTATGCTTGACAAAACAAAAGAATAAAATATAGTACTGAGCTCAACATTATATCTAGCTTAGTGCTAACCCCTTTGATCTATATTATTGGAATAGTATCACAATATTATATGATTTATAATTTTATTGTTGGAGCAGGCAAGAATGAGAAGACTTACCCAAAATCATCTTTTCATATCTGTGTTTTAGTTCAGGAAGATCCAAGTTATATTTTGTACTTTCCAAACTGCAGCATCCTTACTAGTTGACAAAATGGGACTTAATTCTGAGTAAACATATATGGTATTGCACTGTTAAGCTCTTAAGAATTATATTTATTAATGTATTTCTCCAAACTGGAAATACTCAGTTCTGGTCCTATTGTTATTCCAGAATCTTCAAAGTATCCTTTCCTGGTCCTGCTGTTCTTTTTTATCTGCCTTCTCAAATTACTAGTTTTGCAAATCTGTATTTTCAACACATTTGTTCACAGAATGCTTCTTAAATTGCTTCTGTTAGGAATTAATCTTAAAAATTATTCATACACAGAAGCACATTACTTAATAATTAAAAATATAATTATTGACTTGCCTTCACTAAAATACTTTACAACAGTGTTTGGTCATTTGAAAGATTTTTTTAAAAAAACTTGGTTTTTAAATACAGTGAATCATTTGATATATTAATACAAGCTTCTTAGTATTTTTTTCTCTCAGAAAATTACATGAATGATCCATGCTTGGGAAATGCTTTCCTCCATACAGGGGAATTGTTTCAAATGAAGTAGTCAGAAATGCTAAAAAAATATTTTATATAAATATATGCTGTTGAATTTTTTTCTATCACTGGGTATAAATCATATATTTTAGTTGCATTTTCCAGTTTTACCTATACCAAATTAGTCTGTATATTTTTATAATTAAAGTATTCTTAAAAGATGGATTTTGGTCTCTGTCCTCCCTCCTATTTAAATCAATAGAAAACTCTTGTCAATTTCAGTGTAAGCCCTACTATCTACAAAATGATTATAAAAATATATAAATTGGGTGATTCTGAGAATTTACTTTAAGAATACTAAAGCCTTATATTTTCTTGAAACTCTGAAATATTTTATATTCTCACTGAAAGGAGACATGCACTGGAAAAGACTTCATGCATAACAGAATGCAAGAAAGAATCCAATATGCAACTACTGCATAAAAGCATCAGATAAATAATTTATTTGATTCTTGAAGTACCGCATGAAAAATATGAATCTAAAAACAGCTGTTACCTAAAGAAATAATTTTATTTATTTATTTATTTGTTTGTTTGTTCGCTTATTCAATTTCTATAGTCACCTAACTCAACCAAGTGACTCTGGGTGGTTTAAATTCTAAAATTATAAAGCAATTAAAACAATTTTTTAAAAAGCATAAAAACAATAAAAGTGTCCACAAAACCCAACAGCAGCTATGATGATTAATCAACTAATAGTAAAAGTAATGGTGCCCTTAACAGATTCCAAGCACCAGACTTTGTTACTTAGCCAAGTTTTTTAAAGCTTGCAAAAAGCCAATAGGGTTGGGGCCCTTCTAATTTCCAAGGGGAGAATATTACATAAGGCAGGGGCTACAGCAGAAAAAGTCCACCTTCTATTTCCCACCATTCAATACTCTTTGGCTAACAGAATCTGCAGCATGTGCAAGCTGTTGGATCGGGTTGGTAGAAACTCTTGAGAAAAGATAGCACCTCAGGTATCCCAGTCCTGAGTCAAGTAGGGCTTTAAAGGTGGTAACCAGTACTTTGGATTGCACCCAGAAACACACCAGCAGCCAGTGCAGCTCACAGAGTAGTACTGTTACATGTGCTCTGTAACTGGCACCATTTATTACCTTGGCAGCTACATTTTGAATCAGTTGAAGTTTCTGAATGCTATTCAATGAGGACCCCATGTAGAGCATATTGCAGTAATTTAAATAGGAAGTTACAAGGGGATAGGGGATGGTGAGCAGGCCTCCCAGTGCTTGAATGGGCACAACTGGTGCTCTACCCAAAGGCATGGAAGGAATCCCCTAGCCACAGCTACTCTTCAAGCAGTTGTGAGTCTAGGAGGACCCCAAACTACACAGCAAATCTGTCAGGGATAGTGCCACCCATCCATAAATTTTGCTATAAGAAGAAAGTAATTAAGTAGTTTGGTGGGATTGTCTCTTCTAATTAGCATGCTTGTGTATGTATGTATATATACTTACTATAGGTATCCAGAGAAAATAACTATGCTTTAACTATTGCACTTCCTAGAAATGTTTGATGATGAATGCCCTCTTTGACCTAGTTCTAGTTATGTCTTTTTAAAAAAACAAAACAAAAACATGACTAATTATAGGTTTGAATGCAGATCCATTCAAGCACAGGTGCAGATCCAATGTGGAATGTGTCCAATCTATTTTGGAAATATACTTTAGTTACTTCCCATAGTCTGCCAATTTACAGTGTCTGATAACTGAACAAGCATGGCCAATGGTGAAAGATGCAGAGTTACAATTTCTTTCATCTTTGTTAGCAATGTCATTTTGGATGATTGGAAACGTAAGAATAATGGTGAGGGACAGCTAAAACTTTAAATGAAGGAGAGATTTTTAAAAAATATTTTTACAAGTACCAGGAAATCCTTGGTGTTCTTTTAATGCACTACAGAGTAAGTTTTATAGTAATTTGTCATAGAAAATGGACATTCAGGCTCAAAAGTGCTTTCTTAGCTTCAGGCTTCTAAAGCCATTTTCCAGCGTGGATCTCTACAGCAAGTGGAGCCTCTTTAGTTTGGAAAATGTTTCTGCTCTAAGGTTGCTGCCAGGATAGATAGAAGGGATCAAGCACTGATGGAAGTTGTTTGTTAACAAGGTCCCAGAAGAACATGAATACATGGCTAGAATATTAAGATTCTGGACCACAAACATGCATTAAAAAACTTAATTCCTAAGTACTTGTACAGATTTCTAAACTTGTAAACTTACTAGTAGGAAACATATGTTTGTAAAGTTTATTATATCTGAACAGAATATATTACTTTGTGTTACATAGAACTTTACAACTTTTTTTTTTTTTTTTTTTAAAGCTTGATAGAATTAGGGGACAGAATGAGCTGCTGTTGAACCAATTCCCATCATGAATATGGCTGGGCTATTTATTAGGAAATCCATAGAAATTACAGTTTGGCTGCTGAAAATAGCCACAAAGAAATTCCACCATGCAGTTATTATGCTACTTTACAATATTGATTTCCCACTATAAATCCAAAATGAGTTATGTGCTATAATATTTAATACAGAACATAAGAAACCAGATATTATAGTTGGCAGTTAAGATGCTTGAATCACGGAGGATTCAGAAATATCTTTATGAATTACCAGTGAAGTCGGTCATTTGGAAAATTGGGTTTCCTGATGGTTAGTGTCACATGATAAAAATAGCAAATGAGTACGTAACAGAAATACTTCATAGCAAAGATTAAGGCAATCCTTGGGGCTTGATTCATTGCTAAATGTATTTTATGGATCGTGTACTAAGAACATTGTTTTCTGTTATTTATCAACTGATCTAAATCTTTAATAATGGAGTAAAATATATAAAAAAGGGGGCATTATTTGCAGGTGAAGAGAGTCCCAAGTTTGGTGAGCATGATTATAACTAAGCAGTGTTGTCAAACCAGTTGTTTTATGAGAAGAAAGAGAAGGAAAGCGAAGGACCAAAGCAGTGAAAAATAATGTGCATAAAAAATATTTCTGAGCAGTTGTGGAAAATTGCAACCATTTGGTGCATACTAAATAAGATAATGCATGCAAACTGCTTTTTGATATCCAAGTAAAATATAATTACAACAGACTGTTACCATTCAGGCTGAACCTTCTGGTACCTCCAAATTAATCTGGATGGCCAGTTCTTCGCTTTTCACTGAAAATTTGTCCCTTCGGCCCAGAATCATGAAGGATGAAGAAAGATGCACATGATTTTTCCTTTTTAACACCAGCAGGACAGAACTGGTGCTGATCATGAAACAGAAGTGGTAGCTGGGCAACCAGGCAACCTCACACATTAAGAAGGGTTGAATTCCCTTTTTGAGCTAAGAGAATCAAATATCTAGATACAGAAAGGATTTTACTGAAAAAAGATAAAACAGCAGAAAGCAACTATCACAGTCACAATATTCCAAATAAAATAAGTTCTGCTAGCCTACCTAATTACCAGATTACCTATGAATAAGATTTTTAGTTGGAAAAGCTGTTCAGAGTTTATTACAGAGAGAATGATTGGAAAGAATTGTGTGTATTGCTTTGTGGTTTTTAAACAAGGCACCTGCTTGCTCATTTTCTTCCTATTTTTTGAATATTAGACTATTTTATGAAATTCATAAAGTATGCAAAAAGTAGCCTCATTGAGGCAGAAAAAAATGTATTCCACTTTCATGCAAAATGCCCCTTATCTGATGATATGGCTCTAGCTTTAAGAAATTTTCAGGAAAAAAAATCTGGCAGTTGGATCCAAGCATAATCAAATATGGACTTCAAAAAAAGGGGGGTTATAATAAACTCAAAACAATAGGGTCTCATGGCAGGAGAAGCTAATGGGAACGGGAGCTGAAAATGTATTCTTTCACAAGGAAAGAGATAGTAAAAACACAGTTGCAAGAAAAATATGCTACTGTAAAAAGCACAGCTGCTGAATGCCAATGAGAAAGAAAAAGATAATACTATCCCCAAATCTGATATTTTTCAGCCTGAATTTATTTTTAAAGTGCTCATCCTAATTCCATCCTATGGACTCACAACTTTCTTAGTCTTCCCTTCTTCATGATCCATCCAGTCTTCCTCTATGTATTGTTCTTCAGTTCAACCCTCATTCATTCTCTCTGTACTGTATGAGCAAACCATCTCAACATATATCTTCACTGATCTCTATTATATTCAATTCATGCTTGTTTATTAGCCATTCATTCTTGATCCTATGTTTTCTTGTTTTACTTCTCAGGGACCTCATTCCCACTATATTCAACTTTTTATTTCTCCAGATATACCCATTCTTTCTTCCATATCACAAAATGGGTAGGAGCAAGCTCTTTAAACAATATTTTGAAATTCTTTTGACATTAGTTCCTTGCAATAGATAACATGCTCTGCTTCAGCACCTTTCAATCATATATGCAACATTTGTGTATCCCCTTTTTCATAATTAACAAATATTTTGTTAAGATATACAAATTTTTATACTTAGATCATAATCATAATTTGCAGCTTGAGACTCAAGCTCTGTTCTTTTATTTATTCAAAGTCTTCAAGGATTCTCTGCTCCCTGACTCTTCCACCCATCTTCATTTTTCACAATCTTACTTTGCGTTGGACTTCTTAACTTGGTAATGATTGAGATTGCTGTCTTCCTACTTCAGATCAACCAGTTTGGTAGGGCAGTGCTGAACCCCCTTGACATGTCTCAAAGCTTTGTGCAAGTTTGCTACTCTGAGTTCTCCATCATTGCCCCACTAATCTCTGATTGATACTTTCCAGTTTGCAGCCTTTATCACTTCTGTTTGTACTATAAGCCATGGAGAAAGACTAAGAAATACAAATAAGCAGCAAATTTTAATTCAAATCTTTTTTGTTTTCCTTTCTGGCAAAAACAGCTATTCTACAACATAAGTACAAATACATTTAGATATACCCAGTCATTTGGTAAGGTAAATACATCAATACCAAAATGCCTTATAGCTCTTGGGAGCATGCCAGTTTTCTATCAGGCTAAGCCCAAGAAAGACAATTCAGCCAGAATGCAATTCTTACATGCAATAGACAGAATGTTGCCCTGGGAGATTCTAGAGAGGGGCTATCCTAACTCTCTTCCTCTGTTTCCTATCCAAGTCCAGCCTGTGCTTCCTCTTGGCTTGCCTGCCTTCCTCCCCCCTCCCCCCGAATATGCTCCATCGTTCCTGGGAAACCTCTGCTTCACTGTAATCCATCACACCACCTCTTTTTTCATAGGCACCATCTCTCACGTTTTCAGTTCGCAATATCAAGGCAATATATCTTGATTACTGTTGCATACCAATACCATGGTGCAGTAAAAATGAAAAGTAAACCAAGCATAAATACAGTTTGGCCAAAACAATTTCAAATATAGGTCTGATAAACCTTGGCCATAGTCTTTTCAATTTAAGAACCTTCCCATGTATTTTGCAGTGTCAGTGAGAATTGTCTGCTTTCCAGCATAGACTATATTTATTTTATTTGTTTATTTTATTTTGAATTTGTATACCGCCCTTCTCCCTGAGGACTCAGGGCGGTGAACAGCCAAATAAAAATATCAAATACAAATATTAAAATACAGTTAAAAGATATATATAAATTTGGCCCCATTAATTAAAAACGATAAACAAAACAATTAAGAACACTTAAAAAATTAGGCCAGCCCGGCTTGCTGGAAAAAGAAGGTTTTAAGGGCACAGCAGAAGGCACTGAGGTCATGGATTCTCCTTATCTCTGGGGGCAACTGATTCCAGAGGGTAGGTGCCCCCACAGAGAAGGCCCTCCCCCAGGGGGTCACCAGCCTGCACATATATAACTTAAACCAGTTGAAAACACTTTAGCTTTCCATCAAATAGGGATCAGTTATTTTCAGTTTAGGATTTTTTTTCTTTGTTTAATCAAATGGTAACATCCTGGATTATTATATTTCTGTGTGACAGGAAAGATGGCCATTACAGTTTATGTTCTACTAACTGCTTAAAATTTAATGAATATCTCTTCCAAATTAATTGCTTTCTAATAGATAATCTCTTTTATTAAAAACATAGCAAGGATACACAATAAACAATAGAAGTTTTGATCCAATATCTGTCTATATTCTCTTTCAATTAATCAATTATAATCCAATAATATATAATTATACCTTAGGTAAGTTATTGGATGTCAAGTGTATTCATGTCCCAAGTGGCTCATGAACACCTTAATACAACACTCCTATAATTACTTTTTTTAGATCAGTAAATTGTTTATGTTGTTTCCATTCTCTTACCCCTTTTACTAAATGAAGACAAGAGCAGTAATCATTAACTTTAATCAATTGTAGCAATTAATGAAAGGAGGGGAAGGGATCTTCTTAAACATCCATTCTACATCTATTGTTTGGCATTTAATGTTAAAATGCATCCAAATCTGTATTTAAAAAAAAACAACAGTATATAAAGGAAGCCATAGACAATCTGAATGGAGTATAAAGTACATGTTCTTTTGACTCTTCGTCATTTCATTTCCAGGTGAAAAAAACCGATAGATATAAAAATCTTGTCAAATCACATCCATATCAAATCAAATCAAATCAAATTAGAACTGATTTCCATACAGTGACATCTTAAGGTTTGCATATCAACTAAATGAATTTGTTGATGTGTTAGAACACTATCTTAAAAAAGCATTCAGTTGTGCTTTCTTATTAAGGGTTAATGAAGGAAGCTACGGAAAGAGTCTTAATCCACATTATGAAATTATTATATTCCAAACTCAATTACCTATTTATAATTTAAAGTATAGAAGCTGAAATTAGACCATTTGACTGGCCTTTGATGACTGCAGAAGACAACCACATAAATAAGTCCTTTTGGATTTTTAAAAATCCTATTATAGGTATTTTGAATACAACCAGATATTGGAGTTTGAGGGGAATCCAAAACATCAAAGTGCCTGCAAATAAAAGTTTGCTTGAGCGGAAAAATCAGTATACTCTAATTGTATTTCTGAGCAAATTTTATATTTTCTCACCCCTTTGGGCTCAGTGTTAAAATACTGGAAGTAATAAATAATACTTCTGATAAATGTGTAATAGGAAAATGAAAGGAAAACTGAAAAAAACTAGAGAAAAAAACCCATCACAGCCATACAGTAACTTTACCAGCTGTACACTTCAATTTTTCCCTATTCCCTATTTTGCACAATGAAAAATATTGAAACAATGTTCTCCAGGTTATCCTGGTCAAGAAACAAATATATTAGCATACGACCAGCCAGCTCCATTACTTTATACTACTGTTTTTTTTTCTTAATTTCTTGCCAGAAAAAGGAACTATGTTATATAATGTGTGTCTAATTGGTCATTATCCTGCCTGCCTTGCACTATCAGAGCTTTTTTAAAATATAAGATGAGTTGCAGCGGCCAAGACCAGACGTTTATCCAACATATTATTTCCAGAACAGCTTTTCTTTTAAACATGAAAGAGGGCAAGAATAGGAAATATGATGACCTAAACAGGGATAGTTTTTGTGCTGCAGAATAGTGAGATCTGGGATGGTTGAAAGAGGAGGTGAAAATTAGATGCCAAAAGGCATAAATGTAAATGCAGCCAGTGAACCTGACTTGGACTAAATCTGCTTTTATAAATTCATATTTGATACACAGAATAACGAAGAGTCATAGCTAGCCTTGCCACATAGAAGAATGCTTGTTTGTTTAACAATACTAGCTGAATACACTGTTTCCCCCCCAAAAAAGACATCCCCTGATAATAAGCCCAATCGGGCTTTTGAGTGCATGGCAATAAGGCCAAGCGCTTATTTCAGGGTTCAAAAAAATATAAGACAGGGTCTTATTTTCGGGGAAACACAGTAGTTAAGGCAAAAATCAGTCCCATTTTAGGCATGAAGCCATCTGGGTGATCTTGGGCCAGTCATTCTTTTTCAGCCCTAGGAAGGAGATTATGGCAAACCATTTCCAAAATACATTGCCATGAAAACTACAGGAGTTGATCCAGGTGGTCACCAAAACTCAAATGTCTCAAAGGCATTAATAATAGTAATGGAATTTTAGCTAGTGATGCAGGTGTAGAACATCTCAGAAACACTGGCGTATGAGTTAACAGAAGGTGGCACTGAATGACTAACCTTGTCCATGAAGTCACCAGGAGTCCATTCAGTTTGAGGATTTCATTTTTCATAGGTTTCAGAACAACACTTCTGTGAAACTAGAATTCAGATTCCCAATTTTACATATAAGGAATCTGAGATATTCTGATATTTTACAGGAAAAATATATTAATCTGATGGACCCTATTTGACTGGTGTTTCTTCTTATATTACCATTAATAATGTGGAAACTTTATTATAACCACGTTGTAAAGGTGCATCTATGATGTGGTAAACTAAGAAACCCCTGGTTACGTCAGAATCCAAATAAAATGATGTCTCCAATTCCAGTTTTACTTCTTAGAGCAAAGTTGACATGAAAGGGCAACAGTATGAGAGATTTTCTCATCTGACCTAATACTTTTGATATGACCAAAATGGCATGGAAAAGTTACACATTATAACAACTCAGATATCCCTGGAAAAAAATGACAAACATGGTGTGTGTTGGACATACACAAATTCTCTGAAAAGGACAAAAATACTATTCCATGCCCAATAGAATTCTATGTTTGCAACTTTTGTAAAATAGGCGAGAAAAGGAAACTATAATTGGGTGTAACAACATGCAGAAAGTGGAGAAATAGTATTTTCCGTACTGCAAATGCAAACTTGAAAACTGGCTAAAGGCACTTTTTTAGCACATTCCAGGATCAAATTGCAAGAACAAATTGTAGAACTACTGTTGTGATTATGAATTAGAGAATGTTACATATATATTGATGGAATAGCAGTAGAAAGTATGTTTGTTCAGACTAAAAATTGAGGCTTTGTGAGGGGAATACTATTTATAGATTACATAATAGCCAAAGGTTCATGCTGAAAGCAATTTAAAATTCTTTCTGTTTTCAGTTTTTCAGGCCTACAGCTATATAATCTAAGATGTTTGTGCAAATACATTTAAATAGAATGTTGAGTGATCAAAAATCCCTTAAACCCTCTTTTAAAAGTTTTAAAGGAAGAAGGCCTTGTGATAAAACATTTATTCATTTTTTCCACACTGTGCTATTCCATATGGGTAAGAATAAAAGAGAGGAAATTATAGTGTATTATAAAGAAAGTAATATTGATGTTTGTGAGACTTGTCAAATAACGGTAATAATTCCTTGTCTTATTGTGATACAAATTTCAGAGTTATCATGTAGGGTAATCAGAATAATTCAGCAAAGCTAGGTGCCCTGAAACACTCAATTTATTTAGATTCAATTATTATAGTCATAATTTAGGCTTAAAACATATTAATATGATTTTACTGCTATACTTATGGAATTGTGCCAAACGCACTTCCTTTGGTTGTTATGCTTCAGCTATTTGCAATCTTCATTGCTAAACAGTAACATTTTGTAATAAAATATATTTTGAATTCAGGCAGTGAAGCCAAAGTTGTCATGAGGGAAATAAACTCAATTTATAGAATGGCTACACAATTTTACAATGCATATTTTCTTTTTAAAACCAATTTTCTGTGCTTGTACAAAATACTCTCCAGACATGTAGCTGTTTTAATCTGTTACCAGAACAGCAAATTTATTAAAGCTTGTTAAAGTTTATACGATAATTCCAAATATTTCAAACTTTATTATAGCCAATGCCAGTGTATTATGCTATAGTAAATTTGTTATTTTAAAAAATATCCCAAGAGTCTTTGTTGCTTTCTTTTAATATATTTGATGTGGCACCTATATGTTAACAACAGTAAAACTCCTATCTTACTGCATCAGTTAAGACCATCTGTTCAACCTTTTTAAACACTGGTCAGGAATCCCTGTGAAACGCTGTTAAATATTACTGAATATTACCTAATGTAATGTACCAAATGTTACTTTTGCAAAATCCAGAGAAGGGTTTTTGTATGGATGGTTTGGACATTCATTCATTCATTCATTCATTCATTCATTCATTTTCTATAATTATCCAAACAGCATGCAATTTGAAGTGGTGTATATGAATAAAAACAACATACAATAAACAAATAAAAAAGCCTGCTAAAAGCAATAAACATAAGGTACTCCTCAACTTATAAGAGTTTGTTTAGTGACTGTTCAAAGTTACAACGGCACTGAAGAAAGTGATTATAATCATTTTTCAACTTATGACTGTTGCAGCACCTCTATGGTCATGTGATTAAAAATCAGATGTTTGGCATCTGACTCATATTGATTACAGTGGCCTAGGTCATGTGGCCTAGGTCATGTGGCCTAGGTTGCAGTGGCCTAGGTCATGTGATCACCTTTTAGGACCTTCTGACAAGCAAAGTCAATGGAGAAGCCAGATTCATTTAACAACCATGCTATTAACTTAACATCTGCAGTGATTCACTTAACAACTGTGGCAAGAAAGGTCATAAAATGAGGCAAAACTCAATTAACAACTATTTCTCTTAGCAACAGAAATTTTGAATTCAATTCTGGTCGTAAGTTGAGGACTATTTGTATGTACAGGAAAACCTCCTGATCTGGCTTGTGAGGGAAAACAGGTCTTAATAAAATTAATAAAATTCTGAAAGGAAGATAAGATCAGGAGCAACTGAATCTCCAAGGAAAATTTTGTTCCATAAGCCAGAAATAATGAAAAAAGGCACATCTCCTGGTTCCTGCCACATTATGCTAGTTAACTGTCAGAACTCAAAGCATTCAGATCTTATTAGATGGGAAGAAATATTTGGAGACAGGCAGTTCCACTTATTAGCCTCTGTGACATTGAAGGCCCCAACCAACACTTTGAATCATACCCAATTCCAGAAGCCAACTTCAACAAGTATAACTCTTGAAGTACAGTAGTGGTATTTAACCGTTTGAAGCAAGAAGTTGTTATAATAAGTTACTTGAGTTGCAGCTTCTGGGTGGTCTTCAAGGGCAATCATGTGGAGCATGTTATAATGATGTAGGCAAGAGGTGAGAAGAGGATCTATGGCACTTAAGGAGTATAAGAAACTCCTGTTCAAAATGCTGCAGAGCCTCTACCAACTATCATGACCAAGGGCTTCAATGGTATAACAGCACTGAAAGTTTTTGAGTTCCACTAAAGGACTTAAAAACGAAAAGATACAAAGAGAGAACTTCATTTTTACACTTCATTTTTGCTTTACAATTCATTTTTGCACAAAGTTAAAATAGAGAATTTTCTGTATTTCCCCCTCCCCCCCAATAAATATGTAATGGAACATGTTAATTTTAGGAAAATAAATAAACAATACAATAGAGCAATGGTAATTAAAACTGTAGAGGCGGAATATCTACACAGTAATATTCCTAGTGTAGGACTGAGGCAAGGAAGTGGCTAGTGGAACTTCTCTATGTGTGGCAGAAATCCAGGTTAATAAGCCCAGATGTGAAGATTTAAGTGGAATCCAAGAGAAATTCTGAGCTGGCCTTATAACTTGCTTTTTCAGTACTGTCGTTGGATGGTTTCAGTAACTTATTTTAAATAAATATACTATTGGGTTTGTTTTATGTTTTTATAAAATTGTCAGTAGTGAGGAACATTCAGGCATATAATGTTTTGCTAATTCAGTTGTTGGAAGATGTCATTGAAGCAGAAACTGTTCTATAGTAATTCTCACCCCTTTATAAATATACAGGTCAAGCATAATGAAGGAATATGCTTTGACAGACTCAGCAAAGTCTGTTGCTTACAGCTTGTACCTTCAGATGCTTCCAAGTTCAAATTTTACTGGCACTTTTCACTGTGGTTCTAAACTTTCTTTTATACATGCCTAGCCTACAGCAACCCCAGCTGGTAAGGGGAGAAAAATACATATTTTTTCAGAATATTACTAGCCCCTGATAAAGGCAGACACTGAGACACTTCAGATTAGAATGAAATCTGCTTGAGTAAAATTGTAAACATCATTTACCATTTTTATCAGTTGTTTTTTTCAATCTGTGATTTTTTTTCAAAGAAAAATAGATTGAGTAGTGAGAAGTCTTCTCTCTTATAAAAATACCGTATATATTCTGCTTTCAGCTTTCATAATGGAAGAAAATGGAGAAGAAAATAATGAATAATTATCCACAAAATTAGTAATGGCCAAGAGTAAAATGCAGAATAGGAAAGAAAACTAGGGGATTAAGGTATTCATGGTCTGTTTTTGTATAAAGTTTAGTGCTAATTTAACAGAAAAACATTTACATGCTTCTGTTGTCAATAATACCTAAATGCATTTTAAATAATGTATGCAACTAGAAATATTCGTGAAAATTATCATAAAATGAACAAAATCTCTGTCCCTAAACTTGATTTGGTTTTATGTATTCCGTTCCATGAAGTTCAATAGTTGTAAATACAGATTAATTATTTAAAAAGTAATAGGATGGAATGAGATTCCAGATATGTAGTGTTTAATTATTAAAACCTCTTAATGGAATTTCAGCCTTAACATATCCTGCAGATTTTCCATTGTAGTTGGATAACTGCCTGAGGTTAACCAGTGTGTCTATTGCTGCCAAACTATGCACATTTATGCTGCAAAGAAAGAGTTTCCTTGCTAAAATGTGTATTACACTTAGTACACAACTTCATATGCAGTAATCATTTAGGGCTTTTTATTAAATAAATAATTCTTGAATATTCACTGTTCCATTCTTACTCTGCTGATATGAATGCAGAAAGGATAGCATTGGATAAATGCTCATTTGGATCTGCAAATAACATCATATATTAGCTTTTGTAATTTATTGCAGTAGTTAATGTGTTGATGTCCACTTTTCCATACTTTCTTTCACCACCTGCTAACAATATTGATTTAAGATTTAAAAAAATCCTATCTTGTACTGTTAAGTTATGAGTACATGATGCTATCAGACATTATGAAGGAGGTATGAAAAATAAATATTCCACTGATCTTGAGGGTGGGGGGATAGCTTTTGGGAACAAATAAGTTTGCTTCTCACTATCACTGACAACAGATTTTTTTTCTTTGGGCATAGTCAGACAGACTTGTTAAAAGACAAATTACCAGTCCTTGAGCCAGCAGAAAAGTATGCCAAAATAAGTTGTACTAACCTTATTGCTCATCACTATTAAGTTTCAGGCAAGCATGCTCTCTTTATTATTTTAAAGTGCAACAGCAGTCAGTGGAATCCTTTGGTGTCAGTTCTCACACTGGTACCATGTACGAGCAGAACAAAATCACAAATTATTCTTCTTAATATGTGATTAGACTAGTGCAGTAGGTGCTTAGAACCATAGATTTAGGTACCTTTCAGATTGTCCAACTGACAGGATGGACATACAGTGAGGCTATTTCTAACCTTCTACAAAAACATTAAACTCGTATCTAAAAATAGCAGTAGCATTTAGGCTTTTATACCACTTCACAGTGCTTTACAGCCCTCTCTAAGTGGTTTACAGAGTCAGCATATTGCCCCCAACAATCTGGGCCCTCATTTTACTCACCTCGGAAGGATGGAAGGCTGAGTCAACCTTGAGCCGGTCAGGATCAAATTGTGATAGTTGGAAATCAGCAGAATTAGCTGCAATACTTTATTCTAATCACTGCACCACCATGGCAGTAGCTGATTGACAACCCATGGAAGTGTTGGAAGGGAGTCATGGGTGAAGTTTGTTTGTTTGTTAAAACATTTATATAGTTCCCCCCACTTTTTTTAATATCAGACTATATTGGTCAGCTCCCAACTAACAATTGAAACAACATCAATAATAAAACAACATAATACATACATATATTTATTAAAACCACAGACATTAAAACCTGGCACCAAAGGTAAACTTCCACATGCAATCCATCATTTAAATTGTCTCATCCATCTCACTCTATCCAATACTTGGGGGAAAAGCCAGGTCTTAAATATTTTTTGGATGGCTAGGAGTTTAGAGGCTTGCAATATTTCGGGGGGAAGGGTGTTCCATAAGCAGGGTTGCCACAAAAAGACACACTTCCTAGATCCTGCAAGGTAGCAGTATTTAAGGCAGGGGTCTCCAAACTTGGCAACTTTAAGACTTGTGGACTTCAGCTTTGCTGGCTAAGGAATTCTGGGAGTTGAAGTCCACAAGTCTTAAAGTTGCCAAGTTTGGAGAGCCCTGATTTAAGGAAAGGAACTGGGAGCATGCTCAGCCTGTCTAATCTGCTAGAAAGGGTGAATGTCCTTAGGGAAAAGCAGTCCCACAAATAACCAGACTCTGTGCCTTATAGGACTTTAAAAATAATAACAAGCACATTAAATTGCACCTGGAAGAAAACTGGGAAACTGAGAACCAATGCAGGTTGCACAACAGAGTTTAGAAGGATAAATTAGGGGCCCCCATTACTACATACACTGCCTCATGTTGGACCAGTTGTAGCTTTCAGGTCTTCAAAGCCAACCCTTTGTAGAGCGTGTTGCAGTAATATTTTGCGCTAGTGCCATGGCTGTTTCTCCCACAGTCTCTTTCTGCTGAACAAAGAATTACAAAAGTAGCATGAGCATTTGGGAAGCAAAGTTGAAGGAAAAAAAGTCTGGTCAAGAATGGCTGGAGTTTGACATGAAGCCATGGAGCATTTGATGCTAGGTTCTCCAGCTATCACAAGCATGGCTCAGAGAAAATTAGTCAGAGTTTCAATTGTTTCTTTTGGCTTGCTCATTGTTCTTTATGGTCCTGCACTGCTTCCCCACTCCTTATAGCAATTTATCTCTTCCTTTCTAATGGAGAGATGATGAGAGAAAAGAGAGCCTTCATTCCAAGGGAGATACTATGATTTAGAGAGCACAAGAATAAGCCTACACTGGTACTCCTCCAAAGTTGTGGTACTTGAAGCATGAATGTTCCCTTCTCTGAATCCTCTGCTTACTGCAACTCATAAGATGTCAGTCTGAAATGAGCTTCTTCCACCCTAGCCTATACTGAAAAATAAAATAATGAAATTCAGGCATGCATGCCACCAATGCAGCCAGAGCGTATACAAAGTGGCTATCCATAACTCTGCTGCAGTTTGCAGCATAATATTAAAACATTGTTTACAGAAGATGTTTGTGCTGTGGTTAGGGAGACATGAGGCTGAACCCATTGTAAGTAATGCAGCCATGCTCTAATAACTCTGAATGGTAGCATAAATTCTGGAAAAGGATGAAGTAAATGCAAAATAAATAAAAAATCAGCATGAGAATATTTTTAAATTACTCTTAAATTAAATTTATTAAGATATTAACTTAATTTGCAGCCATAACTAAATGCCTACAGGACAGTATATTGTATTTGTATTAAAATATTATTCATTGGTCCCAGGAAATTTGTCTTATTTAATAAGATTGCAGTGGAGGTTTTTGCCCAGTGGAAATAGCACTAGCCTAGAGCAAAGCTTCAGGCTGAAAATGTAGGTGTCTAAGCAAGTGCCATTAGTGTATCCATCAACACATCCCATTAACATGTTTATATTCAAGCCAGGTGATTTGTGAACTTAGAGAAAGATGATGTGTAGAAGATGGTGCTTTTTAAGGTTTATTTGGTTTATTGTAAACATATAAAGAGATAATTGGATAAAGAATGATTTTTTGCTGTTAAAATTTCTAGCTTGACTATTGACTATTTCTATATATAAAATGTTAGCAAATATAAACAAAACAAAACAGACAAAAATTTTTTTCTGAGGAACTGGCAGCAAATTCAGTCATTTTGAATAAATGTTTTACTTATACTGGTATATATATATACACACACATATTCCCTATAGATACTATGCTATCAAGAGTTACACAGTTTAATGTTTTCTTATTTATTAAGTAGAGTTATTTTGTGAGGAAGTAATTTATAGTACACCTATTAATTTCATCAGCTGGAACAGCTACATTTAAAGATTTTTTTTATATATACAGAAGCTTTTAACATGTAATCGTTAAACTACAGGATGTTAATATTATTTAATAATTAATGGCTATGTATTTGCCTATTACATCCTGTCTTTCCTTCATGGACATGCCCTTTATCTGGGTTTTATTCTTTTTACATGCCTTTTTGGTAAATCAAGATGAAAAAAACTATAACTAGTATCTGATGATGCATATGGAGTAGATAATGAAAGTAGCCAGAAGCTATAGCAATAGCACTTAGATTTATATACCGCTTCACAGCACTTTACAGCCCTCTCTAAGCAGTTTACAGAGTCCGCATATTGCCCCAACAATCTGGATCCTCATTTTACCGACCTTGGAAGGATAGAAGGCTGAGTCAACCTTGAGCCGGTCAGGATCGAATTCCTGGAGTGAGCAGTGAGTTAGCCTGCAGTACTGCATTTTAACCACCGTACCACCACCTATATCTAATTCCGTAATGCTAACGGAATCTAACAATATCTACAATCTGGAACCACTGTAACTGAAGGGAGTTCAGAGGTGGTGCCATTGACTTCACTCTCCTACTCTTTGGAAAAGAGCTTGAAGACCAGGGTCTGCTAATTCTCACGGTGCTCTCACAAGAGAATGCAACCTTGTGGTTGGTACTTAACACCATAAAGGGCCTCTTCCTGCTTTTTTAACTTTTAATTTATTCTACTTGTGTTTATGTGGCTCCTTTTATTGAGATACAGTATTTCCATATAGTTTTTTATGTTTTTAATTGTGCTCCATCCAGAATCACACTGAGAGTAAGATGGGTGGTTTCTAAATTTGATTGATAAATAAGTAAGTAAACTTAACTGTTGTTTTAAATAACTAGGTCACAGAACTAAGCCTGTTAATTTATGGTTAGCAGTTTTTCGGGAGAAAAAAAAAGAGAAAAACCGCTCATGAGGAGATAGCTTATGCTAGACCAGGGGTGTCAAACTCTCATCGTCACGGTGTCATCACGTGACGTATCACAACTTTTTCCCCCTTCGCTAAACCGGGCATGGGCGTGGCCAGTGTGTGATGCATCCGGTCCGCAGGCTGCGAGTTTGACAATCTCTCTGCTCTGTAAGGGGGAAAAGGGTCAGCACAGGATGTGAAGTAGCTGACTATAATGATAAACCCTTGACTGAGAGAGAGATTTTGCAGTCATAAATGCATTACCGGTAGTCACAAAGTTACTTTCTCATCATTGACTCATAACAAACAATTGCTATGTGAGGCAGTCTCTAAATGATGGTTATCTGTGCTTCTGCTATGTAGTTCTTCCATATTGGTACATTTCCTGGTTGAATTTAGTCCAAAAATATCTAATCTCTGTTGCCCAGGTCCTCTCCTCAGCTATAGGAATAATGAAAGCAAAGGAGCTGTAGACTGAAAGTCTGCAGAGATTCTTAGTCATCCAGGTCATGTTTGTCCCAAAGGTGCTTTTTCAGGAAGCAACTGGACTTCCTTGTTGTTGTTGTTGTTTTGAAGACATTATGCTTCTCATCCAAGAAGCTTCTTCAGCTCTGACAGGATAGTGGGGAATGGAAGAATCTATATTCCTTACAGACAGCTGGTCATTTGCATCCTTTTAGAGGGTCATTGAAGCACTTGGAGGTTTATCTGTGTTCTCAGGGTCACCTGAGTAGTGCTCCTGTTCCTGTAGTCTGCAATTTTTCATCTGAAAATCCATTTCTACTCCCACACCATTCAAAGGGTGTTCATCCCAAATTGTATAGCTAAAAGTCTGTAGATCTGTAGACTGACTTCTCTAGAGCCCAAAGAACCCCAGAATTATCTTGTGAAATTATTAACGAGTGTAACTTATCACATATGGAAGTTTTTCACCACAGTATTACAGATACTCTTTTTTAATCAGGTAAGCAATTTTTTTCCTCAGTATTTGACGAAAAGGACTTTAGACAATAAATCCTACAGAAGCATTCAAATAAAGGTAATATATTCAGTCTCACTTATATAAACGTTAACAGGTTGAGTAGGATTTTTGATATTTAGAATCTGGGCAGACCTCACACAGAGGGAGTAATAATTTGGCAGAACAATCTTTTGTGTAGCACAGAGGAGTACAAGAGACTGCGATAATACTACTTTTTACAGAATTGTAGCTTAATAAAAGCTGGACTGCTATCTGAGCTGCAGTATAATTTGCACGAATGATTAAATAAATTCCATTTCTGAAGGTAGGTTTTTAAGGCAACCAGTTAAAATAATACTCTCAGTATGGTTCTTCATGGTTTTTTTAGAATAGCTAGGCCAGTGATAGCTAACCTTTTTGCCATCGAGTGCCAAAGCGGGAGGAGCGCAGGGGGGGGGGTCGCGCGCACACGTGCCCACACCCATAATTGTATGTGCCCTGCCCCCATGCATGCGTGCACAAACTCCCACCCGCACATGCGTACGTGACTCCCCGCGCTCCCCCCGCTTTTGGCATGCGATGGCATGGTGGGCCACCGGACTTCCGGTGGAACTAGAAGTTGGGAAACAGTCCATTTCTGGCTTCCAGAGGGCCTCCAGGGGGCTAGGGAAGACCATTTTTGCCCTCCCTAGGCTCCTAGAAAGGCTCTGGAGCCTGGGGGAGCGAAAAACGGGCCTTCCTCATACACACTCCCCCGAGACCCTCCGGAGGCCAGAAACAGTGCGTTTCCTGATTTCTGTGGGCCAAGAAGGCCTGAAAATCACCTGGCCGGCACACACATGTGCACCGGAGCTCAGCTTGAGTGCCCACCAATATGGCTCTATGTGCCACCTGTGGCACGTGTGCCATAGGTTTGCCATCACGGAGCTAGGCAGTTCAGTTGGCTGGCATAAACAGAGGAATTACCTTAGTAATTGGATAAAAAGAATATTAGTTTATGCATGAGCTCTCAACAGAATCCCAGGTATTTTTTACTCGGAGATAAGCAACTTCAGACATCCTTCAGATGTTGCCGAACTATGATTTTAGCTTCCCATCCGGCACAGTCAGTTAAGTTCACATATTGCTATCATACTTGCTTCCAGTAAATACAAATATAGTTGGTTTCTGTAGCATCTCCTGATCAAGAATATGTCTGCCCTCTACTTTGATGATTTCCAAGATGTTTGCAGTAAACTCACAAGAGACTGTTTACCTCTCCTCTTAGAATGTATAATTCTGATTTTCCTTTGGAGGCATGTCTTCCGGTAGGCCAGCTTTGCTTTCTTTTTAAATCTGGACTGGCTGCTAGGAACTTTTTGTGAGGGTTTTTTTTTAAAAAAAAAGAATCTTAGCAAAGATTTTGGCTTTACCTGTTGGCGCACCTTTCTTTTTATTAACAGTGAAATGCAGTAACTACATGGAATTAGTTTCGACTGCTTTTGATCCTTGAGTTCTTGAGTCAGGTGAATTATTTTTTCAGTTGCTCTCATTTATATTAAATTAGATGTCCATAGAACTGCAGAACTTGGTTTGGATTAAACAAATAAAAGGTACTGCAAGAAAATGAAATTTCCAAGCACAATAGGGACATTTTCAGTGTCAAACTGTTTCCTCTGTGTAACTCATCTATCACTTTTCAGCAGCTAAGGATTGGCATATTCCTTTATTTCCTAAATAATTTAAGAAAGTATTTTGAGGACATTCTGATTTATTCTGAAATCCTAGATTTATATACATATCATATATAACTTGTCTTACAAAAGCTGTGAGAGCTTCAATATATTAAAAATTAGAAAACTGCAATTGACTTGTCCCAAATTGAATTGGGGTATATGGTAACATTCTATGAGATTCTGGTGGCTCCTCATAAGGTACTGACTATACTAACTAATCTCTGACCAAAACATATATCTTTTACATTTGTTATTGTTGTTTGCTTCATTCCTCATTTTATTCCATAGTGACCATTGTCAGTTGTGAACTCAGATTCATGATATCAAGGAAGATGCGATCTTTGCCTCTTCTCCTCCATTTCTGCTATCTGAAGCCAACTTGATACTTCTATGTAAACATCAGTATTCTAGAATATGTGGAACATTCTTACAAAAACTGATTTAGTATTGAAAGAAAATGTATTGAGCTGTGCAGAGAATATAAATCACACATAAGAACTTTTACCAGATCATATTTGATACTGGTGTCAAAAACAACATGACAATTTTGAATCAACATTATTTAAGGCAAAGATCAAGCTGTAACTGTCTGACTTTGATTAACTGCTCCTCAGTTTATCTCCTATGACAGAGCAGATCTTGTCAGTCTCCCCATATTTTCAGCCCTTTTACAGCTGCAAATGACTAACTGGAGAAGATGTCTTTTATTGTGGGAGAAAATGTAGTGAGAAAGAGACAATTTACCTACCTCACTACCTAGGGACAGGGAAGGCGGAAAATGGATGTTCTTATTTTTTTTTCCTTCTCTTTTCTCTGTATTTCCATTTATTGGGTGTACTAGACATATTGCAATTATATTTTTCTTGAAAGGATATTCCTTCATCGCTGCCTCCCCACCACCATATTCTGCTTCTTAGCCTTCTGAAAAAGATAATTCCAAAACAATGGCTTTATAGAGACTATAGTTTATTGCGTTCAAGTAATACAGCGATTCATAAAAAACTACACTTTGAGGCTGATTTGCAGAGATGGCATAGGGGGAGGCTCTGTCTACACAATCTGTCAGTTTATCAAGCTGAGCCTATTTTATGAGTTTCTAATGTATTCCTGCCTTGGATTAATTCTTGCATACATCAGGTGCTTCCAGATGGAGGATTTCTGACTCTTCAGTTGAAAAAGCACTGTGCAGCTATTTTTTCCTTCTGGAAAGAAAAATGACCAAAAACAGAATCATAAATCAAGAAAATGGTGAAAAAGAGCAAAGGTCTCATAAATTCTATAAGTGAAGTTGGGTGACTGTACAATAAATAGTTTTTGAGAAGGACCCAGAAACAGCTTCCCGACAGCCCTTCGGCAAGATGAAGAAACAGAAGTAACAAAAGTTTCAGGAATACCTTTTATTGTTGTAGAGTAAATTACGAAATCTTAAAAGCTTGCCAGACTTTCTACTCTGTCTTATACCCAAAAAAATTGAGGTGAAGTTTGAATCTCTACTGCTTCCTTTTTTCTGCGCCTGGCTAACCATGTTGCTCCCCAAGGCCAGGTCTGCATTCTTTCACACTTTCCTTCTATAAGGCCATCCCTCTTTCATACAGACTTCATGGTCACAGAGCTATTATTTACTTTACTGATTAAGACAAGCAAGGATTTACAATGCTAGTTACAACAGACATCCCTACCCACTCACTCCTTTATTGGCAAGGAATTTTAATTTCTCAGTGTAGCAAAGATTCAGACCGGAGGGAGAGCTGCATTCTACTCTTCTAGTTCCCTTGCTTAAAATTGGTACCTTCCCTCTTTCCAGAATTCAGCAGCAGCCAAAATGAATCAGGTTGTTCCATTTTGGGAAATGTGTAATGGGGTTACCTGTGTGTGTGTGTGCAACCTCTAATCTTGCACCAGATCTTCTTCTCCAAATTAGAACTGAGACTGCCCCAATAAACATAATCATTCTGAGAGATGTGCCATAATAAGATGAGATCATTTCCCCCCTCACTGTTGATTATATGACTAATTCAGGTTTCAAAAATTATGAATTATATAGTGGCTGCTTTTGAGCACAGAAAGGGAGTTGAGAAAAATATAAAGTTTTCCTTCTTTACCACAAACCATACATCCAATTTGAGATCATCAATCAAATTAAAGCACACTTTGCTTAGTTTATTGGAGAAATTACAGTATCTGCTGTCCACAAGATGGAGACTGATGTCACTGGAAGGTACATTGTATCTTGCTTTAATTTCAACCTCTGTTCTTATATCCCTAAGTGGACTATTATAACTAGGCTACAATATCTTAAGTGCTGTGGAGTACCTGTGATTTATTGAAAAAGGCACAATAGTGCACAGTAGGTGATTTATAAGTCATCATTTCAAAATCACGGTGGTTGGCATAGTACAATAAGCTAAGCCAAAACCAAACAACTTAAATGATGGGTTAGCACAGTTTTGTTGGTTAATTCCTGCAATTTAAATGCCACTCCATTTTCAGAGATTTATAATATTAATATAAATATATTGGTATTGGTATTAATATTATATATGAACTGGAAGATCTTATGCAGACATATCTATTGAAAAACCATCTTGGAAGAAAGAACACAAGTCACCAAAATCCCATTATTATATTAGCTTCTTGCTAAATTTGCTGTACATGCTAGTTGTTTGTGATAACATGGAGACATGCTTAATTCAATGCATATTAATATGTACAGAATATAAACAGTCTGAAAAAGAGCAAAATATCAGGAAGAGGTAGCTACAAAACAATGACAATCTGACAAAACTTGCTGATGGATGCTGTTAGTTTTCTTTTTTTAATATTTGTTGCTATTTCTTGGCATACTTTCCCCCATTTCTTCTTCCCCTCTGGTTTTCCACTCCACATGGCAAACCTGAGCAGAACAGATGTCCTTTTTGACATTTCCATGTATTACATTCCCATGTGTATATGATGTTTATATGTTCAAATGTGAGAGAATTAAAATAGCAAAGGATTATGAAAGAAACTAAATGTACCTTATACTCTACAAGATGCTGAAAGGTTGGTATTTATTGATCAAAACATATCAAATCAAAATTCTGTCAAATTATCATCAAGGGCTGGGGCCAAAAACACAAGTGAGAAAGGGAGAATTGTAAAATCAGGAGAAAGGCTCAGATGTTGGCAGGAAACTACAGCAGAAAAGCTAGTCCCATTCTGCCTTGGTTAGGCCTACTTTGGATCAGCATAGTCTAAAACAGACAAATTGGAGCAAGTTTAGAAGAGACTACGAAGATGCTGAAAAAAACCCGAGAATCAAAAATGTAACATATTTAGTGTGAAAAAAGAGAAGATTGGGGGAAGTTATGACAACTGTCTTCCCATATCTAAGGAATTAACTCTAAGGAATAGAGTTATTTTCTGTTACCCTGGAGGCAGGACAAGAACCAAAAGGTTACACACTATGGGGAAATAAATTCAGGGTAGATACTGTAAGAGCTGTCAATCAGTGAAATAGCTACCTTATGGAGCTGATAACTGAACTTAATATTCAACACGCAAGTACTTAAGTCTGATTTTATATATAAGTCAGATGTTGTAGATGCTGAACTTTTCTTGGGTAGGTCAAAGATAATTTTTTATTCTGTTTATTTATATAAAAATATAAATATAAAAATGTTTTACATAAAAATAAGTAAAAATACATAATTTAATTCTTTTTGCTGTATCCTACTAAAGAAACACAAGATTACTGAAGTGGTTCGGGAATAACGAGAGGCACAACCAAGCAAGTGACAACAGCTCTTTAATTTACAGTGAGACTTCAGCAAAACTCAGAGGCTGCAGCCCTCCTTATATACAATCCTGGAGGGACTGTCAGCCAATCAGAAACGTAGGCAGGTTTGAAACTCCCGCTCAAAAGTATCAATACATAACACCCCTCCCTTCCCAGAAGGCACTGTCATTCAAAAATTTACATAAGTACACACAAAATCTCGCAGGTGCCCAGGGCGAGTTCTCGTCCTAGTTGACCTGCGCAGTTCAGTGTTTGGTGGGGCGTCGAGCTGGTCGGAGGGACTTTCTGTCTCTCCCGGCTCCGCCAATGGAACCTCCTGGATTTTGTCCGGGGCGTGGTTATCCCCGGTTGGGAGTGGCGACTTGCTGGGGCGGCGCTGGAACCAGGGCTTGTCAGCTAAGTATTCTCGCGAACCCGGGCTTGAGTTAGCTGTTTTGGGAAAGTTGTTATAGTTAGGCTCGGATATGTCTAAATTTATGTTTGCTTCGCCGACTACCCTTTTTCTCAGCTGGTCTATGTGGCGCTTCCAGAGTCTGTCTACCCCAACGTCTACCATATAAGATTTCGGGCCCGTTATGCCCACTATGGTTCCTGCAACCCATAGAGGTCCGCTGGCATAGTTGCGAGCGAACACCGGGGACCCAATCTGAAACTGTCTTAGTCCGGAGGTCTCTCCCTTGAAATTTTCGTGCGAATAGTTGGGGTGAAGCCTATCTAACACGCATCGGAGCTTCCTGCCCATGAGGAGCTCTGCTGGGCTTCTCCCTGTGGCTGTGCATGGTGTGGCATGCTGGACAGCTAGGAATTGATCTATCTTGGCCTGCCAGTCCCCGTTATCTAGTCTGGATAGGGCCTCTTTGGCCGTTCTTACAAAACGTTCGGCCAATCCGTTAGAAGCCGGGTGGAACGGGGCCGATAGGGCATGGCGGATGCCCAGTCCGGCCAAGTATCCCTCGAACAGGGTTGCTGTGAACTGAGGGCCGTTGTCAGATACTAGGGTATCCGGTAGGCCATGTGTGGCGAACAGCTTGCGAAGGGCCTTAATAACAGCCTCGGCTGTGGTAGAGGGCATTAAAATGATTTCGAGCCATTTCGAAAAGGCATCTACTACAATTAAAAACGTTTGCCCGTGGAAGGGGCCAGCAAAATCAATATGGATCCTCCCCCATGGCCCTTTTGGTTTCTCCCACTCTCGGATGGGCGCTACCGGGGGATCGGGGCGAGACTCCTGGCAGGGTCTGCACTTCCCCACCCACTCAGAGATAACTTGGTCCATGTTGGGCCACCAAACGTAACTGCGGGCTAAACTTTTCATTCTGACAATGCCCGGATGCCCTTCGTGCAACAATTCTAAGACCCTCGTTCGTAGTTTTGTTGGCATTACCACCCGATCACCCCACAACAAACAACCCCCTTGCGTAAACAGTTCGTTTCGTTTGTTTACAAAACCTTGATAGTCCCCCCCGTCCACCTTGACCGGCCACCCTTTTAGCACCCACCCCATCACAGTACGAATGATCGGGTCCCTGGCTGAGGCTTTAGCCACTTCGGCAGAGGAAATAGGTCCCAAAGTTAATGTGTCCAGTAGAAGGACGGAGGCCTCAGGTGTTGGATTGGTCAGTAAGTCAGGTAGGGGACAGCGGCTGAGGGCATCCGCATGACCCAGGGTCCGTCCAGGTCGATGTACAAGCTGGTATGAATAGGCCGAAAGAAAAATAGCCCATCTAGTCAAGCGTGGGGACAGAGCAGCGGGGGTGGGCCTGTCGCCTGCCAAAAGTCCTAGCAAGGGCCGGTGATCAGTCACAAGTTCGAATTGCCGGCCAAAGAGATATTCGTGGAACTTTTTAACCCCCGCAATTGCAGCCAGAGCCTCTCTGTCCAATTGGCTATAGTTTCGCTCTGCGCTTGACAGGGTGCGAGAGTAAAACGCAATGGGCGCCTCTAGGCCATTCGGAAGTCTATGGCCCAGGACGGCACCAACTCCTACGGGGGAGGCGTCACAAACCAATACAAGCGGTAGCGCTGCGTTGTATTGGATTAGGAAACTGTCTTCTGATAGAAGTCTCTTAACTGCCTCAAAAGCGGCTGCTTGTGGTTTCCCCCAGACCCATGGTACATTCTTCCCCAATAGTTTGTGTAGGGGATCTGCGACGGTAGCTTTGTCTTTCAGGAACATTGAGTAAAAATTGAGCAGTCCAAGGAAGGCTTGGAGCTCAGCTTTGGTCTTGGGGGCAGGTGCGCTCTTAATTGCTCTCACCTTGCTTTCGGTAGGGTGGATGCCTGTGCCGTCCACCCTGTACCCCAAAAATTCAACGGAGGGGACAGCGATCATACATTTATTTTTCTTTAACCTTAGTCCCGCTTCCCTAAATCTAGAAAGGACGTTCCTTACTCTATCCCCTAACTGACGTTCGTCCTGAGCGCTGACTAGAACGTCATCAAAATAGGGCACCACTCCGGGAAGCCCTTGCAGAAGGCGCTCCATGGTGCTTTGAAACAGGCCGGGTGCGACGCTCACCCCAAACTGGAGCCTGGTGCATTTGAATGCACCCCTATGAGTAACAATCGTTTGTGCCTCTGCCGTGGCATCATCAACTGGTAATTGTTGATAGGCCTGAGCCAGGTCTAATTTGGCAAAAAATTTTCCGGGCCCCAGGGAGTGTAGTAGATGATGCACGATTGGCACCGGATAGGCGCTCGGCTGCAAAGCCTTGTTGATCGTGCACTTGTAGTCGGCGCAGATTCTAATTGAGCCGTCAGACTTAACTGGGGTCACTATAGGGGTTTCCCACTTTGCATGGTCAACGGGAACCAACACCCCTTGTTTAATCAGTTTGTCCAGTTCCGCATCGATCTTTGGTTTCAATGCGAAAGGCACCCGTCTGGCCTTGAGTCTTATTTGGGCTACGTTGGGGTCTAAATTAAGGGAGATAGGGGTCCCCACATACTTGCCCAACGTGTCCCCGAAAACGTCCTGGAACTCGGTCAGGAGACTGTCTTTTAACGATGACTTGAGCATCTGGTGGACGCCGGTGAAGCCCATGCCGAGGGCTCGGAACCACCCCATGCCGAGAAGGCTGGGAAGCTGCTTCGTGACGATGGTCAGTGGCAGGTCTCTTTCGTAGTCTCCGTAGGTGACTCGGAACGTGCCCACGCCTTCGAGGGGGACTCGGTTCCCCTGGTAGTCTAGGATGCGCAGTCTCTGTTTGGAGAGCTGGTCCTTCCGGAACGATGGCAGGAGGGTCTTTAGGGTCGCCCAAGACATTATGGAGAGGGCCGATCCGGTGTCGATCTCCATTGAGCATGGCTTGCCGTTGATTTCGACCACCGTGCTGACTTTGTCCTCGATTTCCGCGCTGACCTGGTCTATGTGAATGCTGCGGCCATCTCGAGGTTCAAATTCGCGCCGTTTTTTCGCGCCGCCTTCTCTCGTTGGTTGTTTCTGGCGCGTTGATTCTGGTTGGCTGCGGCGCTCACGTGGTTGGTGTTTTCTGGGCAGAATGGCTCTACAGACTCGCGCCAAGTGCCCTTTTTTCTCGCAACGCCTGCAAATAGCCTCCCTATATTTGCAGGACAGTCTGTCATGGTGCCCTCCACAGCTGGGACAGCTTCGCCGGGGGCTGCCAGTGTCCTTTCTCTGGTGCTCCGTTCAGAAGACGTCTTCATCCGACTCGGACTCCGAGCTGGATCCGGCGTCTTCTCTGTGCACCGGGGCAGACTTGGGGTTGTCTTTGCTGGTCAGCGGACGCTGCAGCATTTCTGCGGCTTTTGTGGAGGCTTCATGAGCCCTGGCCTCGTCTAGGGCTCCAGCAAGCGTTAAATCAGGCTTGGCGAGCAGGCGCCGTTGCAGCCTAATGTCCCGGACACCACAGATGAGTTGCTCAAGCAACGCATCGTCCAAGTCTCTATAGTCGCAATGGGTTGCGGCTTTTCTCAGGCTGGCCATGTATGCACTGACCGGTTCTCCCTCTCGCTGTATGCGCTGTCTGAGTTGGTATCGTTGCACGAACTTGGAGGGCACGGGAGCGTAGTGAGCCCGGAGCGTGGCCATCAGGGTGTCCCAGGAAACGGTCTGGACCGGCGTTGGCTCGCACAGTGACTCTGCCATCTCGAACACGTCCGGTCCGCAGTGGCTTAGGAAGAGGGCCCTCTTCCGATTAGCGGAGAGCCCTTGCATGTCGCTGGCTTCGAGCGAGCATTCGAACCTCGTCAGGTACGAGACCCATTTTTCGCGGGTCGGATCAAAAGGCTTGGGCGGAACGTAGGCAGACATGTTCGGTATGTCTCCTGTAGTTCGCCTCGTCGCCTAGCTGAAGCTCGTGGTCTCACTGGTTCGCTTGTTTTGACCTCTATCCCACCTTAGTCGCCAATGAAGTGGTTCGGGAATAACGAGAGGCACAACCAAG
Source organism: Pantherophis guttatus (assembly GCF_059756535.1). Classification (NCBI taxonomy): domain Eukaryota; kingdom Metazoa; phylum Chordata; class Lepidosauria; order Squamata; family Colubridae; genus Pantherophis; species Pantherophis guttatus. The sequence continues at coordinate 245,482,732 of NC_142063.1, forward strand.
CAAGTGACAACAGCTCTTTAATTTACAGTGAGACTTCAGCAAAACTCAGAGGCTGCAGCCCTCCTTATATACAATCCTGGAGGGACTGTCAGCCAATCAGAAACGTAGGCAGGTTTGAAACTCCCGCTCAAAAGTATCAATACATAACAATTACACTCTGGTTATGTCGATTTTGCCAATTCAAGAAAAATAAATTCTGCTGAGGCTTTATTTTCTGAGTAGCTTAGATATCTTATAAATAAAATAGAATGTTAAATGTCTATTTAACAGGCATCCAAATGCCCTTATGCATAAAAACATCCAATTCTATACATATTTATCTGGAGTCTTATTATATCTTTATACAAGAAGAGTTAGATCTGTGTTAGTCAGTGTAGGAATATACCACATTTAATAAAGGAAAATATTAGTATATAATTTGAATTTGGACAAGCCTCAATAAGATAAACATCTTCTTGAGAAGTGCTGAGTTCTTTCTCCTTCTCATTGTTGATCTCTCTCATTCAAAATTACAAATTGTGATGTATAGTGTATGATGTTTCTACAAACAATTTAAAAGAGAATTTACGATGCTCAGTTGTCTCAAGAAGTATTGAAACACTAACATATAAGACCCCCCTCATCTTAATTTCACATAGTATTAGGTATTAAAGAAGCTAAATCCTCCATCATCTTCTGTTAAATGTGCAAATGAAATATAACAGGATGAATACTTTAGTAGACCTATTAGGAAATATTTTGCAATAATTTGCCATAGTGACTTTAAGGAAGCTGCTTTACAGGTCATGAATATAAATGTGCCATCTTGGTGAATACATGGTATAGTACATAAGCTGAATGATAATCAGATGCAATTACAGCATCTATATTGATGTCTATAAAGACACAAATGTGCATTTTCCATATTCACACACTATAAACCTGTCAGATGATTACTTAAGATTGAATCCAACTGTTACCATATGGAATCACTGAAGAGTTACTAAAAACAATAAATTTAAAATATGATGCAATGATTTGTGCACACACAAAAATAATAATGGTACAAGCAGTTACAAAGATAATAAACAATAACTAACCAAGGCTTTATTATTTATTTATTATTTTTATATTTATGTGCTACTTTAATCCAGAGGGATTCATTTAGACTGGAAATATTGTGGCAGAAATATCTCAAACCTCTTTTTAATAAATTACAATAATTAAAATTATATATATATAATATATAATATATAATGTATATATATATACACTATGTTATGTAGTTAAGTTAATGTAACATATGATGATATGAGACTTGCCTGGTGTTACCCAGACTATGGGATAAGTGAGATTTCAGCTCATTTTCTTTGCTCATAAAACTCACACTTCCCCTTACTTCCATGGTTTCACTCACATTAAAACAACCACACTTACCTCTTTTCTAACTTTCAGAACACATGGTTGATCTTCAGAATCTTTCCCTATTTGATGCTCTTCAAAGTATAGACAACAGTTAATAAATCAGAGTTGGAAGGGGCTACTGAAGCTAACTTTCTACTCAGTAGGAATCTAGGCTAAAACTTTACATGTAGATGGTGCCCAGTCTCTGGTTGAGCATATTACGTGAGGGAGTACTCATTCTTGTTAATTAATTTACTACAAAATGTATATATTACTTTATTTCATCCCTTGCTTGATTTTTAGGCATGTATATGGGCAACTTGTTATAATCTTTCCGCAAGTAAAATCCATTATTCTGTGCCCTATTCTCTAGAGAATAGCTTGCAGCTTTATTTTTCTATTAGATATTCTTTCAGTTTCTCAGAGTACCATCATATTCCCCTTCAGTCTTCTTTACAGCTAAACCTCCCCAGATCTTTTAATCTTTCATTAAAGGATTTACAGTATCTTCTAATCTCTTAGTTATTTTTGTTGGCTTTTTCAATTTGTTCCAGTTTATCTGAATCCTCCTTAATGAAGAGAGGTGTTGTTTCATCAATGCAAAATAAAATGGAATTATTCCTGAGGTGCAACCTTAAATTATAACTGTTCTTCTTAGTTTGTAAACAACCACTGTTGATCATTTTTACACTTTTATCGCCAGGCCCATTCCTTACTCTCACTGCTTTGCATTTCTCTCTGTTAAATTTCATTTTGTTTATTGATATTATGATTTTTATTTCTGTGTCATTTATACATTTCTCATCTCATCCAACTAATTAATAAAATCATTGACGTGTAGGGGATCCAAGACAGAATCAGCTAACAGTCCACTCAATATTTCACTCTAGTTCGATGAGGAAACTAAGGGAAATACTGCCAGTGCATGATTTCCAAGGAAAACATTTATCCATTTAATTGTTATTCCACCCAGCCTAACTTAAATATTAGTTGTCTAATGTTCGCATAATAAGAAAAGTCTCTCTTGTTCCGCCCAAATTTGTGACAAGGTTATCTTGCCAAGTGTTGTTCTTACAAATCCACGCTGGACTCTGGTATGTTGTTTTTAAAGTGATTGTTGAATGAAAATGTTAAGATCTATCTAGAATTTTTTGAGATGTTGTTAGATTGTCAGACTGATTTATCTGTAGTTATCTGGCTCCTTTCTTTACTAATTTCTGAATTTAGGGACATACAATGCACAAAGGTTCAGCCAGACCATTATCAAGTTCTGTCAGTTTCTAAAGATGCAGTTTATCTGGTTGGGAGTATAATCTTATTCAGAGTAAATGGGCATTCCCTGACTATGTTTCTCAAATTTCTATTGTCTGCCTTCATCCTGCTGCTCATAGTTATGTGAAATACATATAATATTGCTGGAGAAGACATTCAAAAAAGGAGTCTAACAACTTTGACTTTTATTTTGTTATCTGATTACATTTTGTCCTCTTCACTAATCATCTGCTGTATCGATCCTTTTCATTACTGGCATTTCCACATCTCAAGAAAGCTCTTTTGTTAGGGATTTGTAGCTTTCTGGATTAAAGTGGAAAACATGCTCCATAAAGGATGATGGTGCCTCCCTAAACAAGCCATGACTTTTTCTGAGTTCTCATAACACTGATATTTTCTTCTAACTTGTTGCATCCCCTTTTATCTGAATAATACGATTTCATTCACATCTACTAAAAGAAATATTTTCCTAGGAATAATTATCCCCAGTATTTATATTAATAATCTAGAGCAGTGATGGCTAACTTTTTTGCCGTCGTGTGCCAAAAGCAGGGGGAGCGCAGGAGGTCGCACCTGTGTGTGCCCACACCCATAATTCAATATGTCCCACCCCCCGTGCATGCGCGCATGACCCCCCCGTGCCCCCCCCACTTTTGGCACGTGATAACATAGTGGATCCAGGAGGCACATTTTTTGCCCTCCCCAGGCTCCAGAGGCTTTCTTGGAGCCTGGGGAGGGCGAAAATGGCCTTCCCCACCCCCAGCCCGTTTCCCAACTTCTGGTGGGCCCAGAAGGCCTGAAAATCAGCTGACCAGTGCATGCATGCACCTTGGAGCTGAGGTAGGGCAACGCTCGTGTGCCCACAGATATGGGTCCGCATGCCACCTGTGGCACGTGTGCCATAGTTTCGCCATCACGGATCTAGAGAATAAATTTATTACCATATTTTATTTTACTTGACTTTTTCTAAATCCTTGGGTACCCCGTATAATCACCATATTACTGTATTGTTTGTACACATCTACTTAAAGGCTGTCAGTAATAATTAAAAAGGCTCAAAATTTTTGCATATTTCAAATAACAAGAACTTTCCACTATATGCACACCTTTAATAAACATAAAGTGCAGGCGTGCTGAACATCTTCTGTGCTTCAAGTTCATTGCTGTGAGGTTATCCATTGATCATGCTCCTTTGTTTAGTTCCCCTGTTTACATGGAATTTTTTCCCCCTCTGTCAGCTCCTGTTGTTGTTCCTCCATTGTTTGACCTGATAAAGCTGCGTCCTTTCTTACTAACTAAGATTTGTTTATTCTCTGCTCCAACACTGATCTTTTTTTCAAGCACTACTTCAGGACTGTATTAATTGTAGACATCAGTCAGGCCATTTTAAGGTAGAAATACAAACACGACACAGGGATTGTTGGTCAGTTATTGTAAGTATGTACATTTTCACTTCTGTTTCTTAAGATAATAACAGTAGAAAGGCTTTTCTTTTTTTTTTTAACTTGTTCCGTCATCAAGATCCCAGGAGCACATTAACAATATAGAGGGAAAAATCAGTTGGGAGTCTTTTCTCTTGAAATCTGCTAAACTCCACTGTCAAACTTCTTTGAGCTGATTTTGAGAACTTACTCAGTTTTAGAAATCTCAATTCCCCAGTATGGCTTTGGTGTTAGGCTGTGTTCACTGGAAATATGAGAGTTGTAATCTAATATATCTGGACATGGCCTGATGGGAGAATGCTGCTGTCTATACAAATATCTGCTCTACTGAAATGAAAGAAATGTAATATTAATCTTCTTCATTCACATATTAATCACAGATTACTAAATACATTCTCCGATTAGATAAAAATGAGAATATGGAGGGTAATGACAATAAATCAGTTTCTGACAACATCCTTGATGAACTAAATATCTAGTAATTATCCAATTGATTTTACTTAACACTATGAAGTCACACACAGCTAGTTTTCTTTCTCTGTCTTTATTTCTCTTTCTCATATTATACCAGAGATGCAGCACATTTATTCACATAGAATAAAAATTACTGGAGTAGAAATAATGTCACTTAAGAATTAATGGATCGGATCTGTCTTACAGATTTATCATTTCAGATGAGGTCAATGAATTTATGGTACAAATGGCTATATCCCCAAGGTAATAAAATGGAGCAAAATTATTCATTTTACTTCTGACTAATATTATGCTCAGAGTAATTACACATTTCTCCTATGAGCTCATTCTGATTCCTTAAATTGTGACAGATTGAACATATATCTTTCAGTTCAATAAAACAACATTTTTCTATCTGTAAAATATACAGCATGTGATCTATTTTAAGAAGTAATTTGCATGCTGAGTAAATTCAGCTGGTTAAAATTCTACCACATTCCATCCCAAATTAAGATTCAAATCTCAGGACTTGTTTTTCCTTTTAGTGTTTTTAAAAAGATATTTTCCTTTGCTTGCATGTGTGGCTATTTCTTCTTAAGTTATTTCATTATAATTTTAACAGGGCATGATTTTAAACCCATTTTAAACCCATTTTCCTATTCATTTGGAATAAATAGAGATTTACTGCTATGTAAACATATATCAGTGCTGTACATTCAATTTAATTCTACCAAATGATTAGTTGAATAATTCAACTACTGGTAATTCAAATCAGTTTGAATTCTAGCAAATTATTCTACAAGTTTTGTTAACAGGATACCCTTGAGATTAGTTGTAGTAAAATCAAATTAATATTATTAAATAATGTTTTAACAAAAGTGAAACATTCATCCAGAAGAAAGGGGTGATAACATAAGTTGTAGATAAGTGTCTTAGCATGTACCAGTCCTCCTCCTCCTCCTCCTCCTCCTCCTCCTCCTTCTCCTCCTCCTCCTCTTCCCTACTACTATTATACAGTATGTGGGTAATCTGAATTAGATTCACAGTCTAAGATTGGTGGAAATTTAATAATTCAAGTCCTAACCAATACTTAAGAATTATTAAGGTGGTGTCTAACAGGGTGGATTTAAATCATGATTTAAATCACTAGTAAAAAGGCTTGATTTAAATCAACTCAATTTAAATCATAATTTTTAAAGAGCAATTGTCATTTCTGCTACTCCTTTGACCCACTGTTGACTCACCAATAGTCCCAGTATTGCAGAATATACAGCTTCATGCTACATAACTAAGCTCCATTTCATGCTGAATAAACTAAATTATTTATGTATCTTAAATCGAAAACTATCTTACGATAGATTTTTACCTCAAAAGTTTTTTATTAAAATAAATTCGATAAAAATCAAAAAAATCCAATTTAAATCAAAAAAATCTGATTTTTTTGATTTTTTTAAAAAAATCATTGATTTTTATTCACCCTGGTGTCTAAGAATATTGGCAGTTCCAAGCAAGATGATATTTTTTTGTAGTAAAATTAGATTATTTATCAGGTCTGATGAATTCAGTATTTCCAGATATCAAGGAACTTCTTTTGGTATCACTCTAAGGGTTCCAATCATGATTGATTTTGATGACAACAGGTTTCTTTTTTCATAAGCATTCAACAAGTCCTCATATTTTGTAATTTTTCCAATTGTTTTTCCTTATTAATTATTTACTTATTGTTTTTCCTTACTGCTGTTAGTCATACAGTCAGCCAAATGTTCAGACTGGATCTGGCATTTTTGTCCGCTTATTAAGTCCTTTCTAAGGTCCTGGGATAGGTAGATCTTGATGTTTGATGGTATTAGAGCAGGGGTGTCAAACTCATGGCGTCACATGACATATCACAACTTTTTTCCCCTTCGCTAAACCAGGTATGGATGTGGCCAGTGCATGATGCATCTGGCCCGCAGGCTGCGAGTTTGACAGCCCTGTGTTAGAGCTATCATTGCAGGATGTAAGCTGTTCTAAGCAAAGCTGCCTTTTGCAATTGACTGATGGTGAATTTGTCATTATTATTATTATATACATAATAATGTGACATCATAGCTGTCAGTTCATTAGCTGGCAGTTGCCTTCATATGAATCAAGTTTTTTTCAGAATCTAGGATGTTATAATGTGTCAGCATAGTATATGTGACGATCCAAGCAGTGTGGTCTTTTCTAACTGACAGATGGAAATTTTGTCAACGTACAGATTTGCCATCCAAGAGTTTTTGGTATGATACCCAGTGTTCTGAGTGTCCACCATGGCTGGTTTATGCCATAATCTTTCAGCTTCAATTTTCAGATCTTGATGCTTTGTGATCTTCTCCAAGTCTTTGTTTTCTACTATCCCTTGGTATTGCCACATTAATTATCCACGCTTCCTTTTTTTCCAATCATAGTTAAATCTGGTATATTATGTGCCAAACTTTATCAGTTTATATTCAAAAATCCCAAAATATTTTACCCTGTTCATTTTCAATTACTTTTTCAACTCTATGTTCCCACCAATATTTCATTACTGGCACATGATAATTTTTACAGATGTTCCAGTGAATTATTCTGGCAACTGTGTAATATCATTGTTTATCATTAGTTTGTGCGATCTTGTTACATGAGCTGAATGTACTGAAACTACTGTTTCTTCTGCTTCTTTCCACAATCTGCACTTTGAATCATTCACTGTTTTTCAGTTCTGGCCTTATTACTATGGTTGATCACACAGTCAGCGAGATGTTTATATTCAATTTGACATTTTCTTCCATGTATCAAATCCTTCCCAAGGACCTCGGATAGGCAGATGTTGTTTGATGTTGTTAAAGATATCATTGCAAGATGTAACATGTTCTGAGTAAAGCTGCCTTTTGCATTTGTCTGAGAATAATTTTATTAATGCTGATCGTGTTTAAGTGGTGCTCCAGATGTTTTGGGATTGCACCCAAAATGCCTATTATTATTGCAACTATCTTTGTTTTTTTTTTAAAAAAAAAATTGCTATAATCATTCCACTTCTATTGATAGGTTTTTATATTTTTTTCTCCAGTTTTTTGTCCTCTATTCTGCTCTCCCTACTGTTTTGTTTTTCTTATCAAAAATTGTTCTGGGGTGTTATGTGACAGATGCTTATCTGTTTGAATTCTAAAATTCCAGACCACCTTAGCTTCTTCATTTCTGTTACTTTGTCTATTTTGTGGTCCCACCAGTTCTTGCTTGCAGGCAAATGGTATTTCTTGCAGATATTCCAATACACCATTGTTGCTATTTTGTCATGCTGTTGCTTGTAGTCAGTCTGTGTGATCTTCTTGCAGCAGCAACAATGTAATCCACTGTTTCTTTAGCTTCTTTGCAGAGGTAGTATTTGCTATCTGTTGCTGTCATCTCAATTCTGGCTTTGTATGTATTTGTTCTGAAGCTTTGGTCTTGTGCAGCCAGAATTAGTTCCTCTGTTTCTTTCTTAATTTTCCCTGCTCTTAGCTATTGCCAGATCTTGTTATCTGCTTCACCTGCTAGGTTTTGTATGTTTGCTTGTGTGTGTTGTGTGTGTGTGTGTGTGTGTGTGTGTTGCACTGGCCATGTAATATTTTGCCTTGCTGTATCTCTTTTTTATTCTTCTGGTCTTTCTTGTCAACCAGTTTAGTTTCTCCAGTATTCAGTAAGCCTTCATGGAGTACTAGCTTCAGTGCATCTTCTTCATTGTCCTTCCAATGCTTTCTTCTTCTTCAATTATATGATGTTGCAACTTTCTATGCTCACCTATCCTTCTTGGTTAAGTAGAGTTTGTCAACATTGCTGTGTGGATAAAGTATATAATTCATTATCATTATTTTTCTGATCTTTCCAGAGTTAGTTTTGGCTGCACTTGCTTTTTCTACCTTTTTAAATCATTACTTTATAGAAAGTGTTATTGAAAGCAATTTGTGTGTTCTAAACAATTGCCAGTGCTCATTTTACATATAAATTAGTAAGTCAATACTTCCTAAACTTTCCTTTTCTCCTGGAATGAGTGAGTTTTCTGACTACCTCCATACCCATTAAATAAATGTGTTATTTAATTGTAGGAGTTTGCTGTCCCACCAATCTCCCTCCCTAGTTAAAAATATTGGACAATTTTTTTTTAAAAAAAAGTTTGCTCTAAAATTGAGCAAGGAGCAGTAGTGGGTTTCAATTTAGGTTGCTGCCGGTTTGCCCGTGCGTGCGCACGCAAGACGCTTCTGCGCATCCGGCGGGTGGGTAGAGCCTCCTGCCGCCACCGCTAGCGGTTCGCTCAGTCCGGGATGAACCGCAAACAACCCACCACTGGTAAGGAGCATTTAGATTTTATGTTAAAACATGAGTTTCAGAACAGCTAACAAAGGGGCAAATTGACTGGATTCACTTTGGATATGAAAAAATAGTGAGATGAAAGCATCAAAAATAGCATTGGATATTCAAAAGTGGCTGGCCAACTGTAAAGTTGCTTTAATTGACAACAGAAAAAGAATCGGTTTGGGAACACAATTGTTCAAGCAACACAACATGGAAAATAATTATCAATGTTGTAAACCTAATTCATATGAGGTTGAGGTCTGAGCCTGTTTATCTCCTGTAACACCAAGATAATTTAAACTAAAGAATTACTTGCTCTTGATGCCACCGATTGCTCAGATGTGTTTTCATACACACTACAACAAGCTGATTCTAAAGAGACATAAACTAGAATATTGTGACTTGTTACAAGGAATAAACATCAATGACCACCCTGGATGAGGATTTATAGGATAAATGCCCACTGAACTAATTTAAGTCAAAAAGGCTTTATTCATATGGCTTGTTTTCTATCTTTTATTGAAATGCCAGTGAGATATTCAACAAATGTGCAAGCTTTAATCAATTTAAGTGTTATCACTGAAAAAATCAAGAATTGACTACGACTAGTCAAATGCCCAGCATATGTTGTTTTCAATTTGTTTATATGGCAAATGGATATTAAATCTACATTATTTACTTTAATGCTATCTTTTTGTTATGGCATCATTTTGTGTATGTTTAAGATAAGGTTTTCCAGTTCTGAATACTGTGCAAAGGTGTACAAAGGACAGTGCATTCATATACTTTTATCTCAATATACGTATCATAGATAGCAGGTGAAAAAAATCTTTGTAATATTATTAGAATGGAATGAATGACAAAAACCGAGATTGTCACTGTGTATAAAAAGGCACCGAAAATTCTGACATCTGTTGATCTGTTTATAGCTGTGGAAAGATTATTCATTTTAATTCTTGTTTAAAATGCCATATGAAGGAAAAGGCATTTGTGCAAACAAGAGTCATATTTGCATTGTAGATCATGTCTCTGCCATCTGTGAGAGCTGTTGGTGTTACAGTATTAATGTGTTAATGAAATCATAATAATTTCTCTAAAGTAATGGATTCTGAAACCTAGAATGTCTATTTTTTGAACTTTGGTTTCTAGTGGTTTACAACTGGGAAAACCTTTCACAGCTTAATTAGTTCTGGAACCATAATTTATTTATTTTTTTTAAATTGGCAGCATCTTTACCCCACCAAATAGTAGGACAGAAAATAACTTGTATTTGGTACAGAAAGACTAGCATCATAATAAGAGGTTTTGTCTTATTTTTTGGTTATATCAATTTTTGTCTGCCAAAAGTATATTCAAAAATGACTAGTTTAAAAAGCATGGGCAAACAGCTTGGATAATCTTTCCAGCTTGTTAAAATATCACAGTTTCTGAATACTTGAAATTCATCCAGGTTTTATTATTATTTTGTACTTCATAATTAGAATTCAAATTTAATGCTATATGATGGTTTTGCTTTTTGGATACAACGTAATACTATCCCACCATTGCTATTTATGGCACTTCACTAATTTAAAATGTCAGGTTGCATTTTTATACCATAGATGAGTTGCTTTCAGTTTTCAAAAATCATGAGGTCTTTTTCCAAGTGTTCCTTGATCTTACTTTTATAACTAGAGTTCCATTTTTCAGTCAAAATCCACATGACCAATTCAACTGTGCTTCTGAACCAAGGCCTATTATAGTCATTGATCTTAAGCTTCTTAATGTTATATTAGACTCTGATCATGCTTTATAATAAAATCGCCAACATTTATATGAAGTTTCAAAGTACAATTCTATACATGTTTACTCAAAAGTCTCAATACGGTCAATGAAATTTACTTCCAGCTCATTTTATTTAATACTTTTAATATTTTTGAAGAAAGAGGGCAAATCCAAATAAAAATCACATGGGTTATTACGTCTATGTTGTAGAATGTGGAAAGAAACCCTGAGCCTGCAGTCCTGCTTGTAGTTTTTAGGCATTAAATCCTCTTGAATGGAATAGTTACCTTTGAATAAACTAATATAGGGTAGTTTTTTCTTAGTTCATGGCATAGATAAGACCTGATGTGAGGATTTTCTGATTTATAGGACAGTCACTTTATATTTAGCAGTATTTCAATTCCACTAAATATATTACCTTATGTTTTAATATAATGATTTTAAAAAATCTTTTTATAATCCTATTGCTTTTCCAGAACATCATTTAGATGTGAATGTAGATATAAACACACATACATGCACAATACTATTGTTTTCATTTACTAAAGGTTTTTAGCATTGTAGATGACAACTAGATTAAATATTATAAAAATAAATTGTGTGAAGGCATGTGTGTCTGTATATATCTATATATTTACCTATATACATAACAATGTTAGATCAACTATATTTTGGGATCATGGCATGCAAGTTTCATGAAATATATTTTTTCTGGATAATTCAGATGTTTAAAAATCAGTTATCAAAAGTTTAAAAAAATACTTTTAATGCAAATGACATTATAAAAAAGAAATCACTTTTTTCTTACCTGTTTTGATTTTGTTACTGTGTTGTAGGTGTGTGACTGGTGTAAGCACATAAGACACACAAAAGAGTATCTGGATTTTGGGGACGGGGAAAGAAGGCTTCAGTTCTGCAGTGCAAAATGTCTCAATCAGTACAAAATGGACATTTTCTACAAAGAGACACAGGCCAATCTTCCAGCTGGACTCTGCAGCACATTACATCCTCCAGTAGAAAATAAAGCAGAAGGCACTGGGGTGCAGCTGCTGACTCCAGATTCTTGGAATATATCGCTAGCAGATGCTCGGAGAAAGGCCCCATCCCCAGTGTCTGCAGCTGGCCAAATTCAAGGTCCTGGATCATCCACGTCTACCACTGCCTCTCCGTCTGATACTGCCAACTGCTCTGTCACTAAAATCCCAACACCGGTTCCCAAACCTATTCCCATCAATGAGAATCCAAATATTCCACCAGTTTCTGTTCAGCCACCTGCTAGTATTGTGCCTCCAATCGGTGTCCCACCTCGAAGTCCGCCCATGGTGATGACAAACCGTGGACCAGTTCCCTTGCCCATATTCATGGAGCAGCAAATTCTGCAGCAGATTCGTCCACCGTTTATTCGAGGGCCACCTCATCATGCCTCAAATCCAAATAGCCCTCTGTCCAATCCAATGATTCCTGGAATTGGCCCACCACCGGGTGGTCCTAGAAATATGGGACCCACTTCCAGCCCAATGCATAGGCCAATGCTGTCCCCTCATATCCATCCTCCAACAACTCCAACGATGCCTGGAAATCCTCCAGGCTTACTACCCCCTCCACCGCCAGGAGTTCCTTTGCCCAGCCTGCCTTTCCCTCCTGTAAGCATGATGCCAAATGGTCCTATGCCCATGCCACAGATGATGAACTTTGGTTTGCCATCTCTTGCCCCATTAGTGCCACCACCAACCCTCTTAGTGCCATATCCTGTTATCGTTCCACTTCCTGTCCCAATCCCAATTCCAATCCCCATTCCTCACATCAATGATTCCAAGCCCCCAAATGGCTTCTCGAGCAACGGGGAAAGCTTCATTCCAAATACACCCAACGACACAACAGGGGCTAAGCCAACAAGTAACTCTGTGTCCCCCAGGAATTCTAAACAAGGCCCTTCCAAGCCTTCTGATTCATCACCAAGCTGCTCAGGCCAGTCCTTAAATCAAACCCAAGTGCATCAGCAGCACAGTAAAAATGAAGTTGTTGACTTGACTGTGAGATCGAGTAGTCCTGTGAACAACAAGTTTGGTTTTCCTACAGTACTACAGGGACCACAGGATGGTGTGATAGACTTAACTGTAGGTCACAGGTCTAGACTACACAATGTTATCCACAGGGCTTTGTATGCTGAAGTCAAAGTTGAACATGAAGCTAGCAGCGTTGTGAATCTGACTTCGGGTAGCTCAGATAAAAGGAACTGCAGTGACTGCAGGAAAAATTGCAGCCCCACCGAAACAAAGACATTATCGGGTGGTGATCCATCTCACTGTGGCTCCCTCCCAGTTGCCTCTGGCACTCCAGAAAATGCTGCAGCTGCAGCCTGCAATGTCATTGTGAATGGCACAAAAGGCCCCGAGGTTTCTAAGAACTCAGAAACACCCCAAGAGCAGAAAAAGACTCAGCTTCAACCCTGTTTGCTGGAGGACCTGCCAGTGAGTGAGCTGGAATCCGTTAAGGAGAATAACTGTACATCAAACTGTCGCCGAGAAGGAGAGTCTGGTAAGAAGACGGGGGAAGAGTCTCTCTTTGGGGGAGACAAACAAGATCCCAACCTTAACAATCCGGCCGATGAGGATCATGCATATGCTTTGCGGATGCTACCCAAAGCAGGCTGCGTCATCCAGCCTGTACCCAGACCAGCGGACAAGACTGCTATTGGACCCTGCATTATTTCAACGCCAATTCTCAGCACAGGGCCAGAAGATCTAGAGCCACCACTGAAAAGGAGGTGTCTCCGAATTCGAAATCAGAATAAGTAAAGGTTCGTGTAATCCCTAAAGTCTTCTGTGTGAGTAGAATTGATGCCGATATTTTCAGGTAGGATGACATAAGAAGGTTGCCATTTGAGAAACAGGGGCAAAGGTTCAAGTTGTTCAACTCATTCCCTTAAATTCATTACATATGTCTTGTGTTTGTCATGCAACATTTTTGTACTTGTTTTACACACATCAGCAGTGTCTTGTTTCTTTATCTCATGGAATATTCTGTTACAACTCTGGCAAAGAAATGGTAGTGAGATCTATCTAGGCTAACGAAAAGGTCCTTTGCAATGTTAGTTTTTAAAACCAGGAAATCAGCCTGGTCTCCAGGGCTAAAATCATCTGTAAAACGGCAATTTGGGACTTGTGGGTTTAATTAGCACCATACATTTTAAGATAATTTTAGGAAGAGCAATTCTAAAACTTGGAATTACATGAAATGTAAAAGCATGCTTTTTAACCTTTATCAAATACTTTCTGAAGCATACAATTTTCAAAGTAGGATTTAAATAAGACTTTCGTGACTTTTCACAAGCTTTGTTTGAACGGAGTTAAAAGTGCAGTTTCTGCTTACTAGCTTGATTCTTAACTATTGAATCACACTGCTGTGGGTTCCCTTCTCCATAACATTGTCTATTTTCTCTGCCTTTAAAAAGCATGTCTATGCCAATATAATATGCACTTTTAATGATCTTGGCCAGGTACCTGGAGTACCAAAAAATAACCAAAAAATAACATTTTTTTAAAGAACACAAAAGAGCCTTTTTAAACATAGAATTGTCAAATGTATAATTGCCTGTTACATATTTGTATCAAAGCTGTTAATAGGGTTGATAATCTTGCTTGGGGCTCATACAGCCGTGGGGTGGGTTAGAACCTCGAGTACCCTTCTTTTAATTACTTTTAACATTGAACTTTAATCATCTTTGCCTATTTTTAATTTTATATACACTTTTACGTTTTAATATTTTATTTGTACACCACCCAGAGGCCTTCTCTGAGGGAGCTGGGCAGTTTATAAATTTTTTAGTTAGTTAGTTAGTTAGTTAGTTAGTTAGTTAAATAAATAAATAAATAAATAAATAAATAAATAAATAAATAAATAAATAAATAAATAAATAAATGCATACATACATAAATACATACTCATTCTGAAGGAATACCTAATATGAGAAATCTACACTGAGGTCCTTCTTTCTGTCTATGCTTACAAAGCAGATACAGGCTTCTGACATTTCAATACACAGTGATGCTATCCTGAAAGCTTTCCCTGTTAGCATCTAGCCATAGCATGACCGATCCTAGGAGCATTCTTTTTCTCTTCATGATATTGCCTTAATTTCACTCCATGAGTTGTTCTTACTTGTTCTAGGGTTAAAGTAGCACTTCCTCTTCAAGAAGGCAATATGTTGCAACAGTTGAGCAATGGAGGAGTGGTGAGGAAGGGAAAGCTGCTTAATAAAGCAGAAGAAAGATTGTAGGTCTAGTGTTTCAGGTACAAAATGCTTTTGATTGTAAGTTTATCACTCTTCTAAACTACTACCAGAATAATGCTGTTCCAGAACAGGGCTTAAAACATTCGCTTTAAGGTGGGGGTCCCCAACCTGTGGGCCGCAGCCCATGAGTGGGCTGTGAGGGGATTGCAACCGGGCTGTAGAAACAGCTGGTGAGCACATACGTATGTGCAGCCTCACCCCATTTGCATGAGCGGCGGGCAAACACGTGTGCATGCTCAATTTCGCATGAACGGTATGTGCGTACGCACACCGCTCACGCAAATGGAGCTGCAGGCGCGCTTGCCGGCCACTCACATAGAACCATCCCCTCTCCCACTCCCCCCCGGCCGATCGCAAAGCCAGAAACGTTGGAGAACTCTGCTTTAAGGTAACCCCACAAAACACTTTTGTGAGACAGTGAGTTTTGACTAAGACAGACCAGAGTTGAACTGGCCACCTGCCAAAATGTACCTTATCTGCCAGCCCCAACCCATAGGAAGGGAATGTTTTCTCACTGGCTGATTACATTCAGTGGATGGGCGGAAAACAAAGCCAGGGCAATCTACCAGTCTCTACCTTGTATAGCACCTTTGCTGACATCGTGCTATGGCCATAAAGAGTTGGGTGGGGTGGAAAAGGAGCACAATTTTTACACTGGAATAATTTTCTGCCGGCTCAATCAAGCACTGGTAACTAGGCACTTTAAATCAGCTGTGAGAAAGAAACCTGAGTTAACTTATGTATAATGCACTAGCCAGTTTGGAATACACACATTCCAACAGGCATTCCTACACATATACTAAGGATCTTTCCATGTAATTGTTTTTATACAATTAAGTATTTCTTGTCAACATTCTGCAAAGTATTCCGTTACCAATATTAACAAGTTTGCAATACTTCAAAAAGTAGAACATTTTGTAGTTCAGGAAATGCCATCATTCCTATAGATTTGGGCAATCGTTTCTGTTGTGATTGTTGAGTGTCATGTAGTTATTAAAATTCCATGGATTATTAAAGGTTAACAGATGTAATAATGATGAATGTTACTTAAGTGATATTTGCATCCTTGCCAATTAAAAAAAATAGGAATTTAATTCAGTCCCCTTTGAGAGAGAGATGGGCAGCTATATAATTTGGATAAATGAACAAACAAATAAATCAGTTGATTTTTTTAACTAACAGTAAAGAATAACAAGCTACTTTAAAGTAATTATTCCATTTTCTGCCTGGTTCTGCAACAAAAACAAAAAAGTGGGCACCACTGTCAATCAAATGCCTCATCTTCTAACATAAATTATTACATCTATTGGCTGTTCATACTGAAGCTAAGGTAGAGGAGAGAGTTTACTATCTTTGATTAGATCAGGGGTCAGCAACCTGTGGCTCTGGAGCCGCATGTGGCTCTTTCACCCCTCTGCTGCGGCTCCCTGTCACTCAAAATATGCATCACAACTGCCAATGTGCGATACCCACCAACATGCGATTTATTGAGCTTTTCAACCCTCAGTAGGCCAACCATGGATAAATCCAAGAAAAGAAAAGTTTCAGAAGAAAACAGAACATTTAATTCAACTACATATGCTAGTTTTGTGGCTGCTCAAGAAATAGTCAGGCACGGGAAGGGTTTTGTGGCTCCCGTTGTTTTCTTTTCTGTGGGAAACGGGTCCAAATGGCTCTTTGAATGTTTAAGGTTACTTCTCAAAGTATTCACTAAACAGGTGAGGTGGATAAATAATTACACTGATCCCATGTACAAGTAGTCCTCAATTTACAATAGTTCATTTAGTGACCCTTCAAAGTTACAATGGTACTGAGAAAAATGAGTGGCCTTTTTCACACTCACAACCGTTGCAGCATCCCCATGGCCACATGATCAAAATTCATATGCTTGGCAACTGACTCATATTTATGACGGTTGCAGCATTCCAGGGTCATGTGATCACCTTTTACGACCTTCTGGCAAGCAAAGTCAATGGGGATGCCAGAGTCACTTAACAGCCCTCTTACTAACTTGACAACTGCAGTGATTCACTTAACAACTATGGCAAGAAAGGTCATAAAATAGGGCAAATTTTACTTAACAGCTGTCTCACTTAGGAACAGAAATTTTGGATTCAATTGTGGTTATAAATGGAGGACTACCTGTACTAGTTTTCTAATCTAAATCCCCTTCACACTTCATCATTCGAGCCCTATTTGCAGAAGAAATTTATATCGGATATATGAGGCAATAATGACACAGATGAAAATTAATCCCCTCTCCCATCCAATCCCATTTTTAATTCTGCAACTATATTACATGTCTCTCTGTATGAATATGTATTTTACACTACATTTAATCAAAAGTAATGCATATTAAGTATTAGGTTATTAATGTTAACACAATATTAATTTATGCTTGTTCCTGGGTAAATGTGTGTAGGATTAAGCATCTGCAGTATTTCTTCTAAAGTGAGCTTAATTCTTTACTATTCATGTAAGTACAATATGCCAGCATTCATTCATTCATTCATTCATTCATTCATTCATTCATTCAGTTAATTAGAGATAGATTTCTCAGGAAACATTATTAAATGATAATAATAAAACATAAGATTTTATGTTCTGCTAATTTTCTAATTTTATCTAATATTTTTATGTAGAGGGAGAAAAACAAACAATATGCATAAATCCCCTGACACAAATGCTAAATTTTTAGAGGAATGTTTTCAAACTAATTGCCCTTGAAAGACCTATCCTCCATGATAAAAATAAATTTAAGAATGGCCTTAAAGCAGTGGTGGGTTCCTCCCAGTTTGGCCTGGTTCGGTCGAGCCGGTAGCGGTGACAGCTGGGCCCTCCCACCCACCCCCTGGGTTATTCTTACCTTTTATTTGGCCCCGCCCCCAATTTTTCGCTGCCTCCTGAGTCCCAGCTGATCGGCTGGAAGGAAAAAAACTGTTTAAACTCTTGCCGTGGGGCTTCAAAGGGCCACCCTACAGCTGATCAGTGTTAAAAGGCAGTATGGTGGTAGACCAGTGTGCTCGAAAAACAAATGGGTAGACCAGGACGCTCCAAAAACAAATGGGTAGACCGGGATGTTCCAAAAACAAATGGGTAGACCAGGACGCTCCAAAAACAAATGGGTAGACCGGGATGTTCCAAAAACAATTGGGTAGACCGGGGCACTCCAAAAACAAATGGGTAGACCGGGACGCTCCAAAAACAAATGGGTAGACCAGTACAGGTCTACAAGCAGTTAAAAGCCTGGTAGACCAGTACCTCTGCTAAATCCTAAAGAATTGTCACATGACTATCAAACCATGCCCACAAAATAAGCTATGCCCACAGAACCAGTAGTAAAAAATTTTAGAACCCACCCCTGCCTTTAAACCAACTAAATTAGTAGGCAGCACTACTTCATTGAATGAGGAAGATATTCCAGATGAGGACATAATGCAGATTTGTATAAGAGAAGTATTATATTGTTGGTAATTTTTAGTCCCTTTCCAGTATGAATTCTAAAATTTACATTTTTCACAGCTCAATACACTTCTTTGTCACCTTCGTAAAGCTATTCATTATGGTGTCAAATCTTTTTTCTGGTTAGTTATAGAAAGAACAGATTTCATCACATTATATGTGAAATCAGTGCTTCAGTGTTAATCATTCTACACTTTCTTAAATTGAACTACGTTTGCCATTTCATTGATCAAAGAGACCCTTCTGAATCACTTCACAATCCCTTTTGGTTTTCACCAACTTGAATATTTTGTTATCATCAGCAAAATTGGCAACTCACAAGTTACTCTTAAATCAATGACAGTTACAAATAAAAGCACAAGTTGTTTTGATTTCTTAAAATAAGAGAAGTAAAGTCTATATATGCCACATAAGGAATTTTATATAATTAAACAAATAAAATCGATAGGAATGCATAACCTTAAATCCCACTCAAAGCCCTTTCAAAAATTTCTGATGAATTTCCCTTGGAATTTAACAGAAGCAAAGTGGGAATAAGTGTGTGAATTGTATTTTATTTTAAACTTTGCGTAACCAAATTTCATTTTTAATTTAGCCTTGTTATTGTTTTGGACTATGGCTTCTAGAAGGGCACTAGGATTCCAAGTGGGATTTTTTCCCCCTAAAAAGGCTTCAAATCCTGTGCAAAATATCCCAGGAGTGGGCAATTCTTTGGTTATAAGCATACCATTTCCAACTGTGAGATCCTTCAGGGCAAATCCTTTTTTGCTTGGTGGTGGGACTTAATGCTAGTAGTGTGCCTTCAAAGACTTGTAGGGAGATATACATACATACATACATACATACATACATACATACATACACATACATACATACATACATATATGGCTGTACTTTTAACCCTATAGAAGCCCCCAATTGGATTTTAACATGGTGGTCATAGGGCCAGTTTTGCCCCTTAAAAATTCTCCCCAAACAAGATAGGCCAGAAAATGTTGGACTTGCTCACTCAACTGATACCCACAGGCCTCAGATATACCTCCAAGACAGAGAAAGATTGACCACCACTGAGAAAATCTCCCCAAAGTTCACTCCGATTTGCTTCTTAGCCCTCACTGTCTCCTTCCAATAGCTCAGATCCCCAACCTGTGGGCCATAGCCCATTAGTCGGCCATGAGGGGGTTACAACTAGATTATGGAAACGGCTGGTGAGCACATGCATGCATCCTCACTTGCGCAAGCAGCAGGCGAGCACGTGCATGACGCTCCATTTGAAGCATGCCCCTTGCTGGTCCACAAAGCCGGAAACATTGGAGAACTCTGCTGCAATGGTAACAAATGCCATTACCAGCAACATTCCTTGACAGAACCTAGGTTCTGATTAACCATCCTGATTCCCATTTTTAATCTTGGCTCTATGTTAAATAATTCTATGCCCCAGCTTTCTACTTTTTTTCAACTCTGTGCCTTCCCTACATATTTCCTGAGAATCTTGCTTTTCAGACAGTTGCCGATTATGTTCCATTTCCATTCTTTATTTTCTCACATGAGCAATCTCCGTAGCACTTTTGTCTGTGGAATGTGGTCTAAAGTACTATGATGTTTCTCAAGTATTTCTTCTCTTACCACTTTTTCCTTCAAGCTTTGTCTTTTTGTCTCTGTCTCATTTTACATCTGTCTTTTTTTTTTAACTCTTTATCTTTCTTGACTTTCTTCCCACTTATCCATAATGTGACTTTTTTTCTAGTCACCTATTCTTTCCCTCACAGAAGCTAAAATAAAAATTTGCAATTTAGAGCGATATCATGTATGTGCTTATTAAAATATAGGGGTCCCCCCCCTATTTTATATCAATAAACTCGGAACCATGACATTAAACCAACCCAATTTTGCCACTTTTATCAGGTCAGCCAGAATCTTTTAAACTCATATATATCTATGTTTTTCTTTTTTAATCTTTCTATTGCCCAGAGTCATCAAGGATTCAAGTTGTGTTGAGATTGGATAAATAAATAGTGTTCAATCTGCTTTTAAGTTTTTTTAATTAAACATATATTGAATCATTATATTTACTCAGGTAGCATGGAAAATGTATTAAACATTTAAATATTGTAGTTGTATAGTTGGGATAGATCAATACAGATGCTGAAAATAAAAATATTTGAGCATTCAAATATTTGGTCCCAGATGCTCCGTGGATCTGTGGTATTTGATTAACTTCATTTTGAAGTTTTGGTTAAAAGCTACTGCAACAGGGAGAAAGCAGCATGGGGAACAATCTACAGTATCTGTACTTGCAATGCCAATGTAAATTTTGTTGCCGTTCTATTTATGTTTAGTTCTCATCTATTAGTCATATACAGACAATGCTTGTTTTGACTTACTATTTCAAATCAAGTGTCCCTATGTAAACTGCTACTAATCCACAGACTATATAGATTGATATATATTTATATATTATATTAATTTATGTACATAAAAGATAAGTTAAACAATTTATAAGAGAAATGTACTACTATCATTTTAATTTTTTTAACTTGTTTGGTATCTATACAATATTTTTTCCACGTTTTGCTCACTTTTTATGGATAGAATCCTATTTGAATGTATTTAGTTCATTCTATTGAATTTGATGGGGTTTACTTCTGAGCAGATCTGTTTAGGATTAAAATAACTTTCCTTACAATCCATTGTGCCACCTACAATGTGGTTTGTTTGATAGTGGCTTAGAATGTTGTGTGAATTCTTATTACTTTTGAATTAAAATCCTGAGCAAAGAAAGTGTGAAAATCATTGCTATTGATCAGGTAGATGGGTAGGTAGGTAGAGAGATAGAGAGATAGATAAGAATGCAATATTGTTCCGTGAGCTCTAGTGTATAGTCATTCTGGCCTCATGACCACAGAAGCATCTTCAGACAATGCTGGCTCCCTTGTCTAAGAAATGGAGATGATCACCCTAGAGTTGGACTTGCCTGGATAGGAGAAAACTTTATCTTTTACCTTTTATAGGCAGATGAAGAGATTAGAAGACAGACAGGCAGACAGACAGATACCGTATGGGGCAGGAGAGCAGACTGAGCAAGCATGAATGAAAGGTGAATTTCAGCAGACATCTGAGGCTTTTTTAATCATTATCTAGGTAGAATATTTTGTATCCTTAGATATGGGAGAAGTGAGTAGATTCTTAGTAATGCCACAATTTGAAACCATTTTTTCCCTGCACTTAAGACAAGAATATGCAGACCAACTCAGCTAATAGCACTGGCTTAGAAGGTGCATAACCTCAATCTTGTGCTTTACAAAATTAAAGTGGAATACAACTACATATAGCAGACAAGATAGCTGCTTGTTAGAGACAATAAATGGAAAGGAGAAGCATTATAATGTAAGTGTTATATGTTAAAACTAAATTTCTATCCTTTCAAATAGAGTTAAATTTTTAATATGAGTATGAGCTATAGCCATAGAGTGAAACTTCCTTGGTCTAAAATCAATCTTGGCCTCTCTCTCTTTTCAATCAACTTCGGTTTCACTGAAAATTTACCACACTTTTAATGTATCTTTTGCTTTTATCATTTAAAAAGATGTAACTACAATTCAATATTAATTACTTTTGCTAATTACTTTAATTCTAAATTAATTAGAAGTTTGGAATAAAAAATCGTCTTCCAGATATATTGAGTTAAAATCCCATCACAGCTATTTTGTGGGGATGGTTGAAATGATATTCAATCTGTAAATAACCAGATAAATTTGTGCTTTAATGTCTTTATAACTTGACCAGGTTCAACTTCTGTTCAGTTAATAGAACTCACCTGATGACTTTAGGCTAGTTATATTCAGCTCAACCCAACACAGAGGATTTTTGTAAGCCACTCTGAGCTTGCATGAGCCGCCTTGAACTCTCAAAAAGGCGGGGGTAAAAGTGAATTAAATAATAGTAAAAATTTGTACTAGATTTGAGCCTTATTGTTCGATTCCACTGTGCATTGTCTATTAGGTACCATGTGGGAACTGTTGTACCCCTTGTGAAAGGTGTTTGTGGCTGGAAATATATTTGTGCACCAGAAAAGGAATGAAAAAGGTAAATATGAAAATTCTACAAGCCTGGAAAAACACCTGAATTTTATGTCCTAGCAAGAAATCTGTTTATTTAACTCAGTGAAAATCAGGTGTTAACTTCCCGTTGCATAAGAATTCTACAATATTAGGTCTCTTTCTTGGTATCCGTGGATTTATTTCCCCAGACTTCTTGGTATTTGAAAGAATGACATTTGAGTTTAACACATGTCTCCATCTGTAAGAATATCCACCCAGCAGCTGGCTTAGTTTTCCCAGTGTTGCTAAAATGTTTCTAAAGTTTAAGCCAATGTACAATAATAAATATCTAAGACAAAAAGAGCAAACTGTTTATTTAAAAAAAAATCCTCTATGTTTAATGTCCACCCCAATTAAATTTGAACTTCCAATCTTTGTTTTGAAAACTCAGTGTGTAACATAATTATTTGATTTGGAAGTGTACATATTGAATCATTTGTATAGTGTAAAATAAAGCAAACAATTAGGTTCAAATTCCTTTGCAGTTCTGCTGTTAACCAACATTAGCCTGTTTACACTATATTTAGAGTAATTTAAAGCAATTTCTGAGAATCTTCCTGAAGTGTAAAACTTGCTATTGATATTATCTGCTGCATGCTGATATTAATTGTACATTTTGTATGATTTAATTGATCTGCTATTTAAAGATCTTTTCCCAAAGATGTCATCCCTTTGTCTAGGACATTTTGAAAAAGCATGGAATATGAACAGTTATGCATAAGGATGCATAGTAAGCTGACTGCAATTGTGTGTGTGTGTGTATCTGTCTGTCTCTCTGTCCTCAGGCCTGACTGTCTTTGAGTCAATATTGACTCCTGGCAACTACCTGGACAAGTCTCTGCACTTACATTGGCAAGATTTTATATTGCCACTGCCTCCTTCCTTGGGCTGAGAGGCCCAAGGGCATCCAGCTGACTTCATGCCTAAAACAGAACTAGAACACACAGTGTCCCAATTTCTAGCCTGGAACCAACTATTACACCAAACTACAGTGTCATAAATAGCTGCACTCCTCTTTGGTCCCTTCACAATATCTATTCACAATATTCACAATATCTATTTTTAGTGCACCTTCATGACCAAGCGGAAGTTCCATTGCACAGGCTGACCACCATTTACTAATTCCTAACTTAAAACATGCATTGCTGATAAAAATTGAAGCCTTAAGTCAGATTTCCCCAGTACAGTGTCCTCCAGAGATGTTGAACTTCAACAATTATGAGGGCTGATATTTAACACATGTGGAGGGCCCAGGGTTGTAGAAAACTGTACTAAACTGTACTGTACTAAAATCTAGAAACAGCACAGGTACAGAACAGTACAAGTACAATATGATTCCGTTCATGAAAGACAATGACAATGGATTTATACTCAATTTATTACAAGAAGGTAATAAGATTTGCCAAGATCCTTAGTGAGTGAGATCCTTGCCTCCTCTCTTAGTGAGAGCCAGTTCTGTGTAGTAGTTAAAGCATCAAGGTAGAAATGAAGGGGGAGGTTGAGTTGTAGTCTCACTTTATGCACAATTCAGTTGGGTGACCTTGAGCCAATCTCTCTCCCCCCTCCCTCCCTCTCTCTCCCTTCCTCCCTCCCTCTCTCCCTCCCTCAGAATGGCAAACTACTTAGGAAAACTTCTCAAGAAAACTGCAGGGTGTGCAGTTGGAAGAAAATATACCAGGGCAAGAAGAGACAGAAGAGCAGAAACTAACAAAGGAATCTGATGTAGAAAACAAAATGCACTGAATGTTAATAGCAGCTAGTGCTGATTAAAAATGCTTAGAGATAAGCTACGTACTGCTTTCTCCATGGCTCCCACATTCTTATTTTCCCCCAAATAATATGTTTCTCTCAATTTTAGTGATGTGATGTCATTTATTTCATTTTATAGGGGAGAGACATAAATGGTTATTCAAAAGCAGAGACTTCGATAAAAATGCTGAATGCATTCAGTACAGAATTCATATAAATATACAGCGACCCCAACGTGTATGTGGGTTTGAACATGCCGCCTCTTTTATGATTATTTCAGCAGAAGGTCCCTAAGAAAATCATGGCCTTGACTTTGCTCTGAACCCATTTCTGTTCCAAAGGAGCCAAGCAAATCATCATCATCATCATCATCATCATCGTTCATATATTGTGCTCAGTGGGCTAAATTCCTACATTACAGTCATTTAAAAATAATAGTGCACTGTTTGTTTATACCAACATTTTCCCAATAGGCAAAACTTTCCATTTGATTGTAATGGAATTCTGACAACATCAGCTATGAATAATAAGCTCATAATATTAATTGTCTTGGTTGGTGGAACATTGAATCAAGGGTGACCTTGAATGGGCTTAGAAGCTAAATGGGGTTTGACCTGGTTAATAACTGGGTGGGATTCCCTCATAAATTTCAAGGCTATAGTGTAGATTGGGAATTTTTTTAAAAAGAAAATCCTGGAACAAGACAAAACTAACTAACTACTTCTATTTTTCTGCCAAGAAACCTATATGGCTATGATCGATAAAGTCACCAGGAATCGAGCTCAACTTCGATACTTTACATTTTTTATTATTCATTCTATTGGGATGTAAATTTAGCATATACATTAAAAATATTTTGCTTAATATACTGAAAAGGTGGCATTTTTATCTATAGACCAGTGAAATTGTAGAGTAACTCTGAAATTGAGTGCTTGCAGACAAGATGTTCATATTGTGTCTGATCCAAGCAATGTAAGATAAATTTTCAATATATTTCAGTTAACTGAGTAGCATATGAGATTGAAGGTGCAAATAGGATTTTCCAGTTCTGCCAACTTTTTCAGTCAATTACACTAAAAAGCAAAACTGGAAATATGAAGTTGTTTTAAGCAGATATACAGTGTTTTTCTCCAATGCTTCATGAATCGGGTGATTCCACCTACTATAGAATAGAGTGAATTATCAGTGGCCGTCCCCAGTTATCAGGGGACTGAATAAGCACAGAAATTATTTCAAATGTATCTTTTAAGAAATGTTAACAAACTAAATTACAAGGCATATTAATCAATGTATTATTTTACAAAATGGAAAACTATTAGAGTCTGCTCAAGTTTCTGTGCAACTGAGGTAGCTGTTCATGTGAATCCTTACTGAAGAGGAAGGGGAAAATACTATGCAAGCCTGCCTATTCATACGCTATGATTAACATTACTCCAATCTCACACAACCTGTTCATACAGGAGTTAAATAATTACTGTATCATAATATGGTTTTCTGGTATTTCAGATACCAGATACAATGCCTGAATATTTCTGAAATCCACAAGATATTCTTTCTCGTACAAGCACTGATCCTTGATAAATTAAAATGCCATGTAATAAGATAATATATAGGATCTTCTGTTCCAAGTACCTCTTCCATCAAGTCCACCTTGGAATTATGGAACACAGTTAGTTATTAGAAAGAAACACAATCATTTGCTTATGTTGATTATCTTGCTTAGTTTCTCTGCTCTTGAATTTTTTTTCTGAACTATGAAATTATTCAGTGAGACCATGTAAGGAAACAGGTTTAATTGTTTTTCCTTCCTCTCATGTAGGAGATAAATTGGATTGGCTAATTCCTGAATTTCGGATAGGAGACTTATTAGTCAGTTTATTTCTGAGCCAAATCAGCAAGATTAAAAAGCCCAGAAACTTGTGAATGAGATTTCACAGAACTAGGGCTGTGGAACATCTTAGCTTACGTAGGTAAAACCGGGCTGGAAAGAATATGCATACACACACACACACACACACACACACACTGTTTCCCCCAAAATAAGACATCCCCTGATAATAAGCCCAATTGGACATTTGAGTGCATGGCAATAAGGCCAAACGCTTATTTCAGGGTTCAAAAAAATATAAGACAGAGTCTTATATTGTGTATGTGTGTGTGTGTGTGTATACATACATAGATATATATATATATTCAGGAGTGAATATATATATATGTAAAATGTAAAATGTAAAAAAAGCTACCGGTTCGTCCAAACCGGTTTGTCCAAATTTCCAAGCAGGAAATCCTGCTTTCTAGTGAATCTAAATCATGCGGCACAGCTGTCTTCCCCCCCCCGCTGTGCTACTTACCTTGTTAAGTTTCCTTTTTCTGCATGACGTGTGTGTTTGGCACGCACTGCACATACATATGCAGCATGTGTTTGGGGCACACTGCGCATGTGCATATAGTGTGCATTTGGTGCGCACTGCTCATGGACACGCAGCTTGCATTTGGCACGCACCATGCATGCCCAGGCAGCGAACCGGTGGCAATCCATGGAGGATTTCACCACACACACACACACACACACATTCTTTTCTTTTTGTAGGCCTTTATGTGTATTTCTCTTTAGCCAGGTTCTTCCTACGTAAACCAAAATTTTTATGCAGCCCTAGTTCAGTGAAATCCCAATCCACTAGTTTCTAGGCTTTTTTTCCAGCAGCCAGCAAGCTCCCTGCTTGTATCCATTGGGATACATACATACATACATACATACATACATACATACATACATACATACATATAATATATAATATATATATTATATTATATATATAATATAAGAATCAGAGAATATCATGATTTCAACTGACAATGTTATAATAGAAATAGTACCTAGACTTATATACCGCTTCACAGTGCTTTACAGTCCTCTCTAAGTGGTTTAAAGAGTCAGCATATTGCCCCCAACAATTTGGGTCCTCATTTTACCAACCTTGAAAGTTTTGAAGGCTGAATCAACCTTGAACCATTCAAAATCAAACTCCTGAAGTGAGCAGTGAGTTAGCCTGCAGTACCAACCACTGCGCCACCACGGCTCTTTTAATGATGGCATAATGATGGAATCTGTATCCAAGTCTAGGGGCTGGGTTTTTCAGTCAATTGAAAGTGATGTGATATCATTGTCCATAGAGGGCATCTTCATTTCTCTATTGTCTCAAATAAATAAAAAAAAGTTTTATTTGTTTCAGTGTTTGATGAAAGATCTCAGATGAAAGACAGGCTCAGGAAATAAGCCACAGGAAGAGTTATTTAACATACCATCCAAAATTTGAGTTATCATCTCTTTTCTTTAAATTATTAAATGGAAATAGAATTTTTGAGCTCATAGCCACTGACAGCTCTAGAAGTTTGAAAGTTGCGCCGAGTATTGATTCCAAAGAAATTATGTAACTAGTTGGATTTTTATGAAGAAGAATTTGGTAGATGGTATTGCAAAAGTTCTTTGAAGAATAGGGTTCCATATACATTAATGCAGGGGTTTCAAACTAGCAGCGTCATGTTGCTGTCATGTGACATTTCGTGACATTTTTCCCATTTGTGGAGCTGGGGTGGGCATGGCTTGCGCGTGACGCATCCAGCCTGCGGGCCGCCAATTTGATAGCCCTGCACTAATGTAAATTAAGCCAAACCATATTGTTTTCTAATTGTGCTTCTTACTCTGCATGTTTTCCGTCTTTAATCTTCTGTTTCTCTTCTCCTGAAAGAACTTTAATGTTACGACTGAGTATTCTCATTATGTCAAATACAATACTGCACTGAATCGTTATAATGTAGTGTAGATATTGACACGTCTGTTTTATTGTTGCAGGAATGCTGATATTGACAGGGTACCTTGCATGGAGAAAGGGAGCCGAGCAATCAGTGCTACTTTACCAGACAACACCAGCTGGTCCACTCACCACCATATCTGGTCAGAAATCAAGAAAACAAAGCCATTTCCCATCATTATTTCTCTCAGAGGGAAGGCTAAAACCCTAGGGTGCCTTTGGGTCAGAAGACTGTAAGCACATCATGGACCCCTCAAAAGTACTCTCAGCATTCCGATGACCACGCCCCCTTCTCCCTAAACCTTTGTTTTTTTGCCGATGGAGGATTTTCCTCTGATTCTAAAGCCACATGGACCAATGTATGTACTTTTTTTTTTCCTCATAGACTTCAAGGTTCAAATATTTGAAGTTGGACGATGAAATGGATCCCCCCCCCAAAAAAAAAACCTGCTGTGGTTTTGCTGCTACATGAAGAATTGTGATTTGCATTGTATGGTTTTGGACCTATTCGCGTTGTAATGGGAGGCGGTTGAAGGGGCTATACTGGAGTATTGACACTTCAGAGTCATCTCTATCTCCTACCCATGATGCACTTTTAAATGAAGAGTTATTAGAATATTTTATTGGCTAATATACTTTTTCTGTGTTATTTTTACAAAGGCCACCTTTATCCTTTTTAATGCCATATTTTCAGTGTTACACTTTTTCTGGCTTTTAATTTTAATTTTAATTTTTTAAATTTTGATTTGACAGATGTAAGAAGCAGCATGAATAGTTTATACTGTGGTTTTTCAAGAGACTGAATGCCAAGAGAACTCAGTAAATGTTTATTCCTCTCGGTTTTCTCTTTCAATTCACCTAAAATAGCACCCCTTTTGGGAACAGAGCAAGAGTGTTGAACTAAAGACCAAAAAAAAAAAAAGGATCCCCTCAAGGTGTAAAACTATCCAGGGGAAATATTTGCTGGGTGTTATGAAAGACTTGGATGAAATTTCAACCCTGATGGTTTTGCAGTGATCCAGGAAGCCAGTGAGACAATCTCTCCAGATGTAAAGCTCTTTCATGATAATTAGAAAGGTATGGCCAAGCCAATGAAAACACGGGGGTAAAGTGAGAAGCAAGTCCCCATGATTTTGTTTCACTATTTGCTTTCTCCTGTCATGGTTAAAAGAAATGTGCAATCTGATTCTCAGTTGGTGGGTGGAGGATAACAGGGTAGGATTTACTTGTGTGCACTTGTATAGTTGTAGCCAAGAATCCAAAAGTACACTAGAGCACTGATTTGGTAAAACAATTGGGAAGTATCCCAGTTTGGACAAAATACTAAGGGGGGAAAATTGAGGGGGGAAAAATACGTTCAAATCACCTTGTGATCCAGTGTAACTGTTTACTAACTTGAATAAAGCAATTGTTCACACAATAGTGATCAGAGTGCACCTTCACTATAAGGCTATTGTGTTTAGCAAAAGGGAAAACATTTGGGAAGATTGTGATTCAAAGAGCTTGGGAGCAGGGTCTTAAAGCCAATTAAATCAGAACTTTGTAGCGATGGTGCACTGACGGTACTTTGTACATACTGTATTTCTATATTTTTCCTTTGTACAGATTCACTTAAGTCAAGCTACTGTTTTACAGGGGCTCCTTATTTATTAGGTCTGTGAAGGCTTGGAAAATTACACTCAACAAGCAAATTCACTTTGATTAAAAAAAAAACAAATACGAGAAAAAAAAAATAGATGTGTGGGAGGGAGGGCAGAGGGTCAGTGGATGAGCTCATGAACCCATGGATTCTCAAAACCTAACGAAGGCAAATTTCTATGGAAAATATGAAGCATTTTTAAGATGCTTCTTGTTGTTCTTTTTTCTTCTCCCTGACTGGTGTCAGATTTAATAAAACAAAATAAATCTCCAAGTAAAAATGTACTTAATGTTGCTGTTGTTTCCTTTTTAAATATATATATATATATCAGAACACAGAATGTCTTCATTTATTTCAGGAAGTCCACAGATAGAAACCAATATGGAAAAAGTTAGTGTTAAATGTAAACTTTAAAAAAAAAAGGATTTGGGGTGCAGGGGGGGATAAAGATTAAAAATAAGCTTTTAAATACATTACGCACAGGCTTGGCTCCAAGTAAATAGAAGGATTGAACTGTCTGCCTTAATTGCCAATGTAAAATCCAATGATTTCTTCATTCTCTGACAGCCATTTGATTTTTTTCCCCCTGTCTTTCAAAAATGCTAATAATTCCTCATGTAACATATACACCTATGGATGTATATGGTATATTTTTACATCATTCCTGAAAATATTTGCTTTGTATCTTGATAATTATTTTTAAGGAATCTGACAGATGCCCACACATGCTCCTTTCTTTATGGTCTAACCTTCTGATGAATCCTATACAGAGCCCTTATTGCTGAATGCATAATGCTGACCATAAGGCAGAGTAATCTTATGAAATATAATGGCATAAAAATGCTAATTAAGTATAGGAATAATATCTTTCCATATTATTATAGTCCGTCATACACTCAGCCAGATGTTTAGACTGCATTTGGCATTTTTATCCACCTATCAAGTCCTTCCCAAAACCTGGGAATGGGCAGATGTTGTTTGATGTTAAATGTATTGTTGCAAGATGTAAACTGTTCCAAGTCAAGCTGCCTTTTGCAATTCACTGGTGGTGATTTTGTCAATACGATGGAGCTCAAGTGGAGCTCCAGATGTTTTGGAATTGCACCCAAGATGCTTACTACTATTGGTACTATCTTTGCTTTCTTTTGCCACCATTTTTCTACTTCTTCTTGCAAGTCTTTACATTTTGTGATTTTGTCCATTTCTTTCTATTCTGCTGTCTCCAGGTACTGTCACATCCACTATTCAGAATTTTTGGAGACAGCAGAAGAGAAGAGAAAATCACAAAATAGATGATGATGATGATGATGATGATAAATCAAATGAATTGATTTTGAAGAGTTCTAGCATTGAATCCTGGAAATTCTTCTCAAGGCCATCCATTTTCTCTTTGTTCAAAAAGCATCATATTCTTTGTTCACAAAGCATTTGATAGCAAATTGGTCTCTGTATTATCACAGAGTACAATCTGCATCCTTAGCACAGCTATGTGTATTGTACATTGTATCCCTTACCCCAGTGTGAAACTTGACAAGAGGAAATTTAAGTTGTAAATGGCCCATGCCAGACAAGGACAAACCACCTTAGTGATTTTGACTTGGATGTACACATGCATAGATATAGGTATATTTTTAAGAACTCATAGAAACAGAAATTAACAAAGATCTCCTCCATACAGCTCTGTGTTCCCTTACTCTGAAAAGGAGCGGGAGGAAAAGTCAAGAATTAAAAGTCTATTTTATAAAGTGGAGTCCCTTCTGAACAAAAATCTGACTCTATCTTTAAAGATATTTCCATTCTCATAGGTAAAATGAGAAAATTTAAGAATGTACCACCTTATTTAGTTATACCTTAAGAAAATTGCTAGTAAAATCTATGGTGGGAGCCATTGCTTCTTCCATGTATATTTCTGGATAGCTTGGGAACTGGAAATACCTGCTGCTTGGTGTTCTTTAGGACAGTTAGGCTGCCCCTAAGCTTGGTCTTTCAGTTCCTGAGCCCTGGAGTGATATATTGATAGTTGTTAGCTCGTTATAACTTTCACCAAGTATGCACAGTATTCCATGAAGTTGGCTCCAGTCTTATGCCTTTGCCTGGACCTTAAAGAAGCTGGAGTACTTCTCAGCTAAAGCATCATGGCAAGGGAAACACCAGTTTGTCCATCAGCCAAAAAGGAAATTCTGGAACAGGAAAGTTGAAGGTCAACACTCTGGCCTTATTCATTGGCTAAGAAACTAAAAACTACTGGAATAGCAAACCAGAGAAGTTATCTCAGGCTCCAATATTTGTGTCCCTTTTGCTAGTCCCTTTACTTTCACATTTTAAGTGATTTGTTTAATGCATATATAGAAAAAATAGTAGTCAAGGTAAATATTAATATTAAAAGATGGGCATTCGACACTCAAAACCTCAACAAATCAGAAGGTATGCATTGTAGCAATCTTTTGTCTTACATTGTCTGCTCCACCCTCAGGTTTGTTACTTCAAGCATAACGTAAGGTTTAAGAATTAAAATCTTGGTGTTGGCTTTATATTTCTACCCGCATGTTTGAGAGAGAATATTTATGACCGGAATCAAAGTTACAGCAAAATTGGCAAAGCCCAAAAGCCTTTGTATATCATTAATATTGAGTGGGTGGCTGCATGTTTCAAGCCAAAATAGATTGTACTTTAGTTAGATCCAATTCTTTTGAGGAAAGTGATATTCCAAATATTCAAAGGCAGATCAAAGTCACATTTCTGTAGATTAGGTAGAGTTGTAGTCACAAAGACGCTGCAAGACCAACTAACACCAGTTTCATGTGGACAGCATGGTCCTTACAGAAAATATTGTCCAAATAAATTATGAAAAAGAAGATCAAACATTTATGGAAAATATTATTCATAAAATGCAAAAAGATTATGTATGCAAACATGAGCTTGGCTTCAGAAGGCTTATATGCTTACCAAGTTGGGAGTGAAGAGAATAATCCCTAAATTAAAAACAATAATCCTTAAAATAGTCATAGGTGCCTCCCAAACATGGGGCAACCAAGATTCCAGTTTTTATAGTTTTGTGAAAGTTTGCCAAAGTGGATACTAATCTAAGATTTTAAGGATTAAAAGCAAATAAATCAGAACACCTTGAGTTGTACCTTAAAATAGACTGAAAGCCGATGCAGCACTCACATTATAGATGTTATATATGACATTAATGTCATCGGAGTGATAAAAAGATTAGCAGTCATTTTCAGAGCAATTTGTGACGATAGAGTGTATCTTCTCAAAAGAGACAAACATTTTCACCCTTGTGTTAAAAAAGTATGAGAAAGAAAAGGAATTGTTTTGAATTACATACTGTACATGTAGATTTCTGTCTCATTTTATGATTTTTCTTGCCACAGTTGTTAAGTGAATCACTGCAGTTGTTGAGTTAGTAACACAGTTGTTAAGTGAATCTGGCTTCCCCATTGACTTTGCTTGTCAGAAGATCACAAAAGTTAATCACATGACCCCGGGACACTGCAACCGTCATAAATATGAGTCAATTATCAAGCATCTGAATTTTGATCACATGACCACGGGAATGCTGCAACAGTCATAAGTGAGAAAACCAGTCATAAGTGCCATTCTTTTCAGTGCCGTTGTAGGTTCAAATGGTCATCAAACAAGCAGTTGTAAGTCGAGGACTATCTGTACAACATGCTGAAATAGTCTATCCTACTAGTAATATCTTGATACCATTGTCAAGTCTTCTTACTCCTGAGTGGACACAACTGATATACCAGCTGAAACTGGGGGAAAGACCTCCAACACCACATCTAGCAGCAGTTGTAAGCATGGGACAATATCCAAGTTATGGGTCTGGCCTTTCAGATGGAGTGCCGCTTCATAGAGAGGTATAATCAGAGAAAATGGAGGACCGGGTGGTCTTTGAACAGAGAGCATTTCTGTCTTCTCAGGGTTCGATTGCTACCTATTTTGTTCCATCCAGACCAACAGCCTCCAAGCAACAGGTCAACAAATATCAACTGTATATTCAATCTGGCTTGTGATGATAGCAATATCAGTAGCACTTAGATTTATATACTGCTTCACAGTGCTTCACAGTCTCTCTAAGCAGTTTACAGAGCCAGCATATTACCCGCAAAAATTTAGGCCCTTGTTTTATCAACCTCCAAAGCCAGAATCTCTAACCTAAAGACTATTTCACAAGCAACATAATATTGCCAACAAGTTTTAAAATTCATTTTTGTTGTAATTTTACTTTCTGGGAGAAATGCTCATGGAATTTGTTTTGGTGTAGAATAACAGCCAATCTCAGGTGTTACATGACTTGACTTGCACTGGGCTACTGAACAAGATTCCAGTTGTGTGGTCCCCAGGGACACAATTTTTATTGACATATATGGATGATGTGCTGCAAAGCAAAAGGACTACATTATTTATTTTATTTATTTATTTATTTATTCGAATTTCTATACCGCCCTTCTCCTTTCGGACTCAGGGCGGTGAACAGCCAGATAAAAAACATCTATACAAACATCACAGTTAAAAAATAAAGTTAAAATAATTTATAAATTTGGCCCATAATTTAAAACTTGTCAATTTAAAATAAATATTAAAATTTTAAAACTAACCCTAAAATCAGGACAGACCGGCTAACTGAAAAAAATAAGTTTTTAGGGCCCGACGAAAAATCCAGAGGTCGGAGATCACTCGTATCTCTGGGGGTAGATTGTTCCATAGGGTAGGTGCCACCACAGAGAAGGCTCTCCTCCTGGGGGTCGTCAGCCGGCATTGTCTGGCTGACGGCACCCTGAGGAGGCCCTCTCTGTGGGAGCGAACCGGCCGGTGGGAGGCTATTGGTGGCAGAAGGCGGTCTCGTAACTGAAACAAAACATTTTTTTCCAGATTGGGAAGACAGCAGATAGGTGAGCAATCAAACACATATTTCTGAGCATGTGTCCTATAAGGACATGACTAAATGGAGTGGGAATGTCCCCAAGCCTATTCCAGCTTCTCACCATTTCAGTGCTGACTCCATTATTATTTAAAGAGAAAAATCAGGAACAAGTACCATAGATCTGCAGTAGAGCAGGTCAACATGTCAATAAAGAACAGAAAGAGAAAGAGGGAGAAGAGATGAGGGAGAAAATAGCAAATAAATTACCTGACTAGCCTCAGTCAATCCCCCGACATTTAATAAGCCAAGCAACCAGGAGATCTAGAATATACTCCGAGTGGCAACATATCACAATGGTGCCATTTGCTGTTGTGCTTCAGGCAAGAAATGTTCTGGAGTGGTCCTGCCATGTTGCTTTTATCCAGTCTCTCTCATCCCATGGCTGCCAAATAAGAATCAAAGCCAGTGGTTGCATGTGCCATCGTATCATTTTACTACTTCTCTTGTGTTGTTATACCCCACTTCATTCATTACGATGACCTTGTACAAAATGAAGCTCATTATAATATCCATAATAATTCTGTAGAGAAAATCTTGGGCTTCTGCCTCTTTACATACAATAGAAAGGAATCTTATTGGGTATGAGCCAGGTCTGATCTTGCTGGGCAGATAAGCAGCTAAATATAAAAAAAATAATCAAGTCTTTTGCATTTCTTTCCAGTGGGCTTGTGGCCAATCCCGCTTTGCTCACAACTGTATGCAAGTCCATGTATACACAGAAGGGATTTGTCAGAGATGTGTCGTAAACACAGAATATTCACGCATTATTGCATCAACAATTTGGAAAATGCCTCCTTAATTTCTAAGCAGAAAATAATTGCATCAGATTTGCAGCTGTCAGGTAATGTTTAGCTAATGCTTCAATTACTTCAGATTGGTACATAACACGTTAAAAATACTTACAGAAAAATAAATAATATTCATGTTTCAGAAAAATGAAATCATATTTTATGTGTATACTTAGTACATACACTCAGTATCCGCATTTGGGCATATATGTTTTGTATGTGTGTGTGTGTATGTTTGTGTGTGTGTGTGTTTGTGTGTTAGTACATACACTAATCTGTAGCCTATGCAGCTCTAAAGGACACTTTACTTTGATAGAGGCCTTGGTGCTGCTTGGAAAGTGACACAAACACAAAATAAAAGCCAGCCTATTACAGCATCACAGCTGCTTTGTTAGCCTTCAGTGGGGTTTCATACACATATTTTAGACTGGAGGCATGGAAGCAGAGTATCTTGCTTTTCTACTCTGAATTGAAGTATAGAGTTCCTGTACCCAGAACTGAGATAGCTCTGCAAAGCATAAACATGCTAATTTAACATATCTAGTGATGGCTGGGCTCCAGGGGGGGGAAAAGTAGAAATTCAGAGTGAATCCTGGTAACTGAGATAGATTTTTGTCCACTGAGAAGAGTAACCAGCTATAACCCACCTGGCACCAATTCATAGCTATAAATGGTCCTATCCTCCTCCCACCAGAAATGTAGCATTCTGTTTTTCCTGAAGCATTCTCTGAAATAGCTGGATCAATCTGGGGGTTAGGATGGTAGCGTTTCCAGAACTGTTATCCTGCCCTGAAGCAGTGAGGCACATATTTCTATTTGAAACATGGCAAAGACGGCGGTGAACAAAACGGAAACTGCCACTGGTGCTTGTTTGTATTAAATATTTTGTCAGGAAGAGGACAGGTGACTGTTCTGTTCTCAATTCAGAATGATCTTTGTGGTCAGACCATCATGGTTTATTTCAGTGTCAGTTCTCCTGTAAGGAACAGAAGGAGAAGCACAAGACTCAGCTTCTATCTAATATGAGTAGAATGTTCAGTATCAGATTTAAATGTTGGACAACATGGGTAACATTGATCGGAAGGGAAAAGAAAATATATAACATATAGTTCAAATTATTTTTCAGTAGTGGCCTTCAGATTGCAAAATAAATTTCCCCCAGAGATATGCCTGCCCCAACCTTTGTTATATTCTGGGTTGCTCTTAAAACCATTTTATTTTGATGAATTTATGGTCATAGTTTGATGGTGAACAGCCATCTCACTGTAGTGGGTTGTTTCCTTACTGTCTGATGTTGCATTTGACATTATCCTGTTCTTTCCTGTTATGCCAGGGGTCTTTCAGGTTGAGATGGCTAACAAATGTCATAAAACAAAAATAAGTACATACTTGTTTCAATGAAAGAGGGGCATGAGCAAGCTTTAATACATATTGATTTATATATTTATTTTTTAAATCGTCTCTGTTTTAAAAGACCCTTGGCAGTACACAAATTGGCTGTCTTTAAGAGTCTCAGTATTTGTATATACATTTACATTCAATAAAAACACTTAAGACAATTTCAGACTTCATAAGCATCTTAAGCATCTTTAAAAGCATCTTTTTTCTTTGGGGAATAATGGAGAAGTCCTGGCCATTATTAGAATCCCTAGTCATAACAATCTAGCACAAAATGGATTTGTCTATGGAGATTTTCAGTCATCCGGGTCATGGTTATCCCAAAGGTGCTTTTTCAAGAGGCAACCGGACGTTCTTGTTTTTCTTTGAAGACATTTCGCTTCTCCTCCAAGAAGCTTCTTCAACTCTGAGTGACATAAAATGAATTATAATGTGGTTAACTGGGCATAAAATCTTTGACACCTGCATCCCACACACTTTTAGTTCTGCTTCAAAATTATCAACAAATTAATAAGAGAAAAATGCCTAGACTGACGTGAACACTGGACAAAGACAACACTAAGAAAATATCACATTGAAGTGGCTAGAAGATCAAAGGAATGTGCCAAACTGATTACGTAAAGTCTTAGGTAAAGGAAACAGCAAATAAGGACTAGTCAATGTATCAGGGAAAGAAACAGGGCTTAGACTCTCCTACCAAGGATGAGAAAAGACAAAAGCTCAATTCACACACAAAGCTCTTCTTGTACTGTCTTCTGTATTTTTATTCCCTTTAGAGACAGTTAATGGGAAGGGGATAAAAATAATCCCAGTGGTGGCTTATTATTATTGGATCCTATGCTCTACATGCAGTCCAGGGAAGCAGGCAAGCAGCACTTGCTGTCCTGTTTTCAAGTATTTACCCACCCATTCATTCAATTTATATAGCCGCCCATCTCACATTTATGATTCTGAGCAGCTCATAGCAATTAAAAACAATGTAAATAGTTTTTTTTAATCAATAAATAATATATAGCCAAGGCTACTCAGTTGTTGTATGTTTCAAAAGACTGTTAAGTGGGGTGGTTTTGGAAATAAAGAAGATTTTTTTTACATTCAAACCTGGCCTTCGTTTTGGTAGGTCCATTCCTTCTCTCTTTGCATTGGTGGCACTCAAGAAGAACTTGATGTATTTTCTCTTTTGAATTGAGCTGGTCAATGACCTAACATCACATAACGCGACTCTATAGTTGATTCCAAGGTTGACTCAGCCTTCCGTCCTTCCGAGGTCGATAAAATGAGGACCCAGATTGTTGGGGGCAATAGGCTGACTCTGTAAACCGCTTAGAGAGGGCTGTAAAGCACTCTGAAGTGGTATATAAATCTAAGTGCTATTGTTATTGCTATAGGAGAGGCAGCTGCAAAGAGTTAATTAAATTCAGCTTTACTAATTGAGTTTTATTCAGTTTTTAATATAATATTCTTGGTAGCCAATATGAGAAGTTGGACTGCAGTGGAAAGTCAGAATTTTCTCTCCAGGATGAGATCCTTTGAATTGGTTCTGTTTTAGGATCCATGAATGTTGTTGAAAGTATTTCTTTCACTCTAAGAAGAAAAAAAAACCCTATAGTTGAAAAAATATAATACATTTCCTGTGCTAGGGAAAAATTCAGGGGGGCAGGAGGGGAGAGAGAATCATGCTTTTGTTCCAAGATTTGACTGAATGAATTAAACCAGCACAAAACGGCTGCTGTAATTTTGGCTTTCTGCCCCAGACATCAGATTTCTTTTAATTTCTTTTCTTTCTTTCTTTTTTACAAAAGTAAATTAATTGTAAAGTAGCAAATAACATTAAGGAATGAACACAATACCATTTCCCTCTTATTTTGTTACTGGTTTTTAAACAGAGACCCACACATTATATAAATAATTACACTGAGCCAGCCTAAAAACCAGGAAAGCAAGATATTTTCCTTCCTATCAATCCTTTCAGGATGGTTGGGTCAGAGGGATTTTTTTTTTCCATAAAGATTTAATTCACTTTTTCTCTTTTCCTTACCATTTTTTTAAAAAAAGCTTTTAAATCTAACTGCAGCCCACTTTATCCTGCCTCTTTGTGAAATGCTAAGCCACTGGTAAGGCTTCACTTTCCTGGTGTAACTTTCCAGAAACTGTATATCTGCATAGCAACTTCACTGCGGGCAGCTTATGCCAAGGGATCAAATATCAAAAAGATGAATAGAACTCCAAAACTGAGTTTGTGCTCCAAACTTCTACCCTTGATTTTTGAGGCGTCTATGTCTTGGTGATGTTGTTCAACGAAGTGTGGGTCGGGCGATTTTAAAACAGCAGAAGTCTCACCAGCCCTTCTCTGGTTGGGAATGGGAAAAGCTACCCTTGCCTGTGAAGGATGACCAATGGAAAACAAAGCTTGCCTTTTCCCCATCCTCACCCCTTCCAGCCCCCTCGCCCATCTTGTCTGCCTGACCTGAAACCCGAGCCTGGATCCTGAGGCAGTGTCCAGATTACAGATTGTTGACTCAGATTGAGCATTGAAATCTGAGTTGATGGGCCAGCCCTGTAGGAGGAGGCGAAAGCCAAAGGAGAGATCATGTATCTGCTGGGAGTCTGCCTTTTTCAAATCATAAACTTTCCTTTCCTTTCCTTTCCTTTCCTTTCCTTTCCTTTCCTTTCCTTTCCTTTCCTTTCCTTTCCTTTCCTTTTCCTTCCTTTCCTTTTTTTCCTTCTTTCCTTTCCCTTCCCTTCCCTTCCCTTCCCTTCCCTTCCTTTCCTTTCCTTTCCTTTCCTTTCCTTTCCTTTCCTTTCCTTTCCTTTCCTTTCCTTTCCTTTCCCTTCCCTTCCCCTTTCCCCTTTCCCCTTTCCCCTTTCCCCTTTTCCCTTTCCCCTTTCCCCCCTTCCCAAACTTACCTGCTACCATTCATATGGCATCATAAATCAAGACCATTAACAAACAGGAACACTGTGCCATGGGGAGAGACAAGCGTTTTCTTTATCTTTAATGAGCAAACGACCTTGAGCAGAATCAATGGTCATCTCTGAGCTGAAAGGATGAAAAATATGAGCAGCGAAGTCTAATCATTTGGAGGATATTTCCCATCAGCCAAAAGAGATTCTTTAGTGAGTGGGTGTCATGGTCTGGACCCTGGCTCTCCATTTTATAAGGAATTTGTTAAAAGAAAGCATGACATGGCTCCTTTGCGGCTCTCCTTCCTCGCCACCACCTCCTTCTTTGGCATGTTTCCTTCTTTTTCTTGGCATTTGATTTCATCCATCCTTCAGATGCTTTCATGCCTTTGGTAATTTATGTGCAAGATTTTTCCAAACCTCCAAACGATTTTCCATTTGGCAAACTGTCTCCTGAAACCTCTACAGAAATGTAACTGTAGAGCTTAAAGGTAGTCAAAAACATGAATTTTGAATGATAATATAAAGATGCTTCTAAAGCTTACTGATCTTGAATTAAAATTACTGGTTTGTAGACAGAAGCATTGTTGTTTCTTTCCATAATCCCACATTGTTATATTAGGTCGCTGTTTTACATTTACCACTGAACAGGTTTTGCTGCTGTTTTTAGTTTTAAAACAAGCTGGGTTTTGTTGTGTTTTGTTTTGTTTCATTTTGTTTTGTTTCATTTTGTTTTGTTTCATTTCGTTTAAGCTTCATTATACCATATGGTTAAAAAAAGGTAAAGGAATCCCTGCGGCTTTTACTCCGCTAGTTGTTGCCAATTATAGGTGGCAGCGCTCATCTCTGGTCCAAGGCCACTGAGCCAGCACTGTCTGAAGACATTTCCACAATCATGTGGCCAGCATGATGTCATAAAGCACTGTTACCTTCCCACCAAAGTTTTTGGTGGGAAGTATTTATCTATTCGTGTTTGCCTGCTTTCAAATGCTAGGTTGGCAGGAGCTGGAGGCAAGGACTGGAGCTCATCTTGTCGCATGGCGCTCAGGTCTTGAACCTGGGCTGCCGACTTTCCAGTCAACATCCCAGCATCTTAACTGTTGAGCCACTGCGCTGCCCCAAACCATACCCTATGGAGAATTGTTTTATTCTTCTGTGGGTAATTTTGCAAAGTGTTGGATATAAACTAATTGCATTTGCTTTCTTAAGTATTGTGATTTGTGAAATGATAGATTACAACTATTCACTTTTAAGTGACTTTACAGAAGGGTGTCCATTCCAGTATGCAAGGTGAAATCCCAGGTTTGGGGGAAATTTCACTTATATCTAGAACAGACCGGAGCAAACATTTTGGTGGCAAAGGTAGCCCTTAGTTTTGGGTGTTAGGAGGTAGAAAGGGTCATAGTATGTGGATGGAAGAAATACAATGAATGGGTTTTGCCTCTTTTGTAAACTGGCCATGACTTTCTATTGTTCAATGCAGTGGTGGGTTCCTCCCGGTTCGGTCCGGTTCAGCCAAGCCAGTAGCAGTGATGATATGACGTCACCGAACCGGATCTACCCCCCCACCCTCCCACCCCCCCACCCCTCCCACATTATTCTTACCTTTTATTTGGTCCCACCCCCAATCTATTGCTGCCTCCTGAGTCCCAGCTGATGGCTAGAGGGAAAAAAACTGTTTAAACTCTTGCCGGGGAGCTTCAAAGGGCCGTCCTACAGCTGATCAGTGTTAAAAGCAAACAAATGAGTCGGGTCGTAAGTGCGAGGACTGGTCGTAAGTGCGAGGACCTTCCAGAAATGACTCTGACCAGCTAGCCACGCCCACCTAGTCACATGACCTCCAAGCCACACCCACAAAATAAGCCACGCCCACAGAACCGGTAGTAAAAAAAATTAGAACCCACCCCTGGTTCAATGGTTATTGAAGGGTCATGTTATCTTGATTTACCAGAAGGGTGAGAATTTTAAAGTGGCATTTTCTTACCTCCAGTGCCTTTGAGCACATAGAAGGAGCCATTGTTCAGTTCAATGTGGTAGTAAGGGAGTGTTGCATTTAATTACCGCCTCTCAGTCCAAGGGCTATGAGAATATGGACCACACAAAAACAGTGACAGCTGCTATAGTAGCTCCTTCTTCCAGTCATTTTCTTTACCCCAGTTATACTAAAGGTTGACCACTCTTGTCAACATCATTATCATCCTCATCCTCATCATGATCCTAACATAAAAAGCTCATCTAGATATAAAGACTTACAGGTTGTCCTTTGTGCAGCAATGGTTTGGGGGTGGGTAAAGAATCTCTTCAGAAAACAGGTTGGATTGCACCTCAGTAGAGGGATGTGCCTATATTTTACCTACATGCAGAAGTCTACATTGGCTCCAGAACAAACAGGACATAAACGTTGACTGGGGGAATCAGTGCTTTTGTTTGTGTAAACTGGTGTGGGATGCCTTAGAGCAGTGATGGTGAACCTTTTTGGCACCGAGTGCCCAAACCAGAAAGTATGTGTGCACACGCATGCACGCGTATGTGCCTGAGCTCCAGAAACCGACGACTAGCTGGCCGGTGCACATGCATGCACTGGAAACCAGAAGAGCAGCTGGCAATGACACGCGTGCCCACAGAGAGGGCTCTGTGTGCCACCTCTGGCACGCGTGCCATAGGTTCGCCATCCCGGACTTAGAACAATAACAAAATTATTGTATTTTCATTGCGAGTAAATCACAAAATATTCTATCATTGCTGTCCTTCAGTGGAGGAGGAGTCATTCCTGGAAATATATGCAAGCATACGTCTTCTGCAACCCATGTTCACTTTTAGAAGTAAGAAGAAATAAGCAAGGTGTGAAATATGCAGATTAATTTTCTCAAAGTTCACTCATACTTAAAGACTACACACACACACACACACACACACACACACACACACAAACACACACACACACAAACATAGCTGTCAGATGTATTGGAATTGCAGCTTCCAAATTTTCAGTATGGCTAGTGGTTCTAATCCAGACATAGAAATGCAGGATACAATGTTGGGACAAGCTGGCTGACACCTACATGAAGATTTGCATTAACTAACACTTTCCTACCTATTATTCATATTGTATGTGAATAATTCAGCATCCTCCAGACATTTTGTGCAATAAATCTACTCGCTTTGGGGGCTGAACGCAGGCCATCAGAAGGGCATCAGGTTATGTATACTCTTCCTTTTAATTACATTCTGTATCTTTTCTGTATAGGTAGTCCTCGACTTATGAGCACAATTGAGCCCAAAATTTCTATTGCTAAGTGAAACAGTTATTGAGTTTTCCCCCTTTTTCTTGCCACAATTGTGAAGCAAAGCTGGCTTCCTCCTTGACTTTGCTTGCCAGAAGGTCACAAAAGGCGATGACATGACCTGGGACACTGATACCATCATAAATACATGCCAGTTGCCAACCGTATGAATATTGATCCCATGATCACGAAGGATGCTGCAATAGTCATAAGTATGAAAAACTTTTTCCCCACTTTTTTCAATGCCATTGTAACTTCAAATGGTCGCCAAATGAACGGTTGTAAGTCGAGAACAAGCAATCGCAATAGCACTTCGACTTATATGCCACTTCACAGTGCTTTACAAGCCTCTCTAAGTGGTTTACAGAGTCAGCATATTGCCCCCAACAATCTGGATCCTCATTTTACTGACCTTGAAAGGTTTGAAGGCTGAGTCAACCTTGAACTATTCATAATCAAACTCCTGGAGTGAGAAGTGAGTTAGTCTGCCCTACAGTACTGCATTCCTCATTTTACCAAGCTCAGAAGGATGGAAGGCTGAGTCAACCTTGAGCCTGGTGAGATTTGAACTGCCAAATCGCAGGCAGCCGGCAGGCAGCAAAAATAGCTTGCAGTACTGCATTCTAACCACTCCGCCATCATAGCTTTACCTATATACTAATAATGAACTTTTCTATTATGTATCCCAAAAGCACCATCCATGCACAGGTACCTTTACGCACAAATGCACACCAATTTCAAGAGGGGAATGGGTGGGAAGTCATTAAAATGGACTATCCTAGAGAAGAATGATGGCTGCTAATAGATAAGATTGTAATGCTGCAACCTCTTGCTACAGTGTCTACTTGGCCCTTTAAATCTGAAAAGTGTAACTATTGCTTTTAGTAGCATTTGTGCAATTCATCACTTCTGCCCAAACCGTTGCAAAAATTAGCCAAGAACTCAGAAGACTATCTTGTCAGTCACTCTTTATGGTTCCTTTTTACATCGCTTTTTATTTCATCCCACATGGATGATCTCTGACCATCGGTGAAAACGCTTCCGATTGTTACATTTGTAATATAGAAGGAAATCTGCTCTTTCTGGTATAACATTTCATTTTCCAGGCTGTTACTCATCCTTCCCAATGACTGCGATATTTTCTCTGGAGATACACGTCATCCATTTTAATAGCAAGATTTCTCCATAATCAGGACTCTTTGACTCAATTAATTAATTGCTCATTACTTTACCAAACAAAATGCATCCACAGATGGGATGAAGTCAATGAATAGTGCTGTCTGTGCAGATATCAAACACTGGGGAAGTTAATCACAGGGGATAAAGTTAAAC
The DNA here is from genome assembly GCF_059756535.1 of Pantherophis guttatus. Classification (NCBI taxonomy): domain Eukaryota; kingdom Metazoa; phylum Chordata; class Lepidosauria; order Squamata; family Colubridae; genus Pantherophis; species Pantherophis guttatus. The sequence continues at coordinate 245,527,085 of NC_142063.1, forward strand.
CATCCTACATACCTGGGGACAGAACTGGGACCCAAACAGCAGCACCAAGGAAATGTCCATCTTCAAACAGGGTGGTTCTTTGAGGGGCAGCCACAGAGAGAAAGGGGGTCAAGCTATTTTCCGAGGCACCTGAAGCCCTGACAAGGAATAATGGATGGAAACTGATCAAGGAGAGATTCAACCTAGCAATACGGAGAAATTTTCTAACAGCGAGAGCAATCAACCAATGGAATAGAAGTTGCCTTCGGAAGTTGTGGGAGCTTCATCACTGGAGGCTTTCAAGACGAGATTGGACTGCCATTTGTCAGAAATGGTGTAGGGACTCCTGCTTGGGTGGGGGTTGGACTAGATGACCTACAAGGTCCCTTCCAACTCTGTTAATCTGTAAGTTTTTTTTTTTTTTTTTGCAAAAAGCAGAGCCCAGCTTCTTTGCTTCTTCCAGCTGATTTTCCCTTTACCCTTCTGGATCCCAAAATGCTTGCGAGAAACGAGGGTAGTTCAAGAAACGCAAGCAGCATTTTTTTTTAAAGAGCGCAGCAGGCTTTACTCTCACTTTGTTCTCAACAAAATCCTTAAATTGCAAGGACGGTCCAGACCGTTGCAACCTCGGCACTCTCACCACCTCCTCGATCCAGCTGGTGGTAAGTACAAACAAGCCTCCACATGGCCCTCCTGGCACGCTGGAGGGGGACAAAATGAGCTCAGGTGCCTGCCAGACCCAGAGAGTGAGGGGTGGGGGAATGGGGGGTGGGGGGGCTTCGTCTGAAGCTGCTTAGCCAGGCTGCCGTTAAAGTGCTCTGCAAATAGCAGAGTAACGCAGCCGAGGCTAGCACATTGCCTCAATGGGCTAATTAGTCTCTCAGACCTTCTGCTCTCCTGGAAAGCCCAGCGTTGCTAGACAGCACGGCATGCTGTGTGTCTGGTGTCAAGTGGCCCAGTTCCACATCTGTGGTGTCGGCTTTGGGTTGGCCTGGCGGGCTCTCATTTGGCCCATAAACGGAAGCATCTGTTGGGGTTATGGCTAGCTTGCTGGTATCGTTCAGGAAGGGTGGGGCCCTGCCTGATGCATTTCCTAGTCAATCAGTTCTAGTCAGGAGGAGTTTGGGAAAGCAGAAAAGACAACAACGATTCAGTCCATCCAGCAAAGCATCTTATGAAATATGACACTCTGGAAGTTTGGAAGGGGGATGAAACCCAAGGATTGTGGAATGGCAATTCCAAGGATCTCTTCATCCCATCCCAATGTAGAATCAGCCATATAATTATCCTTCAACAGAGCAAAATGTGGTGAGAGCACTTAGTATTTTTCATGATTGCAGAGGAAAAAAAGGATTAAGTGATGGTGGGGGTTGGGGGGGGAAACTACTGGGGAAATAGTTGATTGTGTTACAAACTGATCCCATCATTATGAGGTGCTGGAACTAAGCAACTGGACTCCCCACGGAAGGCGGTGGCTTCTCTCCCTAGAGTGCCTGAGACCTTGCTTAGGGCCAGCACATAGCTTGAGGGTTGGCAGCTCTCGGGAGCTGTAGACTTATGGAGAGATGGATTGCCTGCCTCCCTCTCTTTCTTAGCTTTATAAGCGACTTGAGGTCACTGAAACTCTTGGCAGGCATTAATATAACACAATATCAAATGGTAAAATACAGCCAGTCTTCGACTTACGACCGCAATTGAGCCCACAATTTCTGTTGCTAAGCGAGACAGTTGTTAAGTGAGTTTTCCCACATTTTAGGACCTTTCTTGCCACAGCTGTTAAGTGTTTCACTGCCGTTGTTAAGGTAGTAACACGGTTGTTAAGCAAATCTGGATTCCCCATTGTGTTTGCTTGTCAGATCGTAAAAGGGGATCATATGACCTCTGGGACATAAATACGAGCTAGTTGCCAAGCACCCAGATTTTGATCATATGACAGGGTGGGTGCTGCAATGCCTGTAAGTGTGAAAAACTTAGTCATAAATCATTTTTTTTTCAGTGATGTAACTTTGAATGTTCACTAAACAAATGGTTGTAAGTTGAGGACCACCTGTACAGGAGCGGGAGGGGGAGAGGGTGAGGGAGAGGGAGAGAGAGAAGAGTAATGTCCAGAAAAAAAACATCAGAATCCGCCAAACCAATCACAGCACAAGGGGTTCTGACACTCATTCTAGTCCAAGGCCTGTGGAATAATGGGTTTTTTTTTTTTGTGTTTGTTTAAGTGAAGGTCAGGCTTCAAATGGATCTCTGAAAGATAAGAGAAGGCCTGCTGCTTGAATCCTGTTGGGTGATCTGGTTTAATCAATGATCTTTCAAGGTGGGATTTATCTCAAGGGTCATTTGAAGATGAGAAAGGAATGAAAACGGTTGGGGGGGCGGGCAAAAAAGGGATGTTCATTGTCCCCCTGCCATTGTCAACCTTGAAGGACAATTTGCCAATGGATTTTTAAAGACAGTAGCCTCATGTTCGCATATTCTCTTCTTTGTGGGTGAAATTACCTTTGGAACAAACCAGGGGTGAAATGCTCCCGGTTCAGATCGGATCGCCCGATCCAGTAGCGATGGAGGTGGGTGGTTCGGAGAACTGGTAGCAAAAATCCCTGCCCCCCCCTTCCCATGCCCAGCTGAGCCACACAGTCATCAGAGGCTTTTTTTTTTTTACTTTTAAAAGCATTTTTTCTACAACCTCGGCAGAAAAAATGCTTTTAAAAGTAAAAAAAAAAAGCCTCTGCCGATCAGGCAACTCAGCTTGGATCGTCAAAGGCTTTTAAAAGAAAAAACCCCTTTTTTTTTTCTTTTACATGCCTCTGACGATCCAAGCTCAGTTGCCTGATTGGCAGAGGCTTTTTTATGCCTCTGCCGATGGCCACGCCCACCCAGTCACATTACCCCCCACCAAGCCACGCCCACAGAACTGTAGTAACAATTTTTAGATTTCACCACTGGAACAAACCCAAAGAATACCGGAGCCAATGGAAAATTGTTTTGCTAAACCATCCTCATTACTGTTTAGAGAGCCATTGATTTAAAAACCCTCACTGCGTGGTTTAAATTCCAATTCTTGTCTCCATCTAGCCAGCCTTCCCATTCTACCCATGATGCCACCAGTAAGGTCTCTGATTTTCTCCCTTGCCAAACAGCCTCACAAAAGGAGAGAGGACCACATCATATCCTCACGGTTGATTGAGAGTGTTCACTCAACCATCATTGTGGCAGTAGAACCTCATTACTGGTCTCTTGGCATAAACATGGTCCCTGTTTCATGGTTACAGCTTCTGAAAGCATATGGTAGCCATCTATTTTCATGTTGCAGGTCCATCAAGTGCCACGAGGGCCGTAGGTCTTCATACCAGTGGTGGGTTGCCCCAGGTTCAGACCGGTTCGCAAGAACTGGTAGTAAAACTGGTGGGAGGCTCCGCCCACTGACCCCGATGTCATCAGGAAGCTTCTGGGCATGCACAAGCGAAGCAAACACACATGTGCAGCCCTGTTGCGAACCGGTAGTAAAGGTAAGTAGAACCCCTCTGCTTCATACTTATGTCTCAACTGGTGGAGGAGAAACATTCTGGAATAAAGGCTAATTGATAAAGTTCTGATCCTTAGAATGAGTAATCAAGGAAGACTTTACCTGTCGTGTGTTTCCTGGGGTGGCACAGAACCAATTTGAAATATATGCCAACATTACAATGTCAGTGGTAATGATAACACCTATTGCAGTGTTTCTCAACCTTGGCAAGATTAATATGGATGAACAGGAGACTGGGGAAAAAGCACCAAATGTGCTTTTTCAGGAGGCAACTGGACTTTGTTTGTTCTTTGAAGACATTTCACTTCTCATCCAAGAAGCTTGACAGGATAATGAGGAATGGAAGGATTTATATTCCTTGCAGACAGCTGGTCATTTGCATCCTTTTAGAGACTCATTGAAGCACTTGGAGGTTTATCTGTGTCCTCAGGGTCATCTGAGTAGTGTTCCTGTTCCTGTAGTCTGCAATTTTTCATCTGAAAATCCATTCCTACTCCCACACCATTCAAAGGATGTTCATCCCAAATTGTATAGCCAAAGGTCTGTAGAGATTTTCAGTCATCCAAGCCATGTTTATCCCAAAGGTGCTTTTTCAGGAGGCAACTGGACTTTCTTGTTTTTTCTTTGAAGAAGTTTCGCTTCTTTCCAAGAAGCTTTTTTGCAGACTACAGGAAGCAGGAGCATTACTCAGGTGACCCTGAAGACACAGATAAAGTTCCAAGTGCTTCAATTGCATCCTTCTAAAAGGATGCAAATGACCAGCTATCTGTAAGGCATATAAATCCTTCCATTCCCCACCATCCTGTCAGAGCCGAAGAAGATTCTTGGATGAGAAGCGAAACGTCTTCAAAGAAAAAAGAAGAAAGTCCAGTTGCCTCCTGAAAAAGCACCTTTGGGACAATCATGACCTGGATGACTGAGAACCTCCATAGACTTCTGGGAGTTGAAGTGCACACATCTTAAAGTTGCCAAAGTTGAGAAACACTGACCTATTGGGATTTGTCCTCCTGGAGTATGCCTTTGGTGATTTCTCTCTTTTAAAAGATGAGTTAGGCCCGGGGTACTTGCAGGACCATCTCCAGCTGCTCTCCCACCGTCCTGTGAGCTCTCACAGAGTGAGCCTCCTCAGGGTGCCTTCAGCCAAACAATGTAGGCTGACGGCCCCCAGGAGAAGAGCGTTCTCTGTGGGAGCCCCGACCCTCTGGAATGATTTGCCCGCCGAGCTCAGGACAGCCCCCGACCTCCTTTCCTGCCGTCGTGAGTTGAAGACGTGGCTCTTTCGTCAACTTAACTGATCCGTTATGGGTGTACATTGTTATAATTTTAAATTGTTTTAATTGGGTTGTTGATTTTAATTTTATTGTGATTTGTATTGGATATTGTTTTTGTAAGCCGCCCCGAGTCCCTCAGGAGAATGGCGGCATATAAATCGCAATAATAAATAAATAAATAAATAAATAGATAGATGATAGATAGATAGATAGATAGATAGATAGATAGATAGATAGATAGATAGATAGATAGATAGATAAATAAATAAATAAATAAATAAATAAATAAATAAATAAATAAATAAATAAAAACCTCCTTTGAAAATCCAGAGCAGTGAGTAAAAATAGAAAGAATCAGAATCGGAACCGGACTCCAATGGCCACAATCCTCTTTTCTCAGTCTTGAGAAGTTCAGTACAGCGTCTCCCTTCCCCCAACAGTGTACGTAGAACAGCAGCGGCGGTCTTTGGCTCTAGGGCTCCATCTAGTGGTACTGCTGAGGTCCGCTCCTAAATTCAGAAGAAAAATCACGATTTTCGCTGCTCTTGGAAAATCTACATGAACAAAAGTGAATACAGTTAGCAGCCAACGAGCGAGGTAAACTATATTTAGCACTGAATGAAGTGAGTGCTCTCTTCCGCTTTTTTTCAATCCTGGAATATTCTTAAACGCTTCGCTGTTTGGCTGACGGGAAGAGACAGGAAAGGTTCTGCTCTCGACCACAAGGGGGCAGGCGTGCGATGACGAGGTTGGTCTTTTGAGACGAATGCTGCCGGCACCGATAATCCTCTACGATTCCTCCCTTGAATAGAATTCCGTTATCCTCATTATTATGTATTGTTTTTATCCTCTTCACCACATGCAATTTACCTTATGCTGCTATTTTTTTTTATTCAAAAAGTTTTTTTTTATTTTGTAAACAGACAAACAAACAATACATAATCAGTCAATATATCTTCTAAATACATCTTTTGTGTCTTCTTTTTGCTCCTCCAATATTTCTCATATCTTAATATTATCATTCCCTTTATTATGACATTTCCCCCACTTTCCTTACTTCTCTATTAATACATTTATCTCTTTTAATTTTATTGAAAAATTAGACAACCATTTTATCCCCACACAACCTTCAACCCCCCCTTCCCCACCCCCACCCCCGACTTCCCAGAGCAAAAACAGGGTATAGCATTAAACAAACATAAGCTAAAATAAACTAACTTACTACAAGATTCAAAACTCCCTCACACTCTTTAACTCCTCTTTTAAAAACTTATGCTGCTATTATTGTACTATTGTTTTCTTTGTTCACTCTGTTGGTGAAACTATGGGTTAAAGTTGATAACTTGTGTTTTTCCCTGGAAGGATTCTGCTACGGAACCTTTTTTTTTTTTTTACAGGCAGATGAAATGCTGGAGAAAGCCTCAACTTATTATAAAGCGTTAGTCTTCTCTTTCAGAAAAACTTACCTTTTATTGAAAGAAGAGTCAGGTTTTTTGAGATTGCTCAGAGCTTTAAAGTGAGCACATATATCAAGTGATATATGCTATTCTAGCAGTCTCTTAAGTTCATAGCATTGTAATTGCTAATGTATCTGTAGGTAGACCTTCATTATTTCTATTGTCTTGTATAGGGAGGTAGCTTTGTTGATGGATAATTATTATGCATATGAATTAAAGGCATAGGAGCCTTTCTGTTAAAAACAGAAGTTGCTAAATAGGAATGCCAATTGATATATTTGCTAATGTTTGCAGATCTTGTATTCAGATGCAAGTAACAAAAATGAATATCTACAGCACAGAAAGTTCTACTAGGTCTGTTTGGCTAGGCAAGGCTTTTCTGTGTAACTGAGGGAATAATTTCTTAGCAAATTCTTAGATATGCATATCTGTAGCTTGCCAAGACTCTGGAAGAGACTCTAATGCTGGGAAAGGTGGAAGGAAAGAGACGAAAAGGATGAGAAGAGCAGCAAGGTGGATGGACTCAATCACAGTGGCAATGGGAGCAATGTTGGAAGACTCAAAAAGACCCGGTTAGCAACAGACTGTCATGGAGAAAATCTATCTATGTGATTGCTAAGAGTCTATATTTACTTGATAGCACAACTGATCAATGTGTCTAGGATATTTCACTTTCCATTGGTAATAATCAAGTCCCGCATACTATTAAGTAATGATCAGTTTATTCTTTTGTGATCAGCCATGGGTGTTTTTATATTTATTCATGACTTTTTTTCTAATGAAGATTAAACTGAATCAGCTTCTGAATCAGCTGGAGGGAGCAGCATAGTAAAGAAGACAAACAAGTCGTTCTCAGACTAAATCTCACAGATGTCATGAGTACCAATTGTAAGAAAGAGACACTATATGCAATGGGAAGAGTTTGAAGACATTTTTCTTACATTTAAAGGAAAAAAAATGAGAAAACTATATACAGTGGAGCAAGCCTAACTATAAAGATGCAATAACTGCATAAAAAATACTTTATTTTACTGCAAAGACTATGTTTAATGGCCTGGTCTGCCCAAATAGTTTAGAAAATGTGTGGAAAAGGCTGCTTTCAGATTGGTTGTCTATTCTTAGGGATGTTTTTGGTGATGTACATCTGATCCATCTTGTCTTCTTCAGCAATTTGGATGGAAAGGAAAAAAAAATGCAAATGAAACAATGGAAGGAGCATGAAATCTGAGCTCTCCTAAGATTTCTGCAAATGGGGCAGAAGGAATGCACAACCAAACACCCAAAATATGTGATACCAGCTAGATGGGAACTTCTGAAATGGAATCTTCTCCAAAGAGGCTCATGGAGGCCCAGAAGAAGACCCAACATGTCCGTGCATTCCCTCCTCTTGCTGCCCAACCTTTAAGACAAGTGTCTCCCTTTTTCAGCAGGAGGACTTAATCTGTTGCCTCTAGGTTTAGAAGTGCTCCCATTTTGGAGCAGTTTTCAGAATTTTAAAATAGTGTTCTGTTTTCCCTCAGTTTCAATAAAACCAGCCCTCAAAACAAATCCAGTGTTTGCTTCTTTTCACACCCTATTTTTGCTTACATCCTGTACAGAACTGGGTCTACAGAGGAAGATTCAGCTGTATCAAACTGGGGTGTTGTTACTCTTCAGAGATATGTCCAATTGTTCTAGTCAGATTTTTCTCGTGTCCCCTGTATTGCATTTAATTACAATTCCCATCATGCTGCCTTTGAGTGCTGGGAATTATAATCAACTATATCTCAAGGGCAGTAATTTAGGGAAAACAATTTTCAGCCATTGTCTGATTTGCCTCTCAAAAGGTCTTTGGGGATTCCTATCTGTGGAAGAAAAATCTCACCCAAGAGAAACCAGTAAACAGAGAGGTTATTGGTTACAATCAGATTCACTGTATAACGAACACACCTGTGTGAATTCATGAACATATTTCAGTGACAGAAATGTTCCCAAAGGGAAATAGATAGTTAGATGATTGATAGACAGACAGATAGATAGACACACTAAGCTGATTCTAGGATGAGGGCCAAAGTATATTTGTAAGAGCAGTGATTAGCCCACAGGCAGTGAAAAAAATAGCCATCAGATGAAAGGAAGAAGAGACACTGAACACCAAAATAGTTATGGCAAGAAAGATCAGAATGGGAGGCAGAAAGAGAATGAAAGGAAGCAGTAATGAGGGGGAAAAATCATTAAGAGTGAGTGACTGTCTTTTAGTCAGCAGTATCCTCTAAATTTAGAGTCTGTGCACCGAAATCAAATATTTGAATTTAAAGGCACAGATTGCTAGAAATCAAAAGTTCAGATTTGTAGCTCTCCACATGCCTTCCCAAATGTTCCCCTTGCTATCTCCATTCCCTCAGGGCCTCGTGCTGCCTGCCATTTCAATGAAAACAAAAACTTTAAACCCTCAGCATTAAACAGCAACAGCAACAAAACAAAAGTAACAGCAGCACCATGTTACAAAATGGATCTGTCTGTCCTACTTATATGAACAACATCCAAAAGTTGCATCTCCCTTGGCACTCAGTGTTAGGCTTTCAAACTACAGAACACAGAAGGATAAAGAGTTGAGGCTTAATGCTATGCTAAGCCCACGACAGTCAACCCAGATGCAAGTGAAGTTCAGATTTAATGGAACCTCCTGTTTCAGGATCCGCACAGAATGCTGAAAAGGAGAGGTCAGGGCTCTCCACACCACCACCAATTCAGTTCTCAAGTGAATAAGCCATTGTGCTTCTGGGGTCCTGACCTAGCAATCCATCAGAAGGTGCACATCATCCTTGAAGCCCCCTTAAGTGACTGATGAGTAATAAGCGGGCCCTATTTTCTGAGCTCTTGTGATGGTTATTAACTAGAGTAGGCATAAGCACCTTGGAGGGTTATTATTATTATTATTATTATTATTATTATTACTTGTAAACTGTCTCTACAAGACATTTTGCTGTCTCAGGCAGAAGCACAGAGCACACCCATGCTGAGCAAGAGTACCCAAAATACCCAGAACAAGTTGTGATTTTGAGTAGAGAAATCCACACACACTTCTCTTCCTGGAAGTAAAAAAAATACAAGGAAATTTGTTGCCATGTTGTGGCACTTAAAAACTCCACAGCCTGTTTTTATTTTATTTTTTTAATATAAGCTTTCCAACTATCTGTTTGCTTCATCATCACAATGTAAGGCTGCTATGTATTCCTGCATTCAAAGGAGTATACAGTTAGTCCTTGACTTACAACAGTTCATTTAATGACCGTCCAAAGTTACAACGGCACTGATAAAAGTGACTTATGACCGTCTTTCACTTTTCACTTACGACTGTTATAGCGTCCCCCGTGGTCACGTAATGAAAATTCAGATGCTTGGCAAATGACTCATATTTATGACGGTTGCAGTGTCCCAGGGTCTTGTGACCTTCACTCTTTGTGACTTTCTGACAAGCAAAGTCAACAGGGGAGCCAGATTCACTTAACCACCTTGCTACAAACGTAACAACTGCAGTGATTTACTTAACAACGATGCCAAGAAAGGTCGTAAAAGGTCGTGCAAAACTCACTTAACAAATGTCTCACTTAACAACAGAAATTTTGGGCGTACGTTGAGGACTACCTGTCACATTTTAAAATGCAAAAGGAGGAACATCTATGCAGATATTTGTGAGAGAAGAACCATTGTGATTGTGTGATATTTGGGCATAAAATAAGATGTGAAAGCTTAACACAATTAATTTGGCATTATAGCCTACAAAATCCTGGGGTACCATTTTTCTTCAGAAACACAAGATGGGGTTCCATTGGCTATACAGATTCCATGTTCCAAAGCAGGGGTCTCCAACTTTAAGACTTGTGGACTTCAACTTCCAGAGTTGAAGCTTTGCTGGCTGAGGAACTCTGGGAGTTGAAGTCCACAAGTCTTAAAGTTGCCACAGTTGGAGACCCCTGTTCCAAAGGATTCCCCCTAAAGCTATTGGAGGTTGAGGGAGATGGAAAGGATAGTAAATCTCAACAGCTTTAGAATAGTGTAATGACTATGAAAATGTTTACAATTTCCCCAGCAACCTCCCTCAGGCCTTTGTGCTCTTCCCTGCACGCTTATATTTTCAAGCTCCCCGGTGGAGTGAACCATGTTCCTGACAGTGAAGGGTGGAGGAGCAATTATTCCCTTGGGTGACAGTAAAACCATCATAACTCTCTTGTGGCTCATAAATGTATCAGAGAGTACTCCACAGAGGAAGAATCCGTGAGATAGATCACAGGTCTAATAATAAAAAAAGGAAAGCCATTTGGACCGTAAGCTAAGGAAATCATTAATAATTTTTACACCAAATGCCATGCGGCATTCTACAAATTGGTAAAAAAAAGAATAACTTCTACGAAGAAATCCAATTCCGGAAAGTGTAATTCATCTTAAACCTTCATCCAGGAATTGCTATTTCACCCTTTCACCCAATAATTTTCACTTTATAAAACAGCTCCAATAATTCCTTCCTAATAAGGGGTGGGGGTGGGGGGACACAACATTTCACAAATAAAACATGGAAATCCTGTGCTTCTTTGTTATAATGTATGTGGAAGAAAGAAAAAGGAAGTGCATTATTCAGTTTTTGGTCCCTTCCAGTCCTCCCTCTCTGTCACACATACACACTTACACTCAATTGTGTTTCCCTCACCACTGGATTGCAGAAACACGTCTGTCTCGACTCTAACAAGCCTGTGTTGCCTGAAATATGGTGTTTTATTCTTAACCATGATGCACCATTCCCTTCATCCCTTACATTGGCTGGGGGCTATTGGGACATTATCTATGAAGAAGAAAGGTTTTTGCTTTCCTCAAGAAGAAGGTAATCTGTGAACAGAACCGAGATTGAGGCATAAATGGTGGTGGGAAGACGCCACATGGAAAAATAGGGATCAGGCTGCTAGTTTAGAGGCAGATGAGTTTGTAACTTCTAAAAATGGCGGCTGCTTTCCTCAGAATTGCTTGGCTATTCACCAGAGATCCAGGGAAACGAGGTCCTGGAGAGTGCAATCCTGGTTTGTGTGTTCCTAGAAAGTAGGAACTGCTGTTTGAGAAGGTTGGTTACAATGTCCCTTGGCTGTGGGCAACAAGGACCTTGGTGACAAAAGATTATGGAGTAGTAGTTATACACATTTATTTACTTTTTATTTATTTATTAAATTTTTATACCACCCCCTCTCCCGAAGGACTCGGGGCGGTGAACAGCCAGAATTAAAAACACACAATACAAATATTAAAATACATTAAAACGAAATTAAATTATCTTTGGCTTCTCCAATTTAAAACCCCTTACCCATAAAATTCCCCAATTAAAAATTTTTTAACCCAGCCCGGCTTGCTGAAATAAAAAAGTCTTCAGGGCCCGGCGGAAGGTCCGGAGGTCTGGGATTAGTCGTATCCCTGGGGGTAGCTCATTCCAGAGGGCGGGTGCCCCCACAGAGAAGGCTCTTCCCCGGGGGGTCGCCAGCCGACATTGCCTGACAGACGGCACCCCGAGGAGGCCCTCTCTGTGGGAGCGTGTTGGCCGGTGGGAGGTTATCGGAGGCAGAAGGTGGTCTCGTAAGTAACCGGGTCCTAAGCCATGGAACGCTTTGAAGATGAGAACCAACACCTTGAAGCGCACTCGGAAGACCACCGGAAGCCAATGCAGCTCGCGCAGGAGAGGTGTCACGTGGGAGCGCCATGTCGCCCCCATAAGTACCCGTGCGGCCGCATTCTGCACCAGTTGGAGCCTCCGAGTGCTCCTCAAGGGGAGCCCCATGTAGAGAGCGTTGCAGTAGTCAAGGCGGGAAGTGACGAGGGCATGAGTGACCGTGCATAGGGAGTCCTGATCCAGAAAGGGGCGCAACTGGCGTATCAGGCGAATCTGATAGAAAGCCCCACTGGCCACGGCCATCATATGCTCTTCTAAAGACAGCCGTGCATCCAGGAGGACACCCAAGTTACGCACCCTCTCCGTGGGGGCCAATGTCTCGCCCCCAATAGTCAGCGATGGCACCAGCTGACTATATCGGGACGCCGGCAGCCACAGCCACTCAGTCTTGGAGGGATTGAGTCGGAGCCTGTTCCTCCCCATCCAGACCCATATGGCCTCCAGGCACCGGGACATCACTTCAAGGGCATCGTTGGGGTGGTCTGGGGTGGAGATGTACAGCTGGGTGTCATCAGCGTACAGATGGCACTGCACCCCAAAACCACGGATGATCTCGCCCAGCGGCTTCACATAAATGTTGAACAGGAGAGGTGAGAGGACCAACCCTTGTGGCACCCCACAAACATCTCGGTGGGACCAAGTTGTGAAATGCTATTTAACAGCAAATCACTCCCTATAGATTATTTCCATCTGTAAATTTCTGAAGAATATTTCTGAATTGCATCCAGCAGAAGTGCTAGGTAAAGGAAGAGTTAAACACTTCATGTGCTACAAAATGATTTATATGGCACAAATCTGCAGGGAAAACATTTTGTTCAGTCAAGAATTTATGCATACTTTATTTTAGCAAATTCCTACAGAATCACAATTTGGATTTCCAAATATTGGATCATATTTCAAGAAAGCACTCAAACTCTTGTCATAGGCCAATGGCCATTTTTCATGTTACCAAGAAATGAGAACTAGCACCCTCTCTTCCTCCTTTTACTTAGGTACCCATAGACAATGTGTTGAGCACAATCCACAGTCCAGCAAACAATTCTACTGACTCAGGACCAACACAGGACTGGTCACAGTTACACTTACATTGATCAGATCCAGGATCTTCCAATTAATTTGACATGGGGCTGCTTTTGAAATAGTTTTGGAACCACAGCACTGAAGGGCTGGTATGGATCAATTATTTGGAACGTATTTACTCTCCACGCTGTACTGGCTTCTGCTTGTTTTCTGAGGCCAGTTCAAAATATCTTTATTTTGAGGTGGGAGTTACCTACTTCTGGATTATCCTGCCATTTGATATTTGAACAAGTCTGTTTTTGATAACCCATGTCCACCTCAAGTTCCGTGGTGAGAACAAAAAGTAGAGACTTCTTGTTTAAATCCTTTGAGATTGGCCAAAGTCTTCCACAGAAATTCAGTTGGTCAGTGTCCTGTTTTCTATTAGAAAATAAAGAAATACATTTTTATACGTTCATGGTCCTTCAGAGTCATTTGAATTGTGGGTGCATTTTTAACTCTGTCCAGTCACTGTTATTTTATTCCTTTCTTGCTGATGCTGCAAAACTGGCATAGTCTTTAAAGCTGTCGACTGAATGTATTATTTTTAATACTGACTTTGCATTTCCTGATAACTGTACCATACTGGTTTCTCCACCCCAAGAATCTCAATTGATTGTTTCTGTTCATACTATCCTAGTTTAGCCTCACGGTGAAGATGTTAAAATGTTAGCTAAAGAATTAGTATTTGGCCAATATTGCCCAGCAGCTGTATTGGGATTTCAACTTGGGTCTCTAAATCCTCGTCCGATGTTATCCATCATATTATACTCTTAATTTTTCATAGTTATTGCATCGGGGGATTATTTTGGCTGAACCACAGCTTATAAATAAAATGAAACAAACTTTCACCGAATAAACTGAGGCTCCATTGTTACAACATGATGTCTGGAATAACATTTACTGTACCTATGGGCTCTGTGGGATGGCTGGAATGCTAGACTGCAGTGGTTTATAATATGGATGTTCAGCTTTAAACTCTTGGCAGTACATCTACAATGCAAAAACTAATTTGCATCGTACAACATTCATTAGTGCCACCAGTTGTACAGGGCCTTTACTGCCCTTATTGATATGCAGAGCAGCAAAATCAAATGATCAGGAAGCTGCAGGAATTAATCGCTGCATTTCTGTTGGACTTGTTTTATTTCTTACCCTAGGGAGTTAATCTGTTAACTGGGGCGCTCATTTGGAAATATAATTAGGAATACATAAATCTGCCTTTCTCCCCTATGAAGAATGCACTCTTGATCCAGTATACATTTAACACAATTGTTACCAAATATTTAGAACAGATCCAGATTTTTAGGCTAATTGGTTATAACGGGTTGCATGCATGATGGTGTTCGTCCAAAAATGGAAGAGTAGACTCTGAGTTCCTACATGACTCAATGATGTATTTAGCTATTGGTTTTTTGGAACTCTGGCATTCTTTACAAGGCAACATTTGGACAAACTCATTGAGCACCTCCAGGCTTCACAAAGCCTAAAGGGACTCCCCTCACAGTGGGTGATCATTACATCTAAGGTCCTGCCAACACACGGAGACCCATGCCTATATCTTTGCGGGGAGATGGATTTGGAAGGCTATCTAGCTGTAATATGTTTTGTTTTATTCTGGGATGTAAAGATCCGTTTTCTTTTCAATATAAAGGCAGTAACTGTATTGCATGTAGCTGTCCAAGTGGCTTAGTGTATTAATGGGCATGGCTTGTTGCCTGACAGCAGGAATGGAGTCTTCATTGCTGGGGGCCCATATGTATGAAACATCTCTACTGGCTGCCTTATTATCTTTTATACAAGCTCTTAAGACTTTGCTATGTCTGTCTGCCTGTAACGTTGTGTTAGGGAATTTGGAAAGTCGGGTTGTCCAAATTAAAGTTTGTTGCTGCACCAAATCATGCATGTATCTGCTTGCATGTTGAGAAGGACTGAAATTCTGCTGCTCCAAATCACTTGTGTTTGTTTGTCATCCACCCTGTCCCTGACTGTAATAAACCTCCCTTCTTGCTGGAGGCTTAAGGGTGATCAGTATTTGTGTCTACATACACAAACATCGTTTCCCTCTGTAACTTGCAAGAGAGGGAGGGAGAGAAGGAGGGAGGGAGGGAGGGAGGGAGGGAGGGAGGAAGGAAGGAAGGAAGGAAGGAAGGAAGGAAGGAAGGAAGGAAGGAAGGAAGGAAGGAAACAAAACAAAAACATTAAGAGAGGGGAGGGGAGAAATTTGCATAATATTCACAATTGGACTCTTCAGATCTCAGCCCAAAACCCTACTAAGTTGGAAATTGTAAGCCGCTCTCTTAGCAGGAAATGTAAATAATGCGCTAACCAGAACAAGCTGGGGAAAGCAAACACCAGTCATCATCCTTTGGTAACCAAGCCAACTTGTGAACTGAAAACAGATGATACTTTAGTTTGGTTTCCTAAATCCCTTTCCCAATCCAGCTTTGGGATTTTGGGAAGATTGTCTGGGAAGAATGCCTTGGAAGATCCTTTTCCGTATACATCATGCAGGGGTCATGCAGTATGGGTTCTACTTACCTTTATTACTAGTTTGCAACGGGATCGCGCATGCGCAGATCGCTGATGATGACATCTGGGATGGTGGGCAGGGTCTCCGGCTGATTTTACTACCGGTTCTTGCGAACCGGTCCGAATCAGGGGCAACCCACCAATGACATCATGGACATCAGTGCTTACCAAGAGAGATGTGGAATGGACATGTCATCAGTGTCCTGGGGCCCTTGTATCCTGCGAAGAGATGGTTTCCTTGTAGCACATTACCACTGACAGTGTCATTCACATGTACCCTTTCTATCAGAATTTTTTCTCTGCTCTCTCCTCCCTGCAGCTGTGGGGATTTGTAGCTCTGTAGCTTTTTTGTATATTAGAGAAAATTGGGCTTTTTGAAGATGAAATGTTCAGTCTTTTGTAGGATGGGATTTAAACTGAACATTTAATTAATGGAGCCAGAGATGCATTTAATGAAAGTGGAAGATCACCCATGGCTCAAATAGCCTTTGGGTGAGCTTCGCCACCTGTGCTTGGTTCCACAGCCATTCATCCCTTGCCCTATTTATGGCAGGTTTTGATGACTTTGGCTATAAAGTGGAAAAAATTGTAATGCAAGCTATGAATCCCGACTGCGTAGAAAAAAGAATCAGGAAACCTGTTTCACTCACAGATGTAAAAAAATTCCTAATTTACATCAAGGAGGATTGTTTTTGTCACTCAAGTTCAATACTCCATATAGAGCCTATCATTCAACTTTGTTTTCCTTTTGCACGATACATTGCATTAATCGTATTCATAGTTTATAGCAAGATGAGATTAGCTTCATTTAAATCTGCAGGTATGGATGTAATAAAATACTGAATGCCTATTTAGCTGGGTTTCAAAAGAAATTGCTTTTTGGGTTTCTGTGTCGGCAGTGGACACACACTCAACAGGTTCACATCCTGTTGCAAAGCTCCTTGAAGACATTCGATGATGCTTGCCAGCATTCCTCACTCCGCCCCAATAACGAGGTGCCATTTAGCCACACAGATGTGCTAGCTGCTGATTCTAGAAATATGACTTTACAAACATGGAACCAGGCATTCAGTTAGGTGACTAACTCTGTGCCTTTGCTGAAGTTGGTTTGTTCACAAGTGAGCTCCATAAGTTAAACCATTTAAAGCAGGATGGACATACCTGTGCAACTTTCCTGGCAACAGTCCAGAAATGACTTGTCATTGCCCTTTTCTAGGATGGTTTTCAAATGATTTAATGATTCTTGATTGACTCCCATCCAAGCATTAATCTGACCCAAAGTAATAGCAATGGCAATAGCACTTAGACTTACAGTATATACCACTTCACAGTGTTTTACAGCCCTCTCTAAGCGGTTTACAGAGTCAGCATGTTGCCCCTGACAATCTGGGTCCTCATTTTACTCACCTTGGAAGGATGGAAGGCTGAGTCAACCTTGAGTCTAGTGAGATTTGAACTGCCAAATTGCAGTCAGCTGACAGTCAGCAGTACTGCACTCTAACTACTGCGCCATCGTGGCTCATAATATAATATAGGCAATAAAATAGTCAGATGCAGCAGCTCCTGTAGATTCATATACATAAATATTTCTTTCAAATGAGACAATTATTCTCATTTGAATTATTCTAAAGTTGAAGAACTTTGATAGCAGAAACCTGGACTAAGACTCACCATGATTCCTTTCTGCCTACTGATAAAATATGGGGAAAAAAATCAGGGATTTGTTAGGAACACTGTTTGAATACAATGGACATGTACTTTTAATCTCTTTTAAGGCAGTTAATATCTTCCATGAAATATAATGAGCTGTGAAAGGTTGGGGAGCTACATTAACTCAAGCATGGACAGTGTTGGATAAGAGCTAAATTTAACATTTGGGAAGAGCCTGAAGGCCGTTCTTGCTAGAGGGATGGCAAATGGATGGAAGGATGTTTGTTCTGGTTTTCCTGGGTATCTCCAAAGCCTTCTAAGATCTTTCTTCAAGCTATGTTAAATCTTCTCAAAGGTGCTTCCTGCCTCAAAATGTAGGGACTCTAGTGGCTGCTAAAAAAGACATTTGGGTTGCAGTTGTGGCCCAATCTCACTTTTTAGGTGTTCAGCATCATATAATTAGAATGACAAAATATTCTGGAGTGACAATATGACACAAGCTCCATCCTTTTGTGTTTGTCCTGGAATATTGTTTGCCAGTACCTACGTGTGACAACATTTCAGTGCACGTTTTGCCACTTTTTCCTGCTGGCTCACCCTCCAGCTGCCTTTGCCCATGTACCAACCAATTGCGTACAATGAAACTTGACATCAGTTCAGCTCTTTAAATGTGCACGTCTTCATAATCTTTCAATTCCTAGAACTTCGCAGCTAGAACGAGGTCCTTTCAAGAGAATGTGTTGACTTTTTCATAAATAATTTTTTTAAAAATCACCACACTTCAAATGCAGAGCGGTAAAGCACTTGAGCGACTTTTTAAATCTACTAATAATATGGATCACAGGTGAAATTTTCCAGTGTTTGTCGTGTTACTTTTGTGGCTCGGAATAACAATTAAATTATAATATATAGTGTTCATTATTTCGTTGGTTATGTAAATGGCGTCCAGGCTTGTCTTTAAAAGAAGTCTTTTCTTTCACCTCTGAGAAATGTTACATGTAATATGCAGCTCTATCCAGCAGCGATTGTCTTATTAGGGTGGGGATTTACTGATTAATTGCCATTACCAAAATATCCCCTCCATATACATTTATAGATTCTGCTGGCTGTAGCACTTTTTATTCCTCCCTGGACGATCACAGAGAAATATTCCTCATTTCAGCAGCTTTTCCCTTGGCCTTTCAATAATTTTTATGGGCTCAAATAATAGGATAACAATTAGTTAACAGAAACTTCCTGACTAATGGCAAGCCATTCATGGGGGGGGGAGGGAGGGGAGGCTGTTCATGGAGAAAAAGCATGTGCCCCTTTTAAAAGCACTCATTTTTCTGTGCAACAAAGAGCTTCGATTAGGCCGTGAAGCAACAAAGGCTGATTGAATGCAAACTATAAATCAGTGATCGAAGCAGGAAGGTCTCAAGCTGTTCATTTTACACACAGCGGATAAAAAAATGACAGGCAGGTGAAACAGAAAGAAGGAGAGTTGATTCTAGAAGCATCACTCTGAGTTGCCAGTAGGAAGTACAGAGATTAGGGCACCTCTAAACAGTAGCAACCACATATTACCAGCCCAAATACAGAATAAATATTTTGTTTCAACCACTGCCCACACAAACAACACTTCTGCAGAGATAGCCAGTAAATAGCATAAGGGCGCCTCATAGTTTTGTGAATCCTCCCCCACCAAGCATGGACAATCAACTGCAGGGCTTATTCATTCCCCCTCTTCTCACCCCATACTTAAATATAAAACACTTTTGTAATCTAATTAAAGGGCTGTCTGTGGAGATTCTCAGTCATCCATGTCACGGTTGTCCCAACGGTGCTTTCCAAAAGTCACCTGGACTTCCATTGTTTTTTCCTAGAAGACGTTTCGCTATTCATCCAAAAGAAGGTTCTTCAGTTCTGATTGAATGGAACTGAAGAAGCTTCTTGGATGAGAAGCAAAATGTCTTCAAGGAAAAAACAAAGAAAGCCAAGCTGCTTTTTGGAAAGCAACTTTGGGATAATTAAAGGGCTGTTACTTTACTCCCCGCAGCCCAGTCTGGATTCCAGATTAAAGGTATCATTTTAATTTTTTGGGGGGATTTGATTTATATGCCGCCCTTCTCCGGAGACTCAGGGCGGCTTACAATGCGTTAAGCAATAGCTTTCATACTTTTGTATATTTATACAAAGTCAGCTTATTGCCCCCACAATCTGGGTCCTCAATTTACCTACCTTAGAAAGGATGGAAGGCTGAGTCAACCTTGAGCCTGGTGAGATTTGAACTTGCAGTAATTGCAGGCAGCTGATGTTAATAACAGTGCTTTAGTTTGCTGCGCCACTAGGGTTCCTATTTCCCGAATATTTTTCCCGAAGCAAATATTTTTCCAAGAATGAAGTACACTGAATTCTATCATCAATATCTGTCCCTTCATATGTATCTGTTTATCAGTCATATGCAGATATGATAGAATAGGTGAAAGTCCCCTGCACAGATCTGGACAGTTTTCTGCCCCTAACAGAATAATTGTTCTGCAAATATGGAACTTTGAAAGTAAGACATTAAGCAAGTTTCGGATCAGATGTGATCTTCTTCAATACCATTTATTATAATTCTTGTTGCAGAGATGGAATTGCCATTCTTGAGCAAAAAAATTACTAGTTATATCAAGAAAAAAATAGAACCAGAATTCATCAAAATATTTGACTCTAAAAGCAGTGGTGAAATCCAATTTTTTTTACTACCGGTTCTGTGGGCGTGGCTTGGTGAGCGTGGTGTGGCTTGGTGGGTGTGGCTTGGTGGGCGTGGCAGAGGAAGGATACTGCAAAATCTCCATTTCTATCACACTCTAGGGGAAGGATACTGCAAAATCCCGATTCCCTCCCCACTCCTGGGGGAAGGATATTGCAAAATTGCCATTGCCACCCCACTCTGGGAGCAGCCAGAGGTGGTATTTGCCAGTTCTCTGAACTACTCAAAATTTCTGCTACTGGTTCTCCAGAACCTGTCAAACCTGCTGGATTTCACCCCTGCTCTAAAAGTTCTGAACTCATGACATATATTAATCAGCTCAAAAATGCAAGGATGCCTATATCACAGCTTATAATTGTTTTGTGAATGACATCTATCAATAAGTAATCATCAGTGCTTGCATCTTCTATATGTCATTCTCTCTGGATTCATATTTATTGTTATAGCCCCTTCTCAAACCTGGATACATACAGAGGCACCTCTAGGGTGTACAAGCAACAAAACATGAATTTGCACATTTTGCCTCTTAAGTTACATGGATGCAATACTCTACTGCAGCAGACTTGATAATGTCTTGTCATTTCAGCACTATGGTAATTAGAAGTGGTTACTTACAGTTACAAGAAATCCTCTTTTAGCGAACACAGTTGGGACTGGCAACTCGGTCAATAAGTAAAGTGGTCGCTAAATGAAAAATTACATGACCGCAACTGTGCTTGCAATTTTACTTCAGCTTTTTCTTTGCTTTACTGCAGGGCTGTCAAACTCCCGGCCTGCAGGCCAGATGTGTCACGCACTGGCCACCCCCATGCCTGGTTTAGCGATATGTCACATGATGCCGCCGTGATGACGTGTGTTTGACACTTTGACACCTCTGCTTTACTGCATCAGATGGACACACCCTCAAACAGCCCTATGAGACTAAATGGAGGGGAAGATTTCTAGAATTTGACTCATGAGGAAGCTGGGGAAAAGGGCAGATCTTATGGCCCTTTTCCACACACTCTGGGATCATTACCAAGAAGGAGAATAATGTATTTATATTCATTGGAAAAGAAGGGATTGCAAGAGAGTAAGCAGACACACAATGTGGAATACACATAGGAAAATGTGCTACAACCACCTGTTTGCCTAATGCAAGCCACTTTTGAGAGAAACAAAGGTCTTTAGACTGATTAGAGTCTTATCAATTTCAGGCAGCAACTGCAGCTAGTCAAAGAAAGTTCTCATCAATTAATTAAGGCCACAAACCTGAGTTAGTGATCTCTAGGATCAGTCTGCACTGCAGAAAAAAGCAGCTGAGGAAGAGAGAGCTTATTTTAATATCTCCACTCAGGAAGAGGAAAAAACAAAACATTCAGACACAGGACATGTACTAGCTGACTGTAATGATAAACCCTAGAAAGAGAGAGACAAAGGGAGGGAGAGAGAGAGAGGGAGGGAGGGAGGGAAGGAGAGAGAGAGAGGGAGGGAGAGAGAGAGAGAGAAGCGCGCGCAAAGGTTATAAATGTGAGAATTAGTTGCCAACTTTTTCATCACTGTTGTAACTCACTATCTGAGGCAGTTGCTAAATGAGGACTACCTGTATGTACATTTATACACTCATATACACACACATACAAACTCTATTCAAGTCAATATTCTTCGTATGTCATGAATTGGACTTTAATCCAGGAACTCTCATACTATAATAAAATAGTTAGTTTTTCATATGCCATTTTAATAACATTAATATAAATTGAATATAGGACTGAAGGCAGACGTGATAGTTAAATATTTCAAAGATGCATGTGGAAATGGAACTTCAGATAATTTATAATTTCCTTTTCCTCCTCTTGACTGGGACTCTTAATCCAAGATGAGAGAAAATACTTCCACTGTATACTAATTAGAAGGGAAAATAAACCTCACAAAACGAAAAAGCAATTGTGTCGTGAAACGGAAAGCTGAGAGACTGCCCCGTTAAATGAGAAGGTTGAGAGTAGTGAGGAAAATGATGTCATGCAGTTGAACCACTGAGTGACACAATGGGAGAAAGGCCATCATTGTATGCAAAGGCTCAAGTCGGAGCCAGTTTTATTTATATGCAAGTTCCGCAGCAGTCTTTTGGTTTCAAAATATAAACAGCCTCTTAGTTGGTTTTTTATATGCAGTAGGTGTTGCTATGATGCAAGCCGATGAGACCAATATAGAGAAACTGCAATGCAATTTTCCAGCAGAAATGTGAATCTAATTAGAAGATAACAGAATCAGTCATTTGTTAAGAAATAAAGCAAAGATGAAACACATGTTACATTTAGTCACAGAAATGTAGGCATTGGGAACCACCATCCTCGTATTACAACAAATCTGTGGTAAATCTCATTTATGTATATCTTTAATTTATAAATTGACAGTATTATTCTCAATAGAGAGATCTGATCATTTCATTACATTTTAATTCATAAATAATAGGTATTCTTAGTTGAGAAATTTGGTCACAAAAGTAGATCGGAATAGCTGTGTTGACATCGCTTTACTCTTACAGAATAGTGGAAATTGGAATATATGAATATTTTAAGGCATTTTTGATGGTTTGGTCAAGACTTAATGGCTGACTGCACTCTCCTTCGTTTGTACATACTGTAAGTAATTATTTTAAAAAATGGAATAAATGCTCAGCATGTAAAGTGACCTAAAATTAAAAATCCTCTAAACCAACAGTATGGGAAGTCTCCTAAACAAAGGTCATATGAATAGATAAATCTAGAGGCTACCTATACTGTACATTGTATTAGGGCTGCAAAAATCCAGTCAATCATTAAATGGCTGCAAAAAAGATATCAAAATTCTATTTCTTGGCTGCCCTCTATAGGTTGACTGGATCTTGGCAGCCCAGATATGGTAGCCCTATAGGCTGAACCTCAATGTGATTAACACATTCACATACACAAGAGTGTAGAGCACTGGTTCACAACCTTCCTGATGCCGCGACCCTTTAATACAGTTCCTCATGTGGTGGTGACCCCCAACCATTAAATTATTCCTAAAACCATTGAAAATATGTGTTTTCCTATGGTCTTAGGCGACCCCTGTGAAAGGGTCATTCGACCCCCAAAGGGGTCCCGACCCACAGGTTGAGAATCACTGGTTTAGAGAAAAGCAATGCAAAGAAAAGAGATATGAAAGAGTGAAAGTATTTCTCTTTTGCACTCCTCTGTTTCATTGATTTTTTTTTCAGTTCAGCGTGTGAGAAATTTATGTGGCTAAGTGAAACATTTAAGTGAGTTTTGCCCCATTTTATGACCTTTTCTTGCCACAGTCGTTAAGTGAATCACTGCAGTTGTTGAATTAGTAACACGGTTGTTAAGTGAATCTGGCCTCAAGTTACGACCATAATTGAGCCCAAAATTTATGTGGCTAAGTGAAACATTTAAGTGAGTTTTGCCCCATTTTATGACCTTTTCTTGCCACAGTCGTTAAGTGAATCACTGCAGTTGTTGAATTAGTAACACGGTTGTTAAGTGAATCTGGCCTCCCCATTGACTTTGCTTGTCAGAAGGTTGCAAAAGCAGATCACATGACCCTGGGACTGTCATAAATATGAATCAATTGCCAAGCATCTGAATTTTAATCATGTGACCATGGGGATGATGCAATGGTCATAAGTGTGAAAAACGGTCATAAGTCACTTTTTTCAGTGACGTTGTAACTTTGATCGGTCACTAAATAAACTGCAGTTGTTGAATTAGTAACACGGTTGTTAAGTGAATCTGGCCTCCCCATTGACTTTGCTTGTCAGAAGGTTGCAAAAGCAGATCACATGACCCTGGGACTGTCATAAATATGAATCAATTGCCAAGCATCTGAATTTTAATCATGTGACCATGGGGATGATGCAATGGTCATAAGTGTGAAAAACGGTCATAAGTCACTTTTTTCAGTGACGTTGTAACTTTGATCGGTCACTAAATAAACTGTTGCAAGTCGAGGACTGCCTGTAGCTCCTTCCTTGAGACTCCAGAGATGAAACGTCAGATCTTCTGTAATTCAAACCTGTGGAGTCCGCCACTAAAGCTCCAGGCCTCCTATAGATCTGCTAAAATGAACTGTGAGCCACAGGGTTAGTCAATCAATCTCATCTCTGATGTGAATTCTTGCGTCGTGAAAGGTTTGAAAAGGATTTGGGGGGGGGGCGGGAGAAGCGCACCAGTGTTGTGTAAGCAAAGTACCACCTAAAGCAATTCATCTATTCCTTGGGCTTCTTTGGGAGCCTGAAAGTAGATTTCATTGTTTCAGGAGCCCATTGGCTAATTAAAGTAATTGTAGCTCTTATAAAGTAATGCCTTTTTAAAAAAAAGCTTATATAGAAGCCTAGGCAAAAAAAATAAAATAAAAAAGGGTTGCTTTGATGAATAGCAGAGGAGTGCTGTGCAAGCATTTGTGTGAAATCCGAAGCTTTTCTTCTGAATCAATGCTGAAGGTTGCATAAGTCTAATAAACTTACTAGCAACTTTCGGAAAGCAGTTTCAACTGTAGTTTTCTTCCTTGTTCTTTTTGGTTTCCTTGAGTCAGTGTTGACCTCTGGTGACTGCCTGGATTAGTCCCTGTAGTTTTCTTGCCAAGATTTCAAAAGTGGGTTATCCTTGCCTCCTTTGTAGGGCTGAGAAAAAGTGACTGGCATAAGGTCACTCAGCTGGCTTCATGCCTATAAGCAGGACTAGAACTTACAGTTTCCCGGTTTCTAGCCGATGCCTTAACCATTAAACCAAACTCTCTTTTTTTTCCCTCCCTGTTTGATGCCTCCTAAAATCAAATGGCTTTATCAGTTTGAAGAGAGAGAAAGACTGAGAGAGAAAGACAGAAAGACAGAGAGACAGAGAACATACTGAGCCCTCCAAATGTTTTATGAACTGTATATTTCATACAGGTACAAATATAATACTGGTATTTGCAAAACACTTGAAGCATTTAATAAGAAATAGTTAAATGCTGAGGGATTTTAAAAATAAATACTTCCATTTATATTTCCTACTTCAAGTTCATGGCAAACCCATGGCAATATTCACGGTCTTGCTTAAAGCATTCCTCAGAGACATTGACATGCATGGAAATCTGACCAAGACATAAAATCTGTAAAACTGCAAACTATACCAGTCTTAAGGAAGTTTTACCATTTTAACAGAAATCCTATTCAAACTTGGGCAAAACATGATGCATGAAAGAATTTTTATATTTATTCATTTACAAATGTTCTGGACTGATTCCGAGATGCACTCTCCCTCTCTCCCTCCCTCCCTCCCTCTCTCTCTCTCCCTCTCTCCTCTCTCTCTCTCTCTCTCCCTCTCTCCTCTCTCTCTCCCTCTCTCCCTCCCTCCCTCCCGCTCTCTCTCTCCCTCTCTCCTCTCTCTCTCTCTCTCTCTCTCCCTCTCTCCCTTCCTCCCTCTCTCTCCCTCTCTCCCTCCCTCCCTCCCTCTCTCTCCCCCTCCCTCCCTCTCTCCCTCCCTCCCCCTCTTTCCTCCCTTTCTCCCTCCCTTTCTCCCTCCCTCCCTCCCTCTCTCCCACACCCTCCCTCTCTCTCCCTCCTTCCCTCCCCCCCCTCTCCCTCCTCTCTCACTCTGAGGGAGAGGAAGAGAGAGCACCCTCTGAAGAGGTCCTCAAAGTGTTTTGCCAATTGGTCTACTTTCAGAAAGCTCACAGTCAGGATTTCAGGGCAATGGCATACAATAAATATACAGTATTTAGCATTTGCTTGCCATCCGTCGACGGGCCTTTCCTAATATTCCCTCTCCCCCAGTATCTAATGATCAGATTGATGCTGCCTCTGAATACTGACCAGTGGCAGAAGGAATCACCAGCTAAGTGACTTCCCATCCAGTGCAGAAAATAAAGTCAAGAAAGGGAGAGGAACGGGGGTGGGGGGGATGTCATGGTGTATTTCCTTGACTAGTTGGGTCAGGATGGGAGACTATAGGTGCACTGGGGAGTCACACCCTGGGCAAAGAAACAAAAAGGCAAGATAACAGAAAAGGGAGTGTGGGTGGGGAACATACAGAACAAATCAAATCTTACAAGACTCACCACCCCACCACCTCAAGGCCTGGGAGAATAGCTAAATTTTCAGTGACCCTTGGAAAACCTGAAGATGAGAGCCATATCTGGAAGAAAAACTTGCCTCCAGAAGTTGTGAATGCTGCAACACTGGGAGTTTTTAAGAAGAGATTGGACAACCATTTGTCTGAAATGATATAGGACTGTGATGGCGAACCTATGGCATGTGTGCCAGAGGTGGCACGCAGTGCCCTCTCTGCTGGCACACGAGCCATCACCCCAGTTCAGTTCCGCCATGCATGTGCATGCACCTCTCTGGTCTTTGGGTCTCTGCCATGCATGCGCGGAGGCAGGTCATGTGTGGGGGGGGCATGTGGGGCATGTGCGGGACATGGGTGTATGTGGGGGGAAGGGTCCATGTGGGGGGAAGGGTCCATGTGGGGGGAAGGGTGCGTGCACGGAGGGCTGTGTATGCATGCATGGGGACTACAAGTGCATGCGCAGGTGGTGGGGCGCATGCAGGGGGCGTAGATGCATACATGGGGGAAACACACACATTGCATTTGGGGGGTTTGGGCACGCTTTGGGCACTCGGTCCGGAAAAGGTTAGCCATCATTGGTATAGGGCTTCCTGGCTGAGCAGGGGGTTGGGCTAGAAGACCTCCAAGGTTCCTTCCAACTCTATCAGTCTGTTATTTTGTTATATAAATCTGGGCTGAAGGTGGTGGCTGCCACAGAAAAGGCACACTTCCAGGGTCCCACTGGGATAGCATTGTTTAATCGAGGGGGGCCCCTGCAGCACACCCATTTGGATCTTACCAGGCGGGCAGAAACTATAGGAGACGGGCAAGCATCTCAGAAGGGATCCTCCTCATCTTGTTGCCATGTGTACAAGGTCTCACTCATTAAGGATTATCCAGATTGCCATAAAGAAGAGATCCAGATGAATCTGTGGCTCTAGAAATATTAACATTTATTAATTTAAACTTTACCCAGTTAATGTACTTCTATTTTCTTCTAAAGGACTTCCCTTTTAGGGAAGCTCTGAGTTGATAAATAAATATTTTTGTGAAATGTCATCTAGATTTCAATGGTTTACAATACATTAAAAAACCAGAATATAGACACCAATTAAATGTCTAGAAATATATGAAGAGTATTTATGGTGTTTGTGCAATCACTTCTGCATGAGTGTACACTACTAAGCACAGTATTGTCAGTCCTTAAATATTGCACTTTTAAATGTTTTTAAAAGTGTAAATGAACTACACCACTCCTTTTGAGTAGAAGAAATGGAATAAAGGTTTGTTAAAGTTATAAATCTGTTTATAAGAGAAAATGCATGTGTGAAAAAAGTTGTTGACTGCATTTCTTTTCATCATTAGACATCTAATTCTACTAATAGAAAATCTGGATGAGTGTACACACAGATTTGGAAGACACGAGGAACTGTACTCACATCCTACAGAATTAATGTTCAAACAGATGCTATCAAAATTTCCCCAATACATTGTACATTCTTTTTCCCATCTGAAAGAATTCAGTGATGATGATTTTTATAAATTTAACTATGCACCCACAACTTACATATAAGAAAGCACAGAAAAAAAAAGTTGGACTTTGAAAAAGCAAGATAGAAAAAACAGCAATGACACTTTTGAACCTCGATGTTGGCAAAGACTCTTGAGAGTACCATAGATAGTCAAGAAAATAAACAAATGCATTGTACAGCAAATCAATTCAGAGTTCTCTTTTGATAACAATGATAGCAATTGAAATAATCACACTCAAATTGTCAAAACTAGGACACACTATGCAAAGACCTAGGTCTCCTGAGAAGGTTCTAATGCTGGAAAAAAATGGAAGAAGAAGGAAAAGGGGAAGGTCAAGGAGACAACCAATAGCAAGGTGGATGGACCCAGCCACAGTGGCAATAGGTGCACTATTGGAAGATATGAAGGACCAAGTTAGGGAGAGATCATCATAAGAAAAATCTATGTGGTTGGTAAAAATCATAAAGTGGTCACATGACACCGGGACACTGTGATTTGTCAAATATGAGTCAATCTGAATTTTGATCATGTGACTTTTGGATGCTGCAATGGTTATAAGTGTGAAAAATGGTCATAAGTCATTTTTTTCAGTGCCGTTGTAACTTTGAACGGTCACTAATGGTAAGTTGGGGACTACCTGTACATGGGAAGAAGTGATGGCACTGAATGTTGCATTTTAAACCTACCAATAATCTATACCTACCAACCATCTATACAATTGTTTGTATACAATTTATTTTAAGTACTGGTATAGAATTCTGTAAGGGACATGGTGGCTCAGTGGCTAAGACACTGAGCTTGTTGATTGAAAGGTTGGCAGTTCAGCGGTTCGAATCCCTAGTGCTGTGTAATGGGGTGAGCTCCCATTACTTGTCCCAGCTTCTGCCAACCTAGCAGTTTGAAAGTACGTAAAAAAATGCAAGTAGAAAAATAGGGACCACCTTTGGTGGGAAGGTAACAGGTTCCGTGCATCTTTGGTGTTTAGTCATGCCGGCCACATGACCACGGAGACGTCTTCGGATAGCGCTGGTTCTTCAGCTTTGAAACAGAGATGAACACCGCCCCCTAGAGTCAGGAACGACTAGCACATATGTGCAAAGGGAACCTTTACTTTTACCTATAGAATTCTGTATAATTAGAATACTAAAATTCTAGGCTGATGCAGCACTGTGAATTGGATAACAAAAATGTTGCTTTTGAATATCACTGGGTGATTCCAAATATTTGAATAGAAGAAAAAGAAGAAAGGACAGAGAACATTCAGGGCCACAATTTTGAGGCAGCAAAAACTATTCTGACTACATTCCTTAATATGGAGTGGGGGGGTGGTGTCATTATTTTGTGCAATAGAGGCAAGGAATCCTTAGAGTAACAAGGATTAGGCATCCATTCTCTAATGTATTTCCTAACTCCAACTGAATTTTGAATCAAATTGGAATTCATGCTGTGTCATGCGGGGAGGGGGGGGGCAGAAGGGGCACTGTGCATTTTTCATACTTTCTCAGAACATGTGTGTTAATAGAACCACAGCCTAAAAACCATTTGTGAGGAAATGCTTCACAGCTGCTGCTTATTAGCATTAGCACAAATCTTACAAAGCAAATAATAAGCAGACTTGTTTCCATAATATTTAACTTACAGCAATGAATAAAAGTGGTGGGAAGAGAGGAGAAATGTCTAGTTTCCAAAAATAAGAAAGCTAATTGCCCACAAACAGTTGAGTACAATCCAGCAGCAACATGTAAAAAGAAATCCAAAGTATTTGTGCGTATCCTTATTTTTTGCCTTCCCTCCACCAGTCTGTGAATTTATGTATGTTGTTCTTACACTTGGAGGTTACTGCATTTACAGTCATAGTTAGGACATTCCATTGGTGAGGCTAAGATTTATTTCTTTCAAATATTTTTATAGCCTCCCATCTTCAACCAAATTCTGGGCAGCTTATGATCAAGACCAAAAACCACAAATACACACTAAAACCCCAAACAATAATCCAAAAACTGAAGAACCTGGCACCACAGCTATTTTCCCCCAATACAGCCCACACATTCTCTCCCGGTCTAACTTCACCCTATATCCAGTTTAGCCCATTATCCCGGCTTAATGTGATTTGTAAATAAATTTACTTGGGTTGAATCTAGTCATGCTTTGAGCAGATCCAGGAAAATCAATCAATTTTAAATTTCCCACGAGAACCAGTTGTCTCCTACTTTTTGCCAGTCTCCCAACTCTCAACAGCTTCAATCCACTTGTCCACTGCTGTTAAATGTTTTCAGCAATAACTAAGAGGGTCATTGTAATCTTCATCCCTGCACTGGAATGTGAATAATCCCAAAGATTTTGCAAAATTAAAAAACTGTAAAAGGAGTACTGTCAAATATGAACTGTGGGAACATTTGGATTGGTTGGGTGTAATTGCTGCTAGGATGGATATGGCCAATCCCAAGACATCCATTTACAGAAGAGTAAAATAGTGAGGTTGTTCCCCATTACGGGTAGCCCTTGCTTAACAAATGTTTGAAATTATGACACACACAACCCAAAAGTTACTTATGACCCATCCTCCAAATTACAACTGCCGCACCTTCTGTGTGGACGTGTGATCACATTTCAGATTCTTAGCAACTAACTAGCTAGCTTTACAACTGATTGCAGCATCCCACAGTCACGTGATCACGATTGCAACATTTTTTGCATGCATCTAGCAAAAAAAACTCCCCATTTCAGAAAATGGATTTGCTTAATGACCACACCGTTTGCTTAACCATGGTAACTTGCTTTCCAATCATCATAAAAGCAATCATAAAATCAAATCAGGTCACAGGGTGGCATGTTAATGACTGCAGTGACTTATTATGGAAAATCCAGGCTCAATTGCAGTTGTTAAGTGACTACCTGTACCTGCTCTGGTCTCTCAGGTCCAAACAAATTACTGGGCTGCTCCGACCAATGATTTTTGTTTCCCCACCCTTCCTTTTTTATTTTTACTAAGTAGAAAAGCAACAGAAAAATTTAAAAAAATACATACATAACATTGGAACCCCTAATTTATCTATGTTGTTATTTATTGTTACGTTGTTAATATTATTGCAAATTATGCTACAGAATCTTTGCACTAAGGTGCAGGTTGAAGTGAACATTCAAAGGTCAGTCCTTGATATAGTGATTAAGTTGAAAAAAGGCATCATAGCAAAAAAGCATTCAAGTAGCCTCCATCTATTCATTCATTCATTCCTTTTTGTGTTTTGAAGAAGGCCTCCCCTCCTTCTTGGAATTAAATACTGATGCTTAAAGTTGGTGCTGTTTTATCATTTGCTGGCTTCTCATTTAGTGCCTTATCATTAAAATAGCCCAAGTAAAAGTAAAAAATGAACAGGCATGGTGTTTGGCAGACACAGCATAAGTACCACTGAGAGCACCAATGCCTGTAGACATTTGTGGGCATGTGGTAACCACTCTTTACAGATACTGCTGCCCAGGTAGTCCATAAATCCTGGATGGGAAGTTCAAATCCAGGCATTTATTTTCCTGATTTCAATAGAACAAACAGCCCAAACTATGAAACGATGGGAAATAATTCAGTTAATTGGCACTGCAGTGGCATCACAAATGATATATTCCTTCCCATGGCTTAGCAACAAAATTCTGTAGGAAGTAAAATGTCTTTAAAACTTGTCGCAAACAAGGGCTTTGGATGAAGCAGAGTTCTCCCATAAAAACCAAATGAAGCCTAGACTGATGAAATCAATTGCACTGGAGAACACATACCTGTAATCCCTACCTGTCTGGAAGACATCAAAACATGCCTTGATTGTCTGTGGTTTGGAATAAAGCGAAGGGATGACCAACAAACAGCCACGTATTTTGTACAGCCTGTGTCTGAAACAGCAGCTAATTTAAAAAGGAATGACAAGGAATTTCTGACATTTCAGCACCATTCGTTCGCAAGAAGTGGTCTGACAAGCATATCTAACAACTAAACAAATGTCTTTGACACCATTCGCAAGAGGAACTGAGATAATTGCTATATTGTTTATAGATGTTCAGGCTCCTAAAATGTTTTTCCATTCATAATATGCAGGAACACAGCACATGGTAGCAATACTTCATTAAAGCCTTCCTTTGTATATATTTTTCCTCCCTTAGCACAAAAGCTTAACATTATCTTCACGCTCTCATTGTTGCACCCATTTTCACAAAGTTTTAAAAACATCACTATTAGATAACTTAAAGAGCTGTGGTGGCGCAGTGGTTAGAATGCAATATTACAGGCTAACCCTGCCGACTGCTAGCAGTTCGATCCTGACCGGCTCAAGGTTGACTCAGCTTTTCAGCCTTCCAAGATTGGTAAAATGAGGATCCAGATTGTTGGGGGCAATATGCTGGCTCTGAAAACTGTTCAAAGAGTGGTATATCAAGCACTATGGAGCGGTATATAAGTCTAATTGCTATCTGTAGAAAATCAGAATTGTATATTAAAAATGGGGAAGTTTAGTCTGGCAGTTTACTTTGGGAAACCATACAGCTCTCAAAGGGAAAGCACGATAGATGCTTCTTACTCTTAAGAATTTCTAAACAGGAACTACTCACCTGCAAACACAGTTAAATCATCTTGATGCATGTAACATAGGCAGAATTTGTCCCTTCACACTCCTCTTTAATGCATTTAATGGAACATTATTTTATTCTGTATTACAATTTATACTAATTCAAAGAAAGCTCAGTTATTTCAGTTTCATTGTGATAATAGAAGTGTAACCTGGTGTATTTCCTTTGTTTTGCATTCAAGAGCCACCAATGAATGGATAGTCTGAAGACAGATTAAGTGCTGCTCATTTCGGTGGAACAGGGCTAATGAGCTGATCAGTAAACACATACATAATACCATCTTCTGCTGTAAGGATAATTGCAGTACGGGTGGTCCTTGACTTACAACGGCAGTTGGGACCAGAATTTCCATTTCTAAACAAGGTGGTTGTTAAGGGAGTCATTCTGTATTTTTATGACCTTTTTTTGCACGGTGAAGCTAATTACTGCAGTTATTAAGTGAATTACCAGGTCATTAAGCAGATCCAGTTTCCCCCATTGACTTTGCTTGTCCGAAGTTGGCTGGGAACGTTGCAAAGGTTATCACATGACCCCAGGATGCTGCATCCGTCATAAATATATCCTAGTTGCCCTTTTCCTGAATTTTGATCACATGACCATGGGATGCTGTGACAGTTGTAAATGCGAGGACCAGTTATAGCTCCCTTTTTCCAGGGTGGTTGTAACTTTGAACGGTCACTAAACTAATGGCTGTAAGTCAAGGACTATCTGTAATGTCACTCCTGCTCTGGAAGGCAAGGGAAGCAAATACACCAATGTTTGGCAATGTGTAATTGTAAAAATTATCTTTCCATAGTTGGGTACAGCAGTGTGATTTCCTAGATTATTTTTATTAGCATGTTGTGTGAATCAAACCATGTGCATGGTTGATAATTTATACAACAAGCCCTGGTTAAGAAAAAACATGCCTTATGGAAATATGTGAACCTGGGTTATTTTCAGCTGCATCCATCTCAAAGTTAAGCCATCTTAATTACTGCACCAGCATCTACACAATTCTCTCGCATCTTCTATTACTAATGACTGAGTGCTCAAAGCCATAAATCCAGTTTATGATATTATGTGCATCTGATTTTTTTTTATTTTAAGGGCATCTAAATGGCACTGCCCCATATGTATTTAGAGAGGTAGTCATTTTATATGCAAGGTTCATGCACAGAAATCCAATCCATATTTCTTCAGAATTTACTGCCCTCAGCTCAATAGACTTTATTTTCAAATAAGCATGCACAGAATTGTACAGTGACACAATAGGTGGGAAAGGCTGGCAGCCACTATGAGCTATGAGTAAATGGCAACAGATCCATAAAAGTGGTTTTGTGGTGCAGCTCAGACTTGTGAGTCATTCATTGGTTGGGGGGGGGAAAGAAAATAAACTCTAAATTCAGAGGAACCAATACAGCCTTTTAATGTGGGATAAGCTAACATAATGAGGTGGATATCTTGATTAATCATAAAAAAAATCACAAGGATTCATCAAAATGGGAGACATCTTCATGAAAATTGAATGCTTGTTGAAGAGGAACAATATTTACATATGGTTATTTCCATGAAACAGAACAAAGAATTGCACTTAAAGGACAAAATCATGTCCCCATTGAGGAGTAAGAATGAGACAAGATTGTCATGGGATTGCAGAATTCAACAGTACAGTTATATTCAACTCTATATACACTCAGATGAAACAGAACAATTTTGTCTTAAAAAGCAAGAATTGTGCTTAACTGTACAACTGTACAAATATCTTGTTCGTGTGTTCCCAAATTTTCAAGTTAAAGGAATTAATCCTCTATGCCACCTCAGAGCTTACTTCTTCAGTTATTGGATACACTGTTAAGCTTATTCACATATGTATTTCAGTTTAATTGACCAAACCTCAGAGGGCTTGACCTGATTTAAATGTGCTTACAAAAATAGTTTAAACCCCTAGAGATCAAGATATGTATATATATATATATACCTCCAGTCTAATGAGAAGGTGATCTAACCATAATAAGACGATTCTGAAAGACAACTGCTCGTTTGCAAGCGGGAGGTTCCTGTGGGACCCATCCTGCAATTATGCTAACAGGATGCCAAGTTATGGACCTCTAAGGACCAGTAGTTGTGGATATGCTGACATTGTGCATGTGACAAACTCCAAGTGGCCTCTTTCCCTATTTGTAAAACATCTGATGCATGTAGAAAAGTCCATGCCTTGCAGCAACAAGATGTAACATTATTCAAGTTAATAACAATAAGAATATATGTATCTGTTCTCTTTTTGGACACCAATACTCTGAATATTTCCAGGGTATTTGAGATTATGTTAATCTAAACAAAAAGGTTAGAATAACTGTAATGTATTCCCAATATATATTCCCGATACATTCCCAATATTCCCAATATTTTTTCTCTGAGATGTACTTACACACAATTTTTAAACCGAGAAAAACAAGGTATTATTCAATTTTTCCAATTTATCACTTAAAAGATCTTGTTCTCACCTTCTCCCACGGTTTATCAGATGTAGCAATGTAGATGGAATAATGGCAGACATGTAGTACAACTGTATAGGATAACACATCTGTTGATGATTAATGCAATTTTTGTAATTTCAGCCACAAGATAAAATTAATGATAATGTATGTTTCTTCTAGAGTGCAGTGTTTAATTATTTTACCTTTCTTCCTGATCAGTGGTGGGATTCAAGTAATTTAACAACCGGTTCTCTGCCCTAATGATTTCTTCCAACAACCAGTTTGCCAAACTGCTCAAAAGTTAACAACCGGTTCTCCCGAAGTGGTGCAAACTGGCTGAATCCCACCACTGTTCCTGATGCATTATCTGTGTGGGGTGCCCCCCTCATTCCAATTACACAATACTTGCAGAATAGGACCAGGCCAAGAAGGAAAATTGTTGGTCAAGAAATTTGTTTGGTTCGTGGGCTTCCTATCCCAAACTCCTGACCGTAGGACTTTCATTTGCTGTTCTGGTATCAATCCAAAAACTCTCTTCTACATGTGAAAAGTAGAAGCACAATCTGCAGCAGGAAGGGTTGATTAGAGTGGAAGCTATAAACCCATATTTGATTAAAGGTGAGATATCACTCAAGGGAAAGTTGCTCTTTAGAGTGCAATGATGCTATCACAGCTCAAGACTGGAGTTGATTAACATCAAATCCTCTTGTGACAAAACAGAATACTTCAGATAAGAGAGAGAAATACTCCTGTTTCTACTGAAATAATTCAAGTTTTCAAAATAGTGCAAACCACCGGACAGTTTTCCCATAATACCATAGTATAACATAATATGTTCAGTTAATTGGATACAAATTTGTAGGTTTCCTGGCTCTTATCTAATCAACCTATGATCACCATGCACGCATCAAATAATTAACTGCAGTATTATTTTAGTTAACCAAATCACATCAAAGTTGGTACAAAATGTGGCTCAGAGTGGATTACAAATTTGACTGCTAAGCAATCACTGGTAATGGTTCCTGGCCAGCAACAAGCAATCTTTCTATTACAAGTTGCTAAAATATATACTTCCCTTGAGTTACTTCAAGCTTGGAGCAGGCAGATGTTGTTCACTTCAAAGCTTTGGGAGATATGTGACCTCTTGCTCCTTGCAGTCTGTTTCTCTGCACATTCAGGACAGCTTTGGTAAGCCAGCTAACCACCAAAGAATGACTAAGCAAATTAGCATCTGTGACTTTTGTTCCAGTGATGTTAACAATTGTCACATAACATTTTCAAAGAGGATGGAGCAGTTCTATGAAGTATGAATATTTGGTCACGTCCTTTGATCTAGAGCTTGGGCAGTCAAGAGTTAAAGAAACTGTGGGTTTCTACATTACTGTAATGTCCTAGATTTTGGGGGCAGACTAGAGAAGGGATATTTCCTCATTATTTTCAACTGGTGACATGTTGTATACTTATCATGTTATAAAACAATCTGTTGCCGACATGCTCCTGGATATCCAAAATCACATTACTGAAACCTTCATGCTGATGACTATGTAGGAAAGCATATGATTCAGGGTAGCAAGGAAGAACCTGGAGAACAGCGTACAGTTAGCTGTTCAGTCGGTTTACAGGCTGAATGCCACGTAAAATGATTAAATTCGCAGTGTATCACCAAGTAAATGCACAATTTTTATCTTCTTATTCCCAGTATATTCTGTGATCCTCCCAGATCACTGGGCAATATATAGATGGGTCTCCTGTTGAAGGAATGCATGTGTGGTTACACAAAAGAATTAGATTATGAGTTTGTTCGCAGAAGCATAAATGTTGCTAGACTACAATTGATGACTGGCAGCTAAATGCATTCATTGATTCCAATTGAAAACCACTCTGTTTGACGTGATATGAGAGTGCTCTGACTCTTGATAGCAAATTCATAAGGCAAGTCACCTGACATGGCCAGATGTAATGGCCAGGCTTAAGTGAAGCAGCCCAGAAGAAGGTTTCCTAAAGCTTTTCAAATTTCTCCTTTTCTAAAAAGTAGGGAAGATCTTTTAGCGTACAATTTTTCTTTTATGATTACAAAAATAGGGCTTAATAATAATATTAACAATAACAATATGAATAATACAAAATAATTATAATTGTATACCTTTTTTTGGAAAAGTATTCACACAAATCAGCAAAACACGTCAGCCCTCCCCCCCGCTTCGTAGAATTAAAATGGTGAAGATGAACACTTTTAGAAAGGCCAAGTTCTCAGTACAAAACAGAGGAGAAGCAGCTTGAAAATGGATTATCTTCCCATAAGGCAACTTGTTACCTTTCATCTACTTCCTTGATTTATATTGGAATTGTTCGGTCTTTTAAAAAAGCATCAGAACTTGGCTTGTTTCAATTTATCGATGTGATAACAGAGTTTGAGTGCTGGTCCCAGCTTCAGACCCAAATATTTCATGATCATGTCACTTTTCAGTAGCAAGAGAGCATTGCCATCAATCTCCTAATACAAAAAGAAAGACAGAAGACGGAATGAAAAGCATAAATCATAATTTGGAACTGTGTTTGCAGAAGAAATAAAACAATTTGCTGCAATGCTGTAGAAAGAATTGACCTGCACCTCTCTGACGATACTAAACATTTTTGAGAAATTCAACAAAGTAGGACCTCAATTCCCAAATGTTCTACCATTCCAGAATTGGATCTATTTAACTGAAGTGCTGGTGAATTTATTTATTTAAAATACGTTCATGAAACCTGCTATGCCATGCAACATCTGGCAGAATACAACATTAAAATACCTTCCATAAAAATGTAAATGAACACAAAAGTAATAACGAGATCACTGAATAATGAAACACCACCACCATGAAGAGACAAGCACTAAACATGTGAGCATAAGCCTAAACTGAAGTCAAATTTCAGAAGCAGCTGTTGATTTTCTTGATGGTCCAACTTCCAACAAGTCCTCCAAGTACAGAGCCAGTGTCAGATGTCTGTTCTTGGAGGACTACATAGTCACAAGGAGATATGATCTTTTACAGCAGCAGCAACTACAAACTAACAAATCAAGTAACAGGGATGGGAACTTCTTCAAGCCCCCAATAGCAATAGCACTTAGATTTATATACTGCTTCATAGTGTTTTACAGCCCTCTCTAAGTGGTTTATATAGTCAGCATATTGCCCCCAACAATCTGGGTCCTCATTTTACCGACCTCAGAAGGATGGAAGGCTGAGTCAACCTTGAGCCGGTCAGAATTGAACTCCTGGCAGCCGACAGAATTAGCCTGCAGTACTGCATTCTGACCACTGTGCCACCACGGCTCTTATGCTCTTAGTCAGACTCAGATGACTATGAACAGCAAAGGAAAAGACATTAACTAATGCACTAAAGCAAAACAGTTCAAATATGAACTATAAAACCTGCGTCTTATAGGATCTTTGCAGGAGATATCAAAAAAAGTCAAGATGGCAACCTTGGCTGCACTACTGAACCTCTGTCCCCTTTTTATGTGTTCTGTGTCTGAAATCAGGTAGAAAGGATGGAGACTTCAGTTCAAGTCTCATGGTTCTCACCAGACACGAAACATGCCTGGCCAGTAAAAGCTGAGCAGCTTCTATTAAAGTTGAAAGAATTTGGGGACAATATTCACAGTGCAAAAATTGTCCTCTTCGTGAAATGGGAGATTGCAACCCCTAGTAAAAACAGGAAGGACAAGGGGCCGTTACCAGCTAGTTCCAGAGCCCAGGCACAGAGGCAGGAAATAAGTTCCCACAACCAGGAGGATCGTGCATTGTCCTAAAACCCCACATTTCTTGTAAAAAGAATGTATTCCTCAGATCCTCCTCTCCATGATTCACTTGCTGGGATCTCCTTCATTAAGGGTATATTGCACCAATTAGAAAAGCTAGGGTGCGTTGCAATCCAAAGTACGGCTAAATAACATCCAGCAATCTGGGGTTAACGTAAAAAGCTCCGGAGATTTTTGTAAAGCAGAAACAGCACGCCAGGCAGTGATTGAGTACAAATTCTTCCATCATAGGCTTGGTTCAGTTATAAAGCTGAACTATATTAATCATTTCAGGGGTGGTTTATAATGGCCACCGGAGCTCATAAGATGCACTGGCTTCTCAAACTCTGCTGTGAGGCTGCAAAAGTATAAAGCAACTGGAAACATTTCATGTTGCTTTATTACAATCTAATCCTGTGAACACTGACTGTCAGGTTTAATATTTCAAGAGTGGTGTAAACCTCTCCGAAAGAACCCACTAACCAATGCAAACAAGCTTTAAATCACAAGGCTGACTTTGCTGTGGCTTCTTAAAGTGTAAAACATTCTGCTTGGTAATTGAACAGAAATGGAAGGATTGCTTTGCCGTCTCTTTTTTTCCCTTTTGCTCTGTTTTTAAAACAACTGAGAAGGCAAACTTTATTCTGCCCAGCAGTATAATCACTCTATTAAGGTAAGGGGTAAACTAATTGGAAATAAAGTTAAAATAATCCATACAAAGATGGTTTGGTCGTAACAAATACATATGCTTTCAGTTCTATGCATCATCGGAGGAGGCAGATCCAGTTCTGAGGTAAAGGTAAAAGTTCCCCTCACACATCTGTGCTAGTCGTTCCTGACTCTAGGGGACGGTGCTCATCTCCGTTTCAAAGCCAAAGAGCCAGCACTGTCCAAAGACATCTCCGTGGTCATGTGGCCAGCATGACTAAATGCCAAAGGCGCATGGAACACTGTTACCTTCCCACCAAAGGTGGCCCCTATTTTTCTACTTGCATTTTTTTACATGCTTTCAAACTGCTAGGTTGGCAGAAACTGGGACAAGTAACGGGAGCTCACCACATTACGTGGCACTAGGGATTCAAACTGCTGAACTGCAGACCTTTCGATCGACAAGCTCAGCGTCCAGTTCTGAATGAATAGGGTAAATCTGTCTTCATTCAAAAGCCGCACTTTCTCTTCTGTATTAATTTTTTGGTCCCAAATCAGAATTCATTGAGAATTCTGTTGCATCAAAATCTCATTTTTGGGTTGGCTTTCTTATTTGTTAGTTAGCCTGATGGCTTCAATTTTTAACTGTACCCATGAACACTGTTTCCACACTCAAGCACAATTTGTTTTACGTACAGCTTGTTGAACAAACCACAAGCAATTGTGTTTATACAATATACTAAGCTATAAATCCTGGCTTAGAAACAATAAGGGCAGAGTTTACATAACCTAAGCTGCGACCAAAGGAAGCCTGTTGCACTCAGCCAATATTTAAATCCAGCCCCAACTTTCCTTTTATTGTTCTACTTCTCCCTTGAAAGTGCATAGGTCGGCCCAGCGGGCAAGGAATGTCTACCAAATGTAGGGATTTAGGATCTGGTGAAAGTCAGCCATCCCAAGAGTAATGAAGCATGCCTTAATTAAGAAACACAGTGTTGATGTCACAGATGTTGTTTTCGGTATATACATTGCTGATCTCTCTTCATTGTGATAAGTTAAATGAATAATTCTTCTCACTGGACAGTGGTGGCATGTCAAATTAGCTGAATGCAAGGAAGGGAAGTCAGGAGCTGGGAATGTCAGTGGCATTCAGGACATCAGTTTAAATGATGCACCTGCACTTTAAAATGATTTAACGTGCTGAAAACTGTGGTTAAGGTTAATGGAGTAATCACTTGTCTCTCACCTCTGGTGTCTTCTTGTTAATCCAGTTTAGTTATGAAGGTTAACAATTGCTCAGAAATGAGTAATTCAAAGGCATAATTGAGCTGAATGCAGTGATAGTTTTAATCAACCACTAGACCTCTTGTAGGTTTCCCTGCGAAGCTGACTGAATTATAAGCAGGAGGTAAGCGAGTGCCGGGGTGGGGGGAGGATTTAAAACCAAGGTATCTTTGATTTCTCATCTTTCTTACAAAGGATTGTTATTTTACAAAAATGCTAGCAAGCCTAGTTGTTGGATACTCTTCTGACTGAAAACGAAAAGCCAAACAAGATCAGCCCATTAGTCTAGCAGCTAGCTCTTCAGCAGACTTTTTCCCACAGCGACGGAAGTGGTATTTCTGGGGAGTGCATAAAAAGATGGTTCTGCCATTCAGTTCTCCTACAATTGACCCTCAGTGGCAGGCTGCCTGGCCCTGGAGTCCCTCTTTAGCTGTAGCACTAACAACAAGCTTTAGATCCTCTCTGAATCCATCCAAGCCTCACCTCAGGCTCTCTAAGATATGAGTGCCATCAAGTTGTACGTGAGATCCGGGTTCAGTGTTTCTCAACCTTGGCTACTTGAAGATGCATGGACTTCAACTCCCAGAATTCCCCCTGCTGGCTTGAAGATGCATGGACTTCAGATGCATGGACTACTTGAAGATGCATGGACTTCAACTCCCAAAATACCCCATGCTGGATGGGGAATTCTGGGAGTTGAACTTCACCCATCTTCAAGTTGCCAAGGTTAAGAAACACTGCCCTAGATTAATTCTATTTGCCTGGAGGAAGAGTCACTTTGTCTAATGTTTGTCAGCTGTCCATTTCAATTTCAATTTACATTGATTCAAGTACAGGCCAAAGCAGTTTGCTAGAAGGTTAAATTGGATCCTGTCATTTTATCGCAGAAAGCCTTCTACGTACATGTTTCCTGAAGAGTTCCACGTGGGGTCCTAAAGCATGAGGATCTGCATCTTTAACAAACCATACCACGTCATCAACAGTCCAGGTCAAAGGATTTTTGCTTGTGGGTCTTGTGGCATCCTGTCTTTCTGGAGATGGACTGGAGGCTGTAGGAGTGAAGCAACAATTAGTGGGAGACAATAACACATAACAATTCATTCACCGTTTCAACAGTAGTGTGTCGGCTGCAAGCAGCCATACCAAACAATTTGAAATCTATGTAACTAGGTTCATTGATACAATGACTGTGTTTGCATCAGGGGTGAAATCCAGCAGGTTCTGACAGGTTCTGGAGAACCGGTAGCGGAAATTTTGAGCAGTTTGGAGAACCGGCAAATACCACCTCTGGCTGGCCCCAGAGTGGGGAGGGAATGGGGATTTTGCAGTATCCTTCCCCTGCCATGCCCACCAAGCCACACCCACCAAGCCACACCATGCCCACCAAGCCACGCCAACAGAACCGGTAGTAAAAAAAATGTGGATTTCACCACTGATTTGCATGTCATTTTAAGCTGTAATAAAGTTTCTTTGGATTTGATTTAATATAGCGTCTGAACTCAACCTCTGTAAATTTTAAAGCATGTTTCAAAGCTGACCATTTTGTATGAACGCAATCGGTTATGGTTAACCAATGAGTCATCATTAAACAAAACATGGCCGAGCCTATTGTCCGAACTTAATAAGAAGGTTTTTAATAAATGCATTTTTATAATGTTAATGCCTGTTAATTTTTGAACAACGCACAGCAAGGAAACATAATGTCAGTGCTGCCATCCTGCTTCGCTTCACTGCTGCTTTGCTGATGCCAGAGTATCATAAATCCTGGGGCAGGGGGAGAGATCGGCCAACCGGATACAAGCTCACAACCATGGGAATGCAATGCGGAACATCACTAAGCCCACCAAATGTCAGAACCATTACCAAAACTATTTGTTTTTAGTCCAATTGGACCCCGGGGAATAGTCGCAGGGGTGGGGACCTGGGAAAGGGGAAAGCAAATAGGCAGTTTTCAGTGCTCAAGCCTCAGATCTGCCTTTTTCTATCTTGTAACCACTTGGCTTTAATAAAGTTATTCCTTTCACAACTAATGCAGTCCAAGGCTCTATTTTTATAAACAACCAGATCGGGACAAGTTCGAAACGTAAGTTATGTTGCATTCAGGAACAAGCAGTATTGTTATAGGCATTATTACAAGTCGAAATAACATCAAAAACACAGTATGTATAGCATGATATTGTGCAAGTAACCTAATTATGTAATCTATATTGTGATATCTGATACAAGTATACAGTATATTCTGCATGATTTACATGTCATTTGTTGTTCTTGCACAGACCCCCACCCCCACCCCCAGATGGCCATGATTCCATAATGTTGAGAATGCAGATGTCCTAATGCTCCAGAAGAAACCTTGACAAGCCCACATTTTATATCCTTGCCAAATGTCACTGGTTGTTGAATTTCTTCGGTACTAATAATTGTGGGGGATGTGAATGAAATCCAAATTCCATAGAAAAGGCTTGTGTCTTCTTTTTTCTTTCTCTCCCTCCTCTATAGAAACTTTCCCCAATTCTGCACCCTCCAGAAATGTTCCAACTAGCATTGGTGTCTCCAAGCCCCTGGAGATTTCAGTTCCATCAGCTAATAGAGGCAAACACAAAAGGCATTGCAGAAGTCACAGACCAACATTTCTAGAGAATTCTAAGCTGTCCATCCTGTTTTAAAGTTCAACTCA
The DNA here is from genome assembly GCF_059756535.1 of Pantherophis guttatus. Classification (NCBI taxonomy): domain Eukaryota; kingdom Metazoa; phylum Chordata; class Lepidosauria; order Squamata; family Colubridae; genus Pantherophis; species Pantherophis guttatus. Next base: position 245,570,025 of record NC_142063.1, read on the forward strand.
AAATTCCTACCCAGAATTACCATGAATGACTGGCTGGGAATTCTGGGAATTGTAATCCCAATACATCCAAAGATACCAGCCTAGAAAATCTGCTCTTGGCAATGCACTAATGTCATTCCTTCAAATTAAATTATTTTATATGGATTTTTAAATAGCTATAATGACACAAGATTTAAACTGTGGGGAAGAGTCCTGAAATAAGGGATCTCACAAGGTTTCAGATAATTTGGAGGAAGAATCCAGAGCCTGAAAACAATGATCAATCTCTGCTTTACAGCCTAAGCAAAGGTAAGGAACCTGTAGCGCTCCAGGAATAACGAAAATGCTATGTGTGGACTTCAACTCCCATGATGGATAGGGAATTCTGGGAGTTGAAGTCCACATATCTTAAAGTCTCCAATTTTTTTAAAATTTAAAAAAAGCCTCTGATGATTGCGCGGCTCAGCTGGGCAATGGGGGGGCAGGGATTTTTGCTACCGGTTCTCCGAACCACCCGCCTCCATTGCTACAGGATCGGGTGATCCGGTCCGAACCGGGAGCATTTCATCCCTGGTTTAGGCATTCAGTGGTTAAGGATGAAGGGTGCTGAGCATTTTAATTCAGCAATAACTGAAAGGCTGCAACTTACCCATCTATTAATGTCTATGGTTGATATACCAACCTAAAATGTGTCGTAAAAATGCCCCAATAAAAAACCCAAAGTGGAAACCAGAAGCAATAAATCTTACTTTAAGATTCAGAGGTTTATTCATGAGCAATTTGGAACATGAACAGCCATCATAGAAATGCAATTCTACAACAAAACTTACATTATTAAGCCATTGCAATGGGTTCCAATGTCACATAGCAGGTCCTGCAAGGACTGCTATCGGGCAAAGGACACCATTCTCATCTCAAGCCACATTTCTTATACCTTCTTTTTTACTGACATACACATTCCATAGTTTCACTTTCTTATTCTTTCGTACATTCTTACTGACCGTCACTGTCTGAAAACACCCGTGTACCAGGGGTGAAATGCACCCGGTTCGGACTGGATCGCCCGATCTGGTAGCGATGGAGGCGGGTGGTTCAGAGAACCGGTAGAAAAAATCCCTGCCCCCCCTCATTGCCCAGCTGAGTCGCGCAATCATCAGAGGCTTTTTTTTAATTTTTAAAAGCATTTTTTCTACAACCTCTTTGGCCGACGAGGTTATAGAAAAAATGTTTTTAAAACGAAAAAAAGCCTCTGCCAACCCCAGAGTCAGCTGGGATCGTCAGAGGCTTTAAAAAAAAAAAAAAAGCTTCTGCTGATCAGGCAAGTCAGCTGAGATTGTCAGAGGCTTTTAAAAAAAAAAGAAAGCCTCTGCCGATCAGGCAAGTCAGCTGGGATCGTCAGAGGCTTTAAAAGCACTTTTTTTACAACCTCTTCAGCTGAAGAGGTTGTAGAAAAAATGGTTTTAAAAGTAAAAAAAAAAAAAGTTGGCCATGCCCACTCAGTCATATTACCCCACCACCACCAAGCCACGCCCACAGAACCGGTAGTATCAAATTTTACATTTCATCACTGCCATGTACATCTCAAACCTCTATCCATCGTCTACTTTCAGTTCCCTATTTCTCACAGTTTCAATGTTCTGATTCCAAATATATCTCAAAGCCACGTACTTTGCAGAAAATGCAGCACACAAGTCAGCACATTAGAAATATGCCTGGTATATTTTGCAATTATGTTAGTTTACAACTTTGATTCAGTGAGGCCTGCAAGCCCACTCCTAGGCCTTACTACCTGCAACTTCCCAATGGATATATTTCTCTTCTCACAAATGGTTGTGGCAGATCATGGCGTAGTATGTTATGTGAATCCAATCAATTAGGTTGAATTAGTTAACTATGGTTAATTAAACCATGGATTTCCTTGTGTGAACACAGTCTATAATTTCTTCTGATAGGATCTTTCTTAGTGTTTGGTGGAAGTGCAATTCTACACCTTCAACGTATCTAAAAAGCAGTAACATTTAAATTAGTTCAGCCATTGATTTTTATACATATTTTGCTTTATTGCCACTTCATATCTTCTTGCAATTAAATTCCAAGGAACTTGCATTCAGTGTAGATCATTTTCACTTTATCACTTCACTGTCATTTTCATCCAGATAATGTTGAAATTCAGATAATATATGAAATGACAGCTTCATTCAATCTTTTGCTATGGCAACCCAATTGGGACTGAGATCTTTTCATAGTCCATCTAAGGTAATCCAAGTGGACATGTGTTATTTATAGGGCCATCACCATGTTACTTTTTGTGTTCATCTCTGTCTGATAAATGTACAATATGTCTTGCACATTTATTTTTCTGTTTTAATGCTATAGTTATAACATCGTTGCAGTTAGTTTGTCACTTCTCTCATTTCTTATTTGATTACCAAATAAATCTTTAGCATTTGCTTTTCCATTGTTCTCTGTGTGATTCCAGATCAGTACATATAAAAGAAAGATGCTAATAGGATGGGAGAAGAAGTAGAAAGGCAGATCAGCTATAAATGCTTCCATTTCTTGTGACATGAAACAAAAAAGATGTTAGCTACCAAGTTGTTGATTGAAAATAGTAAATACCAAATTCTGCATCATGCGTGCAAAACATCTATTTCATAACTCCGCTTTGATCCTATCCCCATATCCTACTTGTTATTATCCTGTTCCATTTTTTGACATTAATATTTTCTGAACTTTAAGCGTGAAACTCATGGACTTTGTCCAGAACTCATATGCTTCTATCAATAACGAAATCTCACCATTTTGTTTTTATTGATGGGTTCAGATATTTGAATTGTTTTATTATGTCCGTCACCCAGAGTCACCACCTGAGATGAACGACTATAAAAATATGATAAATAAATAAAATAACCCCAGCTAATATCATCACAGCAGAGGTTGGTTCTACTTATCTTTACTACCGGTTTGCAACGGGGCCATGTGCAAGCGCAGAAACTTCTGCGCATGTGCAGAAGCATTTTGATGATGTCGGGGTCAGTGGGCGGAGCCTCCCACCAGTTTTACTACCGGTTCTATAGAACCGGGGGCAACTCACCACTGCACCACAGGTAACTGATCAAAACAGCCATCAAAAAGGCAAAATAAGATTTCAGTAAATCATGGAATCAACATGTCATTTAAACTAAGGAATAATCTCAATTGGCTGCAGTTCACATGGTGAAAAGTAAACCATTTCTATGGTGTTGTCTATTATATTTTAGAGGAGAGCATGGAAATCCCCTGTCCTTTGAGTATCTCTATCCCTCCCCCCTCCCTCCCCCCGATCTGATAAAGTGCGTGTGAAACTAGAACCTGGCAGCTGACAAATTCAGAAAGTCCTGACAATGATATCCTTTTCTCTGTTTCTCATTATTGGATAAGTCATGGCTGCACTTTTCCTTTCGTCAATATTTGCTTCATCAATATTTTCCTTCAACAATATAAAGGAAAGGAAACATTACGCGAGAGACAGGCCTACCCTTTGCATCATTTCTGGTTTTATGCCTTTGTAACCAGGAGTTTAGATCAGTGGTGGATTTCTACCGGTTCGCCCCGGTTCTGGCGAACCGGTAGTGGTGGTGATGGGAGGCTCCACCCACCTGCCTGGACATCATCATGGACGCTCTGTGCATGCGCAGAAAGTTCTGCGCATGCACAGAAGCGCCATGCATGAGTGAAGCAAGAGTACGCACGCGCACGCTCCCAGTTCCGAACCGGTAGCAAAGGTAGGTGGAACCCACTACTGGTTTAGAAGTAATGACTTCCTCTTTTGAGAGCTACTAAACAGCACAATGATGAATAAGGTGGACATACATTTTAATGGCATCGAACCTGGGCAGATTAAGGTCATTTGGCATTTAATCAAAGCAATAAAGCATTTTGGAATGACAGTGCATTTTTGTTTTTATTCTGAGACTGCAGAATTATACATTTTAGTTGTTGTCTCTGAGCTCTGTTCTTTTCCTGAGCATTTCCCTTTTTGTTTACTCCTCTTTTAAAGTGCCAGATGGCACAAGATTAAATGATACCTGCTTAGTTGTTCTTATATCTGTGGTGTGCTTATGTGTATGCATCTGGGGAGAATTTAATTTTAAATTTATTTTTATCTAGTCTTTATAATGTTCATAAATAACTCAAGGTGGCAAACATACCTAATACTTCTTTCTCTTCCTATTTTCCCCACAACAATATCCCTGTGTGATGGGTTAGGCTGAGAGAGAGCAAGTGACCCAAAATCACCCAGCTAGCTTTCATGCCAAACACTGGACCAGAACTCACAATCTCCCAGTTTCTGGCTTGGTGCCTTAAACTAGTGAATGGAAGGTTAAAGGATTAGACAATGGGACATAATGTTAGTTAAATAATGTAGGTGAATAAGTCAGTTTATCCCCAAATTATCCCACATGATAGCTTGAGGGGATAAGAACTAACTGAAATTCAAATGAAGAAGTATTTCCATAGACTTCTCCGTAATTCCAATTCATCAAATTGGCTATGTGGCCCTCTATATGATACTATTTGGATTATCAATCCTAAGTAGCTACTGGAAAGCAATTTTCAGGAAACCTCTAGCTTAACTTTTTAGCACAAAACCGGAGATGGAGTAGCCATTAATGCAAAATATCTTCAGGAATTGTAACAGGGTTAACTTTGCGTTAGCCTGCCTGGTCTGTGGTCCGCTACAAGAACTATCTGGATATCAGCATGGATGTATATCATTGATAAGAGTCAAGGAAGGGCAGGATCCCTGTAGATAGCAGCCCACTGAAGACTCCAGATTCAATTTCCATCTTCTCTTTGTAAAGCAGGAACTCATTGTCCTGTTTGAGACTGCAGAACTGTGTTGGGTAATGTTAACAGTTCTGAAAAAAAGCAGACCAATGGCCTGATATTCTACATTGCAGTTTTCTATGTTTCTGCTCTACTACTGCTGTACAAAGCAGCATCAGAATGTCTGACAGAGCATTATACAATGTAAGTAAGTAAGAGACAAATTAAGGGTGTGAGAGATATGGAGGAATTGAAATGTCTAGTAGATGAAGTACAGGAGAGCCAAGAGACTCAAATATATTATTAAGAAGTGAAAGACCCAGAAGCACAGTGTAAAGTGTTAAATAAATAGAGATTATAAGAGATTACAGTGATCAAGGTTTATGAACATAAGGTCCATTTCTGCAATATACTGATAAAGATAGTCTTACTCCTAAGATTTCCTCTATTTGGCATTTACATGCTTTAAATGTTAAACTCAAAAAAGCCAAAAAAAAAAAATGAACAAAATAAGCCCAGCTGTTTGCTTATAAACTAACCCAGAAAATAAATTCCATAAAAGGCCTTCCAGGAGAATTTTGGACTCGCATCACAAAGACTTTAAGAAACTGAATTCAACATCATGAACTGAGTTATAATTGATAGTCAACAGAACGAATGCAAAACTGGTTGACACCACTCTTCTTCATGAATATTGTATGCAGTTATTTTTTGTTTTGCTTTTTTTTTTCTTGCTGTAGGAGTTCTTCCTGTATATAAATCCTGCATTTATGCATCTGAAATTATTCACACCAGGGATTAAATACATTAATAACAATCTCATCTCTCACATGTCATAGGTATCCTAGGGCACTTGTCATCAGAATTAATCAAGATGATAAAGAATACTCAAATTACAAAGAGAGAGGACTGTTTGCCACCAATAATTACCCATAAAGATCATAATTTAGATAGAATCCAATTTCCTGGCTTTGGCAGGTGGGAAGGAAAAATGTAAATGAACTATGGGGTGCTTAAAAACTTAGAAAGCATTTCAAAAGGAAAGGGAACCTATTTATCCATTCTTAAACAGTGTACACAGAACGTGATAACATCAACTAGCAGATTTGGATTTACATAAACACCCCTATTATTGGGAATCAGAAGCTGCATGAAGTTAGAATTTAGCAACTTGACTCACAGCATTTCAAGAGCTCCCATATTAATGCTGCTTTTCTCCCCCTGTAAAGAACAGCACAGTGACTGATCTTAGTGTGCCTTCACTCCATGCAATGAACTTCTCAAAGTTTCCTTTTTTTTTTTTTTTGAAGAATGGGAATTGCAGACTTACAATAACCACAAGAAGAAAGAGTCAACATAATCAACTCTGCAGAAAATATAGCAGCTAGTATTGATGAATGGAATGACTATCTCCTCTAGGCCAAATCCTAAAGACCGAAGTGCTGCAAATAATTAAAGCTTTGGTCAACTTCTTCCATTTTACTTTCTCAGTCCATCTCTTGGGCAGTTACTCAATGTAACTCTTTGGCCTAGTGAACAAGATCTGTTTTGTCTTGCTTTCTCAGCTCATGGCTTAGAAACAGCTGGTTGTTCTGTCTTTATAGGTGTGTGATTGCTCACCTGGGACTCAGTTTCCCTGGAGGTAAGAGAATGGTATAGCATTCACATTGCAGCAGATTATGGATCCCCTTCATACTACCAGAAAACACTATGCAGCATGAGCACATCATTTCTGCATATCACCTGCCATTTAAAAGCGCACAGTTCAAGGAGAAATTCTCCTGCCTCCTTTGTTGCTCAGTGCATGGCAGCCTGAAAATCAGAAGAGATTTGGGCTGCGCTGATCAGGCTTCTGAATGTGGTGCCAACTGAAATCTTGAGTCCTGTGTGTTCCAAGAAGGGAGTTGGAGCAGAATTCCAGTCTCCAGGCAGAATGTATTAGGGTTATGCTTGTATCTTGTGTGCATGTGCCTTCAGATCATTATTTAAACTTGGTGACTGTGCAGTTTTCTTTGGCAACATTTTTCAGAAGTGGTTTGCTCTTGCCTTCTTAGGGCTGAGAGAAACTGATTGGCCAAAAGTCACCCAGCAGGCTTCAATGATAGCTATGTGTAGAAATCACAGTAATCTAGTTTCTAGCCTGAAGCCTTAACCACTACAACAGATTAACTCTCTTTTTAAAAAGATGCTTGTACCTTTAGGAAAGTTAAGTTTTAGTGACTTACGTTTTCTCTTGGGTAGCAAAACTGATTTTATCTGGTCAGAAGTTGCATTAATTTTGGTGATACGTAAATGTAGTTTAAAATCTTGTTACCATTAGGCTAAATGATAACATTGGGTTCTTATACTGAAGTTATCTCTTGTTTTATCAACCCCTTTCCTCGTGGTTTAGGATTTTAGGCATGGTAGGTAGTAGGAGTAGGGAGAGGATAATTCCAGTCTGTTTCTTATCTCGTCTGAGGATTAATTATTGATTACCTCCTGATGGAAATGTATCTAGCAAGAACATTGTGTGAACAAGCTGTGGGGCAGGTCACTTGCCAATGAGAGAAATTTATTGTAGCAGCAAAATCTGCTCCTTAGCTGGACAATATCTGTTTAACCAATAGAAGAGAATATTTGTAGCTCAGGGTTGAAGTGTGGGGTCCTGGGTGTTCTCTGAGTTTGGTGCATTGATGTTGTTACCTAGTTTGGCAATGAAACGCCTGCAAGAAAACCACCAACCTCAGACAGCACCAAAGACCTCATAATATCTGTTTATATTGTCTGATTCAAGACCCTGGCTACAAAAAAAACAGACATAGGTGGCAGTGGAATAAGAAAATACAGAAAACTCTAATTCTTTGCTGCCATCTAATGGCCATTTGGATTTTTGGTAATCCTATTTTAATAAGTTTCCTTCTGCCTTCAAACAGCAGAAAGGATTTCATCCCCCATTAGCCTCAACTGATATAATAGATCCCATCAATCTCTGAAAGGCTAGAGATTCCCCTCTCTATTTTACAGGTAGACTGGGAGGGGAGTACTATATTCATTCAATAGGATCCAATTTTCCTTCATTTTGAAAAAAAGTTGCTTATTATTTTCAAATGATAGTTGATATCTGAATCTCATGTCTGAACTTTTAAATGTTCTTATTTACAATGTTATTTTCTTCCATAATAAGATTAAGGTGGGGGGGGGCTTGCAGGGAAGTTAAATAGGTACATCAACAATGCATGTCTTATTATAAGAATAGGCTTAAGATACAGAAGGATCTTGACAGACTTGAACATTGGATGCTATCTAACAAAATGAAATTCAATGGTGGAAAAAGGTTCTACATTTAGGCAAAAAAAATATGCACAGGTACAGTATATGTGGTACCTTGCTCAATAGTTGTGACTGTGAGAGGGATCTTGGAGTCCTAGTGGACAACCATTTAAATATGAGCCAGCAGTGTGCTGCAGCTGCCAAAAAACCCAACACATTTCTAGGCTGCATAAACAGAGGGATAAAATCAAGATCACGTGAAGTGTTAATACCACTTTATAATGCCTTGGTAAGGCCACACTTGGAATACTGCATCCAATTTTGGTCACCACAATGTAAAAAAGATGTTGAGACTCTAGAAAGAGTGCAGAGAAGAGCAACAAAGATGATTAGGGGACTCGAGGATAGAACATATAAAGAATGGTTGCTGGAACTGGGTATGTCTAGTCTTATGAAAAGAAGGACTAGGGGAGACATGATAGCAGTGTTCCAATATCTCAGGGGTTGCCACAAAGAAGAGGGAGTCAAGCTATTCTCCAAAGCACCTGAGGGTAGAACAAGAAGCAATGGGTGGAAACTAATTACAGAGAGAAGCAACCTAGAACTAAGGAGAAATTTCCTGACAGTTAGAACAATTAATCAGTGGAATAACTTGCCTCCAGAAGTTGTGAATGCTCCAACACTGGAAGTTTTTAAGAAGAGATTAGATAACCATTTGTCTGAAGTGCTGTAGGGTTTCCTGCCTAAGCAGGGGTTTGGACTAGAAGATCTCCAAGATCCCTTCCAACTCTGTTATTCTAAGCTATTCTAAGCTATTATGTTTAACTGACCCCATCAGGCATCTTTAGTAGCTCCCAGGTATGAGATTCCTACTCTACCTTTTCCAACTTCAGAGCAGAGCAGAGCATAGATAGATAGGGCTACATTCAGTACTGCCCAGCATCTTTATAAAATAACATCTTGGTGATATCTGGTTTATAAGAAAGAAATAATATGCAAACTTCAGAAATGTTCCACTATTACATGAAACGCAAAAGGAGCTAAATTAGAGTCCTAAATCATTGTTTTCACCAGAGCAGTCAAAAGAATTGAATGGGAAATCTAAAGTTACTGTCATAATTGTGACTTATACAGTTACTGTGTACTTTGTGTGGGTTTATGTTCCAGCACTAAGCATAACTTCTATGGACTTACTGTATGTGCATTAGATTGCATGAATAAGCCCTGCATGTCTGCAGACTTTACACAGAGTTTCCATCCTTGCACAGTTACTGCCCAGAGGTTGGGGGGGGTCAAGGTTTGTTGCCACAATCCTACTGTTATCTGATTGCAATTACTGCACACACAATTGCTTTCTCAAGAGGAAGCTTGAAATAAAGACTACAGAAATCAGCAAGGTGATAAAATCATTACAAGAAAGGGGAAAGTGTTATGTTACCATTTCTGTTTCCTTCCAGAATGGTTCCGTTTCTGGTTGGGCTTGATGTTTGATGCCTCAGAGTAGCGGTTGATGGGCCTCCTGAAGCCACTTGAGCAGAACGATGACTGCAGGAAGACGATGACCCTCCACCGTGCCGTCCCTCTCCAGAACTCTGTCTCATAGAGTACAATGATCCCATGCAATTAAATGCTGAATCAGAGGGATCAATGCTGTAGTGCTTTGTAGCCAGTGGATCAACCAGATAATCTTCAGGTATAACTGTTTCTGCTTGAAAGAGAAGAATCAGGTTATCGTGGAACACAGTCCCATTTCCTAAAGCAACAAAATTGATTTTGAAACGTGTTGTTTTTAATTCTGTTCTAAAGACCGGGCAGACAGTTTAAATCCACTAGCAAATTAAAGTGTGAGCTACTGCAAATGGAAAGAGTTGTACTGTACACAAATTATTAATAAGGATGTATAATTAAAATAAGTTGGTATTTATTTTTAAGACAGTAGCTACCTAGTTTGGAAATTAATTAATACTGACATCACTGTCAATCTGAGACTCGGAGCTTAAATTGCTTTGGAATGATTATCTGAATATGTGCAGAAAAGGTATTATTAGGCTTAAATAAATATGGGCGTTCAAGAGCTTTCTGGGGTGATGGAGCAGAGGTCCCATCCTGGCTCCATGGCACAAAATAAAACACAGAGCAGATTGGTGATTACTGACTATTAAGTCTCCTCTTTGCTCGCACTTACAACAGGAAGGCATGAAAGGGGCACTTTATTGGTAAAACCTCATGCTAGATTTTGAGTCACGAGAATAAGCAGAATGGATTTTGACAGATCTTTAATCTTCCCCAGAGAAAATGCTTTTTTATTGGTATGTCTTATTATTTGAAATGGGGCTTTGTTAGCAAATTACAGGAGAGGAAGCTGAGGTGACTCTTGGCAGCAGTTGCCTAATTTAGAGTTTTCAAACTTTTTCAGAATGTAAAACCTGTTTATTAAAAAATTAAAAAATCCCGGGATCCAGGCTCAAGAGGCAAAGCCCTAATGATGGAAAACTGTCTGGGTGGATTGAGGTTTCCTTTGCCTTTAGTCTCATCAAGTTTTTATGGAGTTCTGTGAAACACAGCTTGAAACATCTTGGTGTAAGTTACTATTTTAGAATGCTTTAGGCATGATACTATAATTATGGGAAGCAGAATCAAAGAGTGGGACCCGTGGAAATATTGGAGAGGCTTCTTATCTTTCACCTTACACTTGAACACTAATTCCCAGATACTTGCTGCTGCAAAATACTGATACACTGATAAAAAAAAAAAAAGCAGGGGTTATAATATTTCAAATTTTATTTTCCATCAGTGTTCTCTGCACCACTATAGTCTTTTCTTTTATTCATTGGCATTAGCAAGCCATTATGACAAAAATATTAGTCATTAAAATGCTACCAGGGAAGATAGCTCTTGACAGTTTAATTTCAGAAACACGAATGAACTAGACTGTGCATTATGTCCAGAATGTTATCACATTTTCTGCACATGCACATTAAAACAATAAAGAAACAAAGACTGCCTGGGGATTTAGAATTTGCTACAGGAGCAAATGGAGATCTCTCTTTTCTCGGTAGATGATTTCTCTCTGATAAGAAAGCGTCTTCATAATATTATATGCAAATTTGAAAGTCACATGCTGAGGCTAGGGTGAAGGGTTCATCAATTTGGCAACTGACCATATTCCCATGTTTGTGTTAGCCGTCTCTGTAACAGCCTTCTCCCTCTAAATGTGGTGATTCAAATGAATCTCCCTTTGCTCTCAAGATCGGGACTAATGTGCTAGTTTAGGAGATGGATGTTGTAGTCTTACATATCTGGAGGCAGAAAGGCTGCTCTAAATTTTTCTTGGAAGCAAACTATAGGAACTAGCAGGCCTGGCATTCATTTGGGGTTATAACATTGTTTTCTCCTTTATCTTTTTTCCTTCTCCATTACTATATTTTCCACGGTCCAAAAAAAAAAACCCCTAGTTACTAAGCAATATAGCCAATATAAAAATATTGTGCTGGATATAAGCAAAGGGTCACTTGGTCCAACCTTCTGTTCTCACCAGATGCCTTTGGGGAAATCAGAATAAAGGCTTATGCTATCTCATGAGCTAATATTGAAAGACCATTCATTTCAATGCAACCAGTATTAATCTGGAGATTAAGAAGGAAGGTAGGGGAACAGGTAATTGGAGTCATGGGATGACCCCCCATTTTTCAATGCCCTATAGTCTTCTTCCCTTGGATATCTTCTGCTTTCCTTATTGCTGCTTTCCTTATTGTTAGGAAATGGGCCAGAGTGGGATTAGTCAATCTATTTGCTATTTCTTTCAGGTGGAAAACAGACAGACAGGCATTATGTATCATGTTATCTAATTTAATGAATGTGGGGTTCACTATTTATATTCAGTAACATTTAAATAGTGTTGAAAGATGTAGCTTTGAATGTGTTTTATCTAAACATTACCTGTGTTCAGAGCCACATGTTGGGTTCCCTCTTCATTTTAACAATGGCTAACCAGGCAAACTATAGAGGTGCCAGCCAGATTCCAGAGGGTTAATAAATAACACAGGGAGGAAGGGAACCTTGTTATCTGTCTTAGGCTCTATTTTAGCCAGCATCTGCCTGGGATATTAGCTGCTTTTGAATTATTCTAGATTATGCAGCTGCCACTCCTGACTCAACCTGTGCTTCCTGAACAACCTGCAGCTTTCAAAGCTTTACTGTTTATCTGTTTCATAAGATGATAACAATGTTTTCCTGTATTTAGCAGTATCAATAGCACTTAGACTTATATACAGCTTCAAAGTGCTTTACAGTCCTCTCTAAGTGCTTAACAGAGTCAGCATGTTGCCCCCAACAATCTGGGTCCTCATTTTACCAATCTTGGAAGGCTGAGTCCACCTTGAGCCAGTCAGAATCGAACTGCTGGCAGTCAGCAGAGTTAACCTGCAATATTGCATTCTAACCACTGCATCCTCATACCATTCTTCCTGTCACAGCTACTTTTCGGAATGCATGATCAGTAGTCCAGTGTCTCCTGGTTCAAAAAACGTTGTGAAAATGATATACTGTGTGTATGCATTACAAGATTAAAAAGAAAACCCTCATGTTGCAACCCAACCGCTGCACCCCGCCGCAGGGAGGCGGGACCGACCAGGTGGTTCCGCCCCAGGCGCCTGATGGACCCTGATAGGTTCCAGATGGAGCTTGGGCCATTTCCTGAGACTATGACTCACGACTCGGCTGAGGACCTGGTGGCCGCCTGGGATAGTGCGGCTGCCGGGGCCTTGGACCGTGTCGTGCCTTTGCGGCCTCTGACCCGGCACCGAACTCACCTAGCTCCTTGGTTCTCCGAGGAGCTTAGGGAGATGAAGCGCCGGAAAAGACGCCTGGAGAGTAGTTGGAGGACCAGCCACTCCGAATCCGACCGAACACTGGTGAGGTCTCATATTAAGACCTACCTAGTGGCAATAAAAGCGGCAAAATCTAGCTATTTTGTCGCTCTTATCGCGTCATCAGATAATCGCCCGGCCGCCCTGTTTAGGGTGACCCGCTCCCTCCTCCATCTGGAAGCGCGGGATGACCCCTTGCAGGGCCGAGCTGAGGACTTTGTGCAGTATCTGTATGACAAAATCGCTCAGATTCGGGAAGGGCTGGCCTCTGACTGGGTATGTCCGGATGGGATGACTGAGGCAGGTCTTGAGAGTGTTATCTGGGGGGAGTTCGATCCTGTGGCTCCCGAGGACATGGACAGGGTCCTGGGACGGCTGAATGCGACCACATGTTTATTGGACCCGTGTCCCTCCTGGTTGGTACTGGCTTCCCGGGAGGTGACACGAGGCTGGCTCCAGAAGATTGTTAACGCTTCTTTGAGTGAGGGGGTCCTGCCGGCCGCTTTGAAAGAAGCGGTTGTGAGGCCCCTCCTCAAGAAGCCCTCTCTGGATCCGGCTGTTTTGGCTAACTATCGTCCAGTCTCCAACCTTCGCTTTGTTGCGAAGGTTGTTGAGAGTGTGGTAGCACAACAGCTTCCCCGGTACCTGGATGAAACTGTCTATCTAGACCCGCTCCAGTCCGGCTTCTGACCTGGGCACAGCACGGAAACGGCATTGGTCGCGTTGGTGGATGATCTCTGGAGGGCTCGGGATAGGGGTTGCTCCTCTATCCTGGTCCTGTTAGACCTCTCAGCAGCTTTTGATACCATCGACCATGGTATCATGTTGCACCGGTTGGCGGGGTTGGGGGTGGGGGGCACCGTTCTGCGGTGGTTCTCCTCCTACCTCTCTGACCGGTCGCAATCTGTGTTGACGGGGGGGCAGCGGTCGACCCCGAGGCACCTTGCTTGTGGGGTGCCACAAGGGTCGGTCCTCTCGCCCCTTCTGTTCAACATTTATGTAAAGCCACTGGGTGAGATCATCCGTGGCTTCGGGGTGGAGTTCCATCAGTACGCTGATGACACCCAGCTGTACATCTCCACCCCAGGCCACCCCAACGATGCCCTTGAAGTGATGTCCCAGTGCCTGGAGGCCGTGCGGGCCTGGATGGGGAGAAACAGGCTCCGACTCAACCCCTCCAAGACCGAGTGGCTGTGGCTTCCAGCGTCCCGATATAGCCAGCTGACGCCATCGCTGGCTATTGGGGGCGAATCACTCGCCCCCACGGAGAGGGCTCGCAACTTGGGCGTCCTCCTGGACGCACGGCTGTCTTTAGAAGACCATTTGACGGCCGTGGCCAGGGGGGCTTTTTATCAGGTTCGCCTGATACGCCAGTTGTGCCCCTTTCTAGATCGGGACTCTCTACGCACAGTCACTCAGGCACTAGTCACTTCCCGCCTGGACTACTGCAACGCTCTCTACATGGGGCTCCCCCTGGGGTGCACCCGGAGGCTCCAGCTGGTCCAGAATGCGGCCGCGCGGGGGATTATGGGGGCGACGAGGCGCTCCCATGTGACACCTCTCCTGCGCGAGCTGCACTGGCTCCCGGTAGTCTTCCGGGTGCGCTTCAAGGTGTTGGTGACCACCTTTAAAGCGCTCCATGGCTTAGGGCCGGGGTACTTACGAGACCGCCTACTGCCACCAATAGCCTCCCACCGGCCAGTACGCTCGCACAGAGTGGGCCTCCTCAGGGTGCCATCCGCCAGACAATGTCGGCTGGCGACCCCCAGGGGGAGAGCCTTCTCTGTGACGGCGCCCACCCTCTGGAATAACCTTCCCCCGGAGTTACGTATAATAACAGACCTCCGGATTTTTCGTCGGGCCCTGAAAACTTATTTATTTCAACTAGCTGGGCTGGCTTGAGCTAAATTTTAAATTGGTTTTAAATTGGGTTGTTTTAATTTACGGCCAGAATATCTAATTATTTTAATACTGTTTTTTAAATTTTGTATGCTTTGTTTTTACTTAGGCTGTGCACCGCCCTGAGTCCTATTTGGAGAAGGGCGGTATAGAAATTTAAACAAATAAATAAATAAAATAAAATAAATGTATTAACAAAACTGATCAATCTGGTCTGAAATCTACCGAAGAAGCTTCTCCTGTAACATCAGAAGAACTCAGCATATCTGCCATCAACTGAAAGCAACAGAGAACATTAATGTGTCTGGTTTGTATAAGGAACATGTCAGAGGAGGGTTTCAGCAGGTTCTGACCAGTTCTGGAGAACCGGTAGTGGAAATTTTAAGTAGTTCGGAGAACCGGTAGTAAAAATTCTGACTGGCCCCACCCCTATCTATTCTCTGCCTCCCAAGTCCCAGCTGATCAGGAGGAAATGGGGATTTTTTTTTTTTTTTTTGCTTTAATTTATATGCCGCCCTTCTCCGGAGACTCAGGGCGGCTTACAATGCGTTAAGCAAGTAACCTTCCCCTGGATTGGGGAGGGAATGGAGATTTTACAGTATCCTTCCCCTGCCACGCCCACCACGCCATGTCAATCAAGCCATGCCATGCCCACCAAGCCACGCCCACAGAACCGGTAGTAAAAAAAATTGAAACCCACCACTGAAACATGTTTACAAAATGATACTTTATGCTGTGGTCACAAGAGAGGAGTGTCAGGGGGGACGGGGGACACAAAGCATTCAAAAGAGTGAAGCCGGCCTCTGTGCCTGCTGAATTGAAAGCCTACCCTTTTGATATGTGTGTTGCATGTGTGTTCCTTACAGTGGTGGGATTCAAATAATTTAACAACCAGTTTGCCCAGGGTTAGGTTGGCTGTCGTGGAAGGCATGGCCCATCCCCATCCTCCAGCTCCACCGCACAAGTGGGATGAGTCTCCTGCGACAGCCAACCTGACCCTGGGTGAACCAGTTGTTAAATTACACCCCCCACCCCCGCTATCAAAGTGGATTCTGGCTGCTGCGCTGCAATGGAGAAACAGGCAACAGAGCAGCCGGCACAAGGGGAGGAGGAAGAGTAGGGAGAAGAAAGAGGAAAAGCGGTCTTTTCCTTCCCTTGCGCAGGCAGCTCCATTGCCCGTTTCTCCAATGCAGCGCAGCACCCAGGATCCACTTTGATAGCGGGGTGGGTGGATGGGTAATTTAACAATCGATTCGCCTGAACCTGTGCGAACCAGCTGAATCCCACCACTGGTTCCGTATAAAAAAGATAAGGGTGTTCAATCATGTAGTCACAGACACCATCTTGACTTTTTTTTTTTGACTCTCTTGCAGTTGCTCTTGTAATAGCCTGTCCCTTGACTGTATTGTTGTCATTCAAGACCTGTCCAGGGGAGGCAGAGGCAGCAGGACCCATACCCCACTTTTGACTGGAGCTCAGCTTTCACAAAGAATGAAAAATCTGTCTCTCAAATCATCCCACTGCATCTCATTTCAAATGCTGGAGACAATCTAGCCTTCACAAACTGCTTTAGACAGGCAAATAGCTTTCTATTAAATACTGTTGTGGTTGACTAGATTGCGCAGATCTCCCATTCCCCCTTTAAGCCTGACCTTAATATTTTATGTATTGTTTAAAGGATAATGTTCCAGGCAGAAGAATCTATGAGGCAATAAATGAATTGTGCAGGTAATTAAATGACGAACCAAAGCCAGAAATACTGATAACCATAAAAACCATTTATTTTGACTTCATTCCAAAGCTATGTGTAGCAATTATTATATGGGGGAAAGAAGATTGAATGCTACAGGACTAACTGAAAGGAAGACTAAAACAGCACATTTGTAGCATACAGGGAACTGAACTCAAATTCTGTTTGTTGTGTTTTTCTGCCTTCAGAAGAACACTTCAAAGTCAGGTAAAAGACACAATGGATGATTATGTTGAGCCATTAAAATATGTTTTTAATGCATTCCTCAAAGCATTTAATGAATTTTATAGTTTGGATAAAAGAAAATAATGACATTAAATTTCATAGCCTCCTTTGCCAGCACGTTCTAAGAGAGATTCCATACTTGGCAAACCTGAAGATGACATAGAAAGAAAAAATAAGCCCTATCTCTCAAATTATATTTGCCTAGAAGTCTAAATACAGTCTAAATGGCAGAAGCAAGGCCTAACATGAATAACACAAATGCTGTTGAAATTAGATTTCTTTTTACTTTAACAAAAACACATTTCACAGAAAGGCCAACAGTTATATTGAATTTCAAGAAAAATGTCTCTCTCTCTCCCCCCCCCCCGCTCTCTCTCTCTCACACACACACAAAATATGGAAGAGAGCAGAACCTATGACCCAATTTGTTTCCAAAGGTTTTGTTATTTTGAATCACTTCAAAAATAGTCTTAATTCATCCTCCAGCAAAATTCATGTACTCCAATTACCTACATTATTTTAAAAAGAATTTAACACTTTTTCTCTTATACACACATCACAAACATTCCCTTCTATTTCTTTTTCATAATCTTTATAACTCTTTCTGTTGTTCCCCACAGCCCTTCCTCACTAGTGCTACTTCTTCTCACTGTCACTCTGACTACTCTTCAGTTCATCCTCAGCTTTCTCCTACATGTCTTCATGCCATTCCAAACCAGACAGGGACAAGATTTTGCTACACTACTCTGTTATCAATAAAGCTGACCCCAGAAACCCAAATGGTTTTCGTTTCCTGAGGCCACTCAGGAAAATATTGACCTCGAGCTTGAAAGTCTCCCAACTAGTTCTCCAGCTCAAATTACATCTAGTATACTTAAGACAGAATTACTTTATAGCTCCTTCTCACATTTCTGCCTTATCTTTAAGGAAACTTTACCTTAATTCCCTGTGTTTTCTCCTTTACCAGGGCTCTCTCCCCTCTGTTCCCAAGGCACGTTGATATTTCATCACAATTTGCAATGAAAAATGGATAGCTGGGTAAAAATTTCTATGAACCCCCCACCCACCCACCTCTGGTGTTTTCACTTGACGAGTGCACTGTCTGTGACAGGTAAAGGAGTCCTCAGTTAAATTCTCTTTCCTTTCCTTTCCTGAAACTGACATTAATTCTATAATTGACAAAAAATGCTGGCAAGAAAATCAAAATAAGGAGGCAGCACCTAGCTAACATTGGCTCATCTCAAAAACTAAGCAGGGTCAAATCCAAAATTCCTAGGAGACCTCTGGACTGGGGCCATCTTGAAAAATGAACTATATGCAAACTAATGGCAAAGTACTACCTTATTATTGCAAAGGAAACTTTATAGAAACACAACTCAAAGAAAATTTTAATTATATGACAGTACCTATTCTTTCCCCTAGCTTTGAACTAAATGCCTTTTTTAGAAACTTAAGAGCTGGAAACCACCATGCATCAGAACAGCCAAAACTCTTCCATATGCTGCTGCAATCAAAATGTTCCCCCCCCCAAAAGTCGAACCCTATATATATTTTAGAAGTTAAGACTGAGTCAGAGTTCTCCTATATCACATCTGATTTGAGATGCAACTTAAATATGTATGAAAAGAATTTTAGTTGGTGAAGAGCAAAAAGCAGCATTATATATTTTGGTATGATGTAATAGTCAAATAGTCAATTGGAACTAACTTATAGTGGAATCTTTTTTCCTTCCATTCAGTCATGCCTGATTCTTAGACCCTGCCTGGATAAGTCCCTACACCTTTCTTGGCAAGCTAGTTCAGAAATGGTCTGCCATTGCCTCCTTCCAGGGCTGAGAGAAAATGACTGGCCCAAGGTCACCCAGTTGGCTTTGTGGCTAGGGCAGGACTAGAATTTACAGTCCCCCTGCTTCTAGCCCGATACCTTACTACTACACCAACTGGGTCACTCTTGGAAGATTCGTATTTTTATAGCTCTTAAACTTACCTGATTCCATCTGTCCATTTTCATACTCTTCTGGGTTTTCAGAAGTGTTATATTGTGGAAAAGGCTGGTTGCTGAAAAGATTGTCGCATAATAAGTTACGGCAAAGCTTTTTGAGGAATCGCAAAACGTAACCAATACTGTTCACAACTGGGAGACTCAAGAGGTGCTGTTTTCCTTCAAAAGAGGCAGAAACTGATGGAGAGAGAGAAAAAATGTAGATTGTTACAGTAGTTACAGTCTCACATGCAAAGCAAGCTGATGTCCCCTTGACTGAGTATGGCTCTTCCCCATCATTGGCATAATGAAATTATGGCCTACATCAGCCTAATATGACGTCCTGTCAGCATAGCAATTTTTACACTATCAACAGTTGCTAAACTATACATTTTCCATGTTCATTTATGTTATTGAAATGCTACCATTTTAGAGTTGTGGTAGGAGAATTTTGGGGGCTGGAGCTTATACTAGTGGTTCCTCAATTCTGTCAATTTTGATGGGAATAAAAAAGATGCCAGAGATCTTAAAAACAGAAGTTATATTTCACCTTTGCTACATTGAACTGAATCTAATCAGAAGCTTTGAACTGCCACTGCATTCACGTTTATAGCAATTCAGCCTTAGCCATACAAGAAAATAATAATAATTTTACTAGATATAACAACCTGGCATATTTTCAGGATTCAGCTGAAGTAATTTTTGTATGTGTATGTTTAGCTTTTTGTTCTTTCAGCACAGGTGCAAATAGGATCAAAATGTCCAGAGGGGAAACAAAAATGGAAACAGAATATAAATAAATGTTGTACTGTGGGATAAAGCTTAGAATTGCACAACATGACAAGTCTTGTAGTGGAGTAAAACAGATTTAATGGAGAAGATAATTTCAAAAAAAATATTTCTTAAAGCATATTTCCATCTGTATTTTGAAAAGGATGATATAAATATTGTGATTCATTACTGTATTTCAAAATACAGTAATGAGCTGAAGAAGCTTCTTGGATGAGAACCGAAATGTCTTCAAAGAAAAAACCAGAAAGTCCAGTTGCCTTTTGAAAAAGCACTTTGGGACAACCATGACCTGAATGACTGAGAATCTCCATAGACATGTATTTCAAAACTTTTATAAATATGATTAATTTTTAAAACCATGAAATATAGATTAAAACACTTCAAAAAACAGAAGCCAGTATCCTAATATCCCAGTATTGTATAATAAGTACATAATATCTCTTAAAAAGAATATGATCTGAGGGATAGCAGTTTGAGTGCTCGCTGACGATTTTTTCATCAGAGTAATGTATCCATGTATGTATTTGATTTATATCTCATTTCATTTTCAGTCAGAGGCTCCAAACACTAGACGCAGCATACCCTACTCCCATTTTCTTTCACAACAACCCTTGGAGTAGGTTGGGTTGAGAGAGAATGGTCCAAAGTCACCCGGTGAGTTTCTGTGGCTGAGGGTAGATAAAATGGCTGCCTTTGTCACAGCAGCTGACTGTACCTGCTTGACCTTAGTTTATGTCAATAAACTGAGTAGAGTAAGAGCTGATTAGTGCAATACTACTAGGATACTATCAAGAAATCCAAGGATTGTAAGATAGATCAGGAAAGAGAACAAACAAGAAAAGTACTTTTTCATATAGCCACATTCAACACTTTATCTTAAACAATGGCACATTATAAATGTGGAATTACATAATTATTCATTGTCACAGACACACAGGCATGGGGCACAGAAACAAGTTGAAGAAAGAAATCAGGTGGATTGGAAATGCAAAAAATACTGACTCTGTTTATATGTTTACTGCACGACAGCTCAAAGTGGAGATGAATTTCCATTGGTGAACAGTTTTTTGGACTTTGTTCTACATATTCATTTATTAAATTTATATGCCACCCATCTCTCCTAGAGGTGACTTTAGGCAACTTACAACCAACCCAGACTTTCTCAAATATGGAATGGATGCAGGGGAATATCATTACAGGCAAACAAAGCTCTACCAACTCTACTATTAATCATTTTTATTAATGAACGTTGGAGAGAAAACTATCCAAAGTCCATGACCCTGGTTAGCATTCCTGAAAGCAGAAATACATTTACTGCAATACACTGTCTCCAGTTTTACCTGACACCATTTCAGCGCCATAGCCCTGCTTGACAAGTGAGAAGACAGTCTTTTGCTGGTGGGCACAATCAATGCATGCTTGAACTGCCTGCTGTAGCACCATGGAAGGTCGTTCAGGTCCAAAATGATCTGGGAGTTGCTGTATTCTCTTTCGCTCAAGGTATGGCCCCACATTCGCTTGCTTGTTGACATAAAGGCAGACTGCAGGGAGGGAAAAATTCCTTGTCATTATTCAAAAGGATCTCTAAAGACTTCATAAAACATCATTTCCTTTCTGTGTCCCTGATTTGGGTTTGTAAACTGGAGATTCAGGTCTTTGCAGACCCTGCATATCCGGCATCAGGTTGGGAAAGACTTCACTGGATAACTATAGAAATATGGTTGTCCCAAAGGTGCTTTTTCAAGAGGCAAGTGGACTTTCTGGTTTTTCTTTGAAGACATTTTACTTCTCATCCAAGAAGCTTCTCCAGCTCTGAGCTGAAGCTTCTTGGATGCGAAGTGAAATGTCTTCAAAGAAAAACCAGAAAGTCCACTTGCCTCCTGAGAAAGCACCTTTGGGACACAACCATGACCTGGATGACTGAGAATCTCAATAGACATACAGGAATATATTTGTTGATTTGTTTCCAGAGAATAGTCTACACTTCTGAAGGATTTCCAATTAAATCCAGAAATTTAGGCATATAGAATGAGCTGAAAGCCCTGGTTCTATATAATGAAGAAAATCATGAGTATAAAATGTGAAAGAAAGCAAGAAATAAAAATGGTTAAAATTTGATAAAATGAATTTTTTTAAAAAAAGTTACAGTTTCTGAGGAAGAAAAGGAATTGTTACTCTTTCTTCATCCATGTTTCTCTAATTATTCCAGAGGTCAGCATAAAGATTTTTACTGAGTCTTCCATTGTATCTTATATTCCATACAACTTGGGTTTAAATTTTCAATGCAATTTATTATTACTATAAAATACAAAATTACCTTAATCCAATCTATTATGTAGTTGCACAGATTAATACAGTAGTTTGTAGTATCAATATTGGTCTTTTCTAGAACAACAGTGCTAACATTTGATATACCAGAACTTTTTTCTTTTAAGAAGGATATTCTACTGTATGCAGGTCTATTTATGACTATGTCTTAACAGACCTGGTCTCAGTCATAATAAAATAAGACACATTATTATTGCTGGCCACAAAAGTATTAGAGTTGTCATCATTCAGAACATATATCAACATCCTGTGACAGAAATTAGAGAGGTGACAAAGAAATTATTACATAGCAAAGAAGATAGATGTGCAATGCTGTGGATAATAGACAATTATTATAACCATAATAAAAATGTAGCACTTGAAGTGTTAAACAGCTACTCAGACTGAACAATAAAAAGTCTCAAAGCATTTTATTCTGGATAAATACCGGGATAATGGCAATAATAGCATCACATAGCTCTGTAAGCCACTAAAAGCCTACATAACAAAGCGGAAGATGTAAACAAAGCAGGAGAACCCATTGTAAGCACAAATGAGGGGCACAGATGGCTTTTCTAAGTTCTGATGATGAATCTATTCATGCAAAAGCACCCATATTTTACTTTCAGCCTGTGGCACAGGGTCTCTTAAATCAGTCAGTACACAAGTTGCTTCTGCGCATCTTTTTTTCTATTATGTACAACCAAAGGAGCAAATAATACTGAAAACAAAAATAGAGGAAAACATCAGTTTGGAAAGACAGCTGGCAAATTAATTGATAAGCTGTCTTGGGGCTCTCAGAAGGACAGGGAAGAAAGCTTTCTTAAAAAATATTGGATGTAAAACCAGGCTTTCATTTTGGCGGGTTTGATTCAACATACCTGTGAGGGCTTGCGGTGCTGCCGAGTTGGGAATTGTAGCCGCATCCTGGGGGATTGAACTAATGTCAGGTTCTGGGGTGCTTCTTGGTGGGGAGATTGCTAAAGGAGTCATTAGAACACGAGATTTCAGCTGGAAGACACAACAGATGTTGGTCATGAAAAAAACATATCAAATCTATTCTGTTATACCACAACTTTGAGCTCTTTCAGGTCCCAGAAATCTGTGCTTGGCATTCTTTCCCTGATATAGAACATAGAACATCAGAGTTGGAAGGGAGGCCTCAGAGGCCTCTAGGCCAACCCTCTGCTCAAACAGGAGACTTTATACCATTTCAAACAAATGGCTGTCCAGTCTCTACTTAAAAGCCGCCAGTGATGGAGCACCACAACTTTTGAAGGCAAGCTGCTCCACTGGTTTATTGCTCTGTTAGGAAATTTCTCTTTAGTTCTAGGTTACTTCTCTCCTTGGTTAGTTTCCATCCATTGGTTCTTGTTTTACCTACCTGCTTTGGAAAATAAGTTGACTTCCTCTTCTTTGTGGCAGCCCCTCAAATATTGGAAGACTGCTTTAATGGCACCCTTAGTCCTTCTTTTTACTAGGCTAGGCATACCCAATTCTTGCAATCATTCTTCATATGTTTTAACGCCATCCCCCTAATCATCTTTGTTGCTCTTTTCTGCACTTTTTCTAGAGTTTCAACTTGTTTTTCATATTGTGGTGACCAAAACTGGATACAGTATTCCAAGTGTGGTTTTACCAAGTCCTTATAAAGCAGTACTAACAATTCACATGATCTTAATTCTACCCATCTGTTAATGCAGCCTAGGATTACATTGGCTTTTTTGACTGTTGTAACACATTGCTGGCTCATATGTAAATGATTGTCTACTAGGATTCCAAGATCCCTCTCACAGTTACTGCTATTGAGCCAAGTTTCACCTAATCTGTACTTGTACATTTGGTTTTTCTTGCTTAAGTGTAAAACCTTGCTTTTCTCTACATTACGGGTGTCAAACATGATCGCGTCACATGACGTACCGTGACATATCGCAATGTTTTTTGCCTTTGCGGAGCTGGGCTAGGTGTGGCCTGCGCGTGATGCATCTGGCCCGCGGGCCACCAGTTTGACAGACCTGCCCTACATTGAATTTCATTTTGTTAGATAAGCCCCACTGTTCAAGTCTGCTGAGAGTTGATTAATTTCTCTAATTAATAATTAGACAAATATGAGGAAGATGAAGAAGACGACAAAAACAAATTGCATTTTAAATTGCCATGCACATTATGCACAATGTGCACAATTAAGATGTAATTTGTCCCAGAATTTATTTCTTCCAGAATTTAGAAAAGGGACAGTGAGGAGTCATCAAGTTTTCTATAGTCTCATTCCCAATGTGTATTTTAGTTGGAAAGTATCATTAATTTGCAATTACTCTTATCAATATAATTATTTTCATATATACTGGGATACAATTTAGCTGCTACTAAGGGACCTATTAAAACATGTATAATCTACATGTTCAAAGACACATTTCCCCCTTTTATAAATGTCAATCTGGCACAGTGTGTGAGGACCTCCAGGAATTACTCAAAACAGAGATAATGTGTCTAGTTAAAAACTATATGCTTGTCATAATCCCCACATCCTTCTAGATGAAATTTCTGTAAATATATTTCCACCATACTGCCACAAGTGTCAATAAGTAATAGTGATAAAGCTGATATGATTAAATCCATCTGTTTTTTTTTTCTATAAATGCTACAAGACATATGTCTTTGTAAACAACGGGCACATTTAGCAATTTACTGAGACAGAATTGGGAAGCAAATATGTAATTTATATATGTGCATCCAAAGCCAAGATCGTATCATAAGTTAAAGCAGGATAATGCGAAACAGGTTTTCATATATCCGAGATGGAGAAAATAAGTTTGAACCCACTACAGTTTGACAAAGATGGTCTCTGTCTGCAAATTGGAATGACCTGCTACAGGTTTTTCTTTCCTTGCTCTTAACTTCTGTTGCCATTACCCCTTATTGCGAGAGTATGAATGAGTTCCAGATGAGTACAAATGCCATGTCCAACTATAGCTCTAGTTCATCTGCAGCTGAGTCCAATTTGGCTCTACCATTCAGATTCTGTAGGCTATAATCATCTAGATCCGGGGGTGGAGATCTATGACCCTTTTATGACCTATGAACTTCAACTCCCAAAATTCTTGAGGCAGCATGGTTGGCTCAGGAATTCTGGGAGTTGAAGTCCACAAATTATAAAGGGGCACTAGTAGTTCCCCACCTCTGGTCTAGACTTTACTAAAGAAATTGGCCCCAGGTTAACTTTTACAGATACACAGCAATATTGCAACTAAAGGGGACTTCCACCAAGCATGCTTTTCACTCTATTTCCACCCCCTAATCCCTCACAAAATCCAAAATTTGCAGCAGAATTTTTTTATCAGTATCAATTCTACCCAGCTAGAAATGCTGAGAACCATCAGAGAATACCACGTCTTACTCCCTGAACTGTCGAATCTCCTGAAAGAATAAAAATGTATTCACTCACATGCCATGCAAAAAGAAAAAAAGAAAGACACAACTAGTTTCCTCTCCTCCCATCCAGGTCTTCAGTGTGTGTGAATGCATGCGCCCTTGTGTCAGTGTTGACTCTTGGCGCCATTGTTTTGGACTAGCCCCTGCAGATTTTTTGGCAAAGTCTTTTGGAAATGGTCCGCCATTGCCTCTTTTCTAGAGCTGATAGTGTGTGACTGATCCAAGGTCACCCTTCTGGCTTTGTGCCAATGATATTTTTTCAGAATATATACGGATAAAAAGAATACCTTTCTACACCTCTACTGAAGCTGTTGCAAAGGTGCTTTTTCAAGAGGCAACTGGACTTTCTGGTTTTTCTTTGAAGATGTTTCACTTCTCATCCAAGAAGCTTCTTGAATAAGAAGTGAAATGTCTTCAAAGAAAAACCAGAAAGTCCAGTTGCCTCTTGAAAAAACACCTTTGGACAGCCATGACCTGGATGACTGAGAATCTCCATAGATTTCTACAGAAGCTATTTTTATGACAAATTACAATGAATTGTAGGCTAGACAAGTGTTATGTAACATCCACCTAGAGTCATGTAACTCTCCAGAAATTAAGACTTTATATTGCTACATGAAAGAAATGGAGGACAAAGAGCCTGAAAGTCCAACCAGAACCTTTGTAATGGCACTTGATTTTTCTTAAGCTTTATATTTGCTTTTTTCAAAAAAAAAATTAAAAAATATTTTCATAATAATGCTATAAACCCACAAAGCCAATCCAGAGCAGTAAAGGAGGAGGGGGGGGAGGAACCTTGTCTGATTTAAACAGACTTTCACAGAGACAATCAAAAGCAATGGAGAAGAAAATTGCATGTTAGAAGTCCTAATTTAGATCTGATGTAGAGTTTATAGAACACAATAAATCAATAAATGAAATGATCTGTTTTGTCTGCCAAAATGAAAATCACCAGATACAAACAATCTGTCTTTACATGCTTCTGCCTAACCTCATATAGGTTTTTTTTTTAACTTATGCAAGTTTAACCCTATTTTTATTTGTCCCTTGAGTCAACATACTCTCTCATGCACTTGCTTGTTCTCACGTGAGTGCATACACATAAAGAAACATAAAAATACTTTCTCTAGGAAAATAAAGGTCCACTTAAAGTAGTATTTTATGGCAAGTCTAATCTCTCCCAAAATCTAAAATTTTCCACCTAGTGAATGGTCTATCAAGGCAAAGTAGATTTCCCTGATCTGGCACTGTCCAAATGGGCTATATAGCTTTGTACTTAAAGCTATACAGCCTGGTGATAAAGAAAGTGGCAAGACAACAGTTCAATAAACTGTGGTGACACAGTGGTTAGAATGCAGTATTGCAGGTTAACTCACTGCTCACTGCTAGCAGTTCGATTCTGACTGGCTCTAGGTTAACTCAGCCTTCCATCTTTCTGAAGTCGGTAAAATAAGAACCCAAATTGTTGGGGGCAATACGCTGACTTTATAAACTGCTTAGAGAGGGCAGTAAGAGCATTATGAAATGGTATATAAATCTAAGTTCTATTGCTAATATTTTTGGGCAGCCCCATTTTAAAGCACCATATTACTTCCTGGAATGCTGAGCTAGTCTTCGGGCCTTCCCCAGGGAATATCTGCCCCTGTATTATGAAGCGTTATAAACAAACCAATGTGCAGGCCCTGGATATGGTAGGTCTGAACTCAAGATCTGCTAGAGCAGTGATGGCTAACCTTTTTGCCATCGCGTGGAAGGAGGGGGCGTGGGGGAGGTTCGCACGTGCACATGCCCACACCCATAATTCTATGCGCCACTTCCTGTCCAACCAGAAGTTGGGAAACGGGCTTTTCTGGCCTCCAGAGGGCCTCCGAGGGGGTGGGGAAGGCTGCTTTTGCCCTCCCCAGGTGCATAGAGAGGATCTGGAGTCAGGTGAGAAAGAAAAACGGGTCTTCTCCACCCCATCCCAGGCCCTCCGGAGGCAGGAAACAGTCTGTTTCCCTGCTTCTGGTAGGCCCAGAAGGCCCGCGTGTCCACTGATATGGCTACGTGTGCCATCTGTGGCACGCGTGCCATAGGTTCGCCATCATGGTGCTAGAGCATATGCATGCACCATTTCTATAAACAAAATGCAGAGCTTGTTGCGTCTCCTGGATTAGGGGTTAAACTCAATAGTACTGTCTTTCCAGTGAGGTCACAGATAGGGCCCCTCTTTAATACAGATCATGAACTGGGATTCAACATCAAGACAAAACCTAACCTGAACAGATAAACTGCCAGGTCCCTCAGTGACTGCATCTTTGAATCTGGACATCCTAACTATCTCTATCCAATTAGGTACCGTAGTTGCGGTCTCATGTTGGCTCTTTTCAGCTTAGCTTTCCTTGGTGTTTAGCAATGAGTTTAATCCTATTTTTGAGTTTCTATTAGCCCTTCAAGGTGGACATTGTCAGGAAACATAGATACTAGAACTCTGCTGATATGGTCATAATATTGCAACATATGGTGATAATATTGATGGGAGTTGTCCTTCCCTCCCTCTTATATCAAAGAGAGTGAAGGCAGGGTAGTCTTGAGTTGCTTTCTCATTCTGTTTTCTTGGGCTAGGTTTATGATTTCATAACAGCTGCCACATATTTTCTTTTACTGCTTCTTATATTTGCCCTTTCCACAAAACAGAGGCAAATCCATGCTTGGAAATAGCTCAGGGAATTGATGAAAACATTCCACTTATATACCACAACTGCTAAAATCAAACTTTGGGATGGGCTCCCATAGTCCATCAGCAGAATGAACAGGAAAGTCCCCAGATACAACAAGGAAGTCTTGCCAAAATTTAAAGTTAGCAAACTAACCCATATTGCCACTTATATGTGTATTAAGGAAGCATCATACCACAAGTCCAGATCAATCTAAGCCCATCACTGTTTATCTTGTACTCCACTGAAACAGAAATGTTTATTCATAAAAATAAAAATAAAAAATTCAACTATCTGAAAAATATTTCCTTGCTAGAACAATATCTTCCTGGAATTATTATTATTAGTGTATGGTGCTGTTACAGTAGCTACAGGAGACTACAGTGCAATTACAGAGTAGTAGTTTAGCTGCCAAAGTATTACCTTTGTTGTAGGAAAAAGGGCCTGGTGGCTCAGCAGACTGATAGCATTGTGATTAACACCAGCTGTCTGCAATTACTGTAAGTTCGAATCTCACCAGGCTCAAGGTTGACTCAGCCTTCCATCCTTTCTAAGGTAGGTAAATTGAGGACCCAGTTTGTGGGGGCAATAAGCTGACTTTGTATAAATATACAAAAGTATGAAGGCTATTGCTTAACGCATTGTAAGCCGCCCTGAGTCTCCGGAGAAGGGCGGCATATAAATCAAATTTTTTTAAAAAAATGATCACATGCATCCTGTAGTGTGCCACAAGCTGGTTTCACATCAGAAAGAAAGATAAGTGGCTCTTCCTGCACATCATCCAAGGCAGGGATGCGTTCAACTTACCTTTACTACTGGTTCACAATGGGATCATATGCATGCGCAGATCACCGATGATGACATCCGGGGCAGTGGGCGGGACCTCCTGCCAGTTTTACTCTCGGTTCTTGCGAACCGGTCCGAACCAGGGGCAACCCACCACTAATCCAAGGCCTCCTCCCTCCCCAGAGCTGCCTCACAAACAGATGCTGCAACTGGGAAGGTTCAGAGAACAGGAATCTGGCTGCCTGCACTGAGCACCAGCTTGTTCAGAAGCTCACCTCAAACACATGTGCCAGAACTCAAACCACTAAAGCAGAAACCATCTCCCGTGTCATTAAGCCATTGAGCCACCACATCTCTTATATTCTTGGAAATGAATAAATCATTCATTTAGCTTTGGCCCTGAATGAAGACATTTGGAAAATGATGCTTAGTACTGCCCACACACAGACATGCACAAAAATGTCAGTGAAATACTACCGCACAGTCACATTTGTCAGGACTATTCTTCAGCCTCAGTGGTACCACCTGATCATTTTAAAGCTTGGATTGGTTTTACAACAGTTCGCTTTGGATAACTATTACTTCGGTTGGGAATCACACAGCTTACTTGACAATAAATGTAGCAGCAAATGCGAGAGTATCTTGTTTCCTCTCTGGAAAACAAGTGACTGTACATATTTCTATTGGATGTTCACTGGTGCTGGAAAGTGGGCAGAGGGAGAAGGAGCGGGAATGGGAGGAACAGATACTGTATTAACGTTTTTATTTTTTATTTAAATTATGAATAGACTGCTACATACTTTCCCCCAAGGATATAGAAATCCCTCTCTTAGGTTGTTACAGACCCATTTAGCCTTCCCTTCAACTAGATTGCCATTCCTCCATCATTGCTACTAGAAATCATTATGTTGGAGTGAAATAGACTACTTTATTAAACATGGCTTCTCCACAAAAATAGCATTAGGTATGCATAAGCAGCATGGAGATGGTAGTGGCGAACAGACGGCTTCATAAAT
Source organism: Pantherophis guttatus (assembly GCF_059756535.1). Lineage (NCBI taxonomy): Eukaryota > Metazoa > Chordata > Lepidosauria > Squamata > Colubridae > Pantherophis > Pantherophis guttatus. The sequence goes on from NC_142063.1 coordinate 245,599,816, forward strand.
ATGTAGATAAGGGGCAAAGTGTAATAAATCTGGATCTCCAGAGTGGTACTTGTGAAAAGCTATTTTAGCAGAACTTTGAGAGCAAAGCTCAACATACAACCCTGTCAGCTGAGCTGAAATCTTTCCCCAAATTGAGATTAGATGAACTTGCAGTTTTAATGTGGATGGGATGTGACTCTTGATATATTTAATTTACAAATAGAACCACAGCACAAAAGGTTACACACAATCACACACTTGCTCCAGTCAAGTGAGAGCACAAGGTGGCAAGCCAAAAAAAACAACATGCAGCAGAACCACCAAAATGAGTGCTTTCTTTTGGCTTCCAGGAAGACAATGTTTGGAAACTAAAGGAAACCATGAAGGCAATGGCAAACATTCATAGTGATTATTTACTGAGCTAAAAAGTGGGAAAACGTTTATTCTTTCAGCTAAAAAAATCTTCTGCCCAAAACTGGTGTCAAAATGAGTAAGCATTGATGCCTCGTATAATGGAATTGCTAAATAAATTCACAAGAAAGAAGTAAAACCACCTGCTGTAAATAACATGGATACCTGTACATTTATGCGTTACAATGCAGCACAGAAATGCAGGTCCAGAATCCAACTGTAACTGTAAACTTGTTTGCTTCACATTGTCATTTGGTTATTTTGCAAAATGTTTTTTAGAATAGAATAGAATAGAATTCTTTATTGGCCAAGTGTGATTGGACACACAAGGAATTTGTCGTGGTGCATACGCTCTCAGAGTACATAAAAGAAAAGATACATTCATCAAGAATCATAAGGTACAACACTTAATGATAGTCATAGGGAAACAGTCAATATAAATCTTAAGGATACCAGCAACAAGGTTACAGTCATACAGTCATAAGTGAGAAGAGATAGATACTAGTAAGGAAGAGAAGAATAATAGTAATGCAGACTTAGTAACTAGTTTGACAGTGTTGAGGGAATTATTTGTTTAGCAGAGTGATGGCGTTTGGGAAAAAACTGTTCTTGTGTCTAGATGTTCTGGTGTGCAGTACTCTATAGCTTCGTTTTGAGGGTAGGAGTTGAAACAGTTTATATCCAGGATATGAGGGGTCTGTAAATATTTTCACAGCCCTCTTTTTGACTCGTGCAGGATACAGGTCCTCAATGGAAGGCAGGTTGGTAGTAATTATTTTTTCTGCAGTTCTAATTATCCTCTGAAGTCTGTGTCTGTCTTGTTGGGTCCAGAACCAAATCAGACAGTTATACAGGTGCAGATGACAGACTCAATAATACAATTTTTGTATTCTGAGGAGCCTGAGAATTTCTCTAGTCTGCTGAACATTAGCAACTAGAACAGTCCTTTCCTATCCGAAAGGCAGAAGATAATAAAATCAGGAATAAAATAAAGAATGACCTATCAAACCAGAACTGGTTTTAGAAATAAAACATCCTCAAAGCGGTAATCAAAACTGTAGATAAAATTGACACTCCCGTTATCCTAGGTGAAATCAGATTGTAGGAACAAGCTGAAATAATTAGGGAACAGTTCCCTTTGCATATGTTTCTGCTGATGTCTTTAATCTTCTTGTAAACTGCCAAGAATGGATGACCAGGGAAGAAATAAATAAATAAAATGTGGGCAATTCCAAAAAATGCCCTGCATATTTTAATAGTTCCAGCTAAAACTACATTACTGTTAAGGAATATTAATGGGGGATCTTTTATTTTGTTACCAATTCAACTCTGAGAGTTTCAATAGTCTACAATTCTTTCCAAGGTAGGTAGGTAGGTAGATGATAGATAGATAGATAGATAGATAGATAGATAGATAGATAGATAGATAGATAGATAGATAGATGGACAGACACAGACACAGACACAGACACAGACACACAGACACAGACACAGACAGAAAGATAGACATCCCAGGGTCATGTGGTCACTTTTTGTGACCTTCTGACAAGCAAAGTCAATGGAGAAGCCAGATTCACTTAACAACTGTGTTACTAACTTAACAACTGCAATGAATCACTTAACAACTATGACAAGAAAGGTCATAAAATGGGACAAAACTCGCTTAACAAACGTCTCACATAGCAACAGAAATTTTGAGCTCAATTGTGGCCGTAAGTTGAGAACTAACTGTACTCTTTCAGATTTGAGAATCAATTCTATCTCAAAGAAGCCAAGAATTTTGCAGCAGTACCCTCAATGTCCAATTTATTTACAGCCAAATTAGACTATTACCAGATTTTATGTAGTGATTCAAACCAATTTCAAAACAATATGGTCTTTTATAAATACAATATATGATGATTTTGTATGATTTTTGAACCATAATTATAAATTATAGATTTTGGTCCATAATTATAAATGCAGAGGTGTATAGAATGATTAATGCAGCAGGAGTATTTTGTTTTGAATTTACTGAATTTTTAACGCAATAGCTATGGAAAGTAATAATGGATAATGGAAAACTGTACAAAGCCCATGGATAAGAATTCATTTCTTCATTTCAACACTTTCCATCTATATGCACTTAAATATAATATTCAGTATGAACACTACTACATCTCAAAATAATATTGAGGCGCTTTCAGTACAATACAAGAGTTATCACTGTTATGATGACAGAGATGCTTTCCTCTAAGAATTATCCAACAAGCCAGATATAAAAACTATTTTGTAGATGATAGAATTTCCAGAGAAAACCTGATGGACAAGATAAGCAAATGTCTCTTGGACTATGCTGTATACCAGAGTTCCCCAACATTTCCAGCTTTGCTGGCTGGTGTGGGGGGAGGCAGAGGAAGTTCCCACTGTCAGTTTATTTCTCTGGACAACTCTCTTTCTTAATGGTTTGGGAATGAAAAGCAACTGTTCCTTCTACATGAATCTCTTATCCTTTAAAATGCTAGAGGAGACATTTCTTGCTACCACCTCCTCTATCCATCCTTGAGGATAAACAAGGAGCAATGCGAAGGCTATGGAGCTCCTTCATAGAAAAGATTCATCCAGTCGGTTGCTTATCTATTTTTAGGCAAACAGGACCGGCCTTTTCCATTTCCCACTGTTTTAAAAATATAGCCAAGGTTTAAATTCACTGCTAGTGCCTTGAAATGCCCTACAGATACCTCTTATAATTATTTTGATTGTCCTAATGCAAAGACGAACAAACATGGGTGGGGAGGCAATGCTGGTGAGATTGCAACATCACCAAAAAGGAGTAGAACACCAAACAAGTTAGAACTTTTGGAATGTTTGGGGGATAGCACTGACATACCTGGAACCCAGAAATCTGGTGGACTATCAATGCCATCTAAAAGTCAACCAAGTATTTGCAGTGCAGGAATGGCAAGCCTAATTAGGGGGAGGTATTATGCGGCAAATTGGGTGCCTTAAAATTTGAAGAGGTTCGAAACATACTTATCTCCCTGTCCCCGTGGGTTTTATCCCACAAGACGTAACCAACTTTATCGGGCGGTGCTCATCTCTATTTCTTAAGCCAAAGTGATAGCATTGTCTGGAGACGTTTCTGGAGTCATGTGGACAGCATTATATCATGCTGGAGCAGAAAGCATATAGCGAAACATGGGCCGCTCTTACCTTCCTCCATGCTTGTATGCAGCACCTATCATCTACTTGAATTTGCACACTTTCAAATTGCTAGTAGGCAGGATTTAGAACAAGTGATGGAAGTTCACTCCATCTCTCAGCATTCAGGTCTCGAACTGCCAAGCAGTAGATCTTTAATGGTTTAAGACCCAGTGTCCTAACCACTGCACCATTGTGTTCCCTTATAAAATTCCCCAAAATTAGAAAACTGGGCCTAATTTGGTAAGATTCATACTTTTGTGTGTTTTAAACCTGCACAAATTTAAGGCATGTGTTTCTACCAGTCTTTCCCCTTTTTGTATTTGAAGGTATTCAAATACAAAATGTTTGGTCCCATCCTCTTTTTTGGGACGGTCGCAAATAGAGTGTCGAGATGTTACACGCAATTGGAAAGCTGCATATGGCTCATCCATGCCTGATTCCTATTTGGGACATTATTTGTAATTGTTTAAATGAAAAACAAGAAGAGTACATGATTATAAACTTGAATATGAATTGGCAATCTGCAAGAAAGACAAATGCAATTTTAGACTGCACCATAGAACTACGGTTTCCAAGGCAAATAATTTCCTCCTTTTCTGCAGTGATCCTCTTTCTTCCCCATCTCCTCCCATTTCAAATATTATATCGAGTTCTGGGTATCCCAGTTTATGAAGCATTCAACAGACTACATCAGATATACAGAAAGGTAGCAAACAATATCAAGGACCTGGAAACTACAGTAAATCCTATTAAGAAAAATGAAAAGAGCTGAGAATGTCCTTGAAAGAAGAATATAATAGTAGCCTGAAAGGGATGCTATATAGAAATCACAACCTGTTCTGTATCACTCCAGGGTACAGAATGTAGAGTAATTATGGTTTGATGCAGTCAACCAGATGTTCTGTCTGGATTTGGCATTTTTAGCCTCCTATTGAGTCCTATTGAGGGATAGGTAGATGTTGATGGTGTTAAAGTATCCTTGCAGGCTGTAAGTTGTTCCAAGTAAAGCTGCCTTTTGCAATTGACTAATGGTGATTTTGTCAATATGATGGAACTCAAGTGGTGCTCCAATTGTTTTGGGATTGTGTCTAAGGCACCTATTACTACTGGTACTATCTTTGCTTCCTTTTGTCATAGTTGTTCTATTTCTATTTTCAGGTCTTTATTGTTTTGTTATCTTCTCCCGTTCTTTCTCTTCTCTTCTGCTGTCTCCAGGTACTGCCACATCCACTATCCAGACTTATTATTAATTTAAAAATTATTTGCCTGAATTATTCCAGACCCAATAATAAGAAATTATCTATTTATCACTTTATCACTTTTTTCTTGAGTTTTCACTCTAGGTGCTATAAAATCTAAGGCAGAAAAGTTGTACCAAATAATTATATTTTTTAAAAAATCCATGTAAAATAAGGAGCTTTGTAAAATTTACTCTGTAAGATTTAGGTGCTAAAATAATTTACAGCCTCCATAATACTGGGGATTCTTCCCTATAAAACACAAGTTCTACTGTTCAGCCTTAGGCATCTTCAGATATTAAAAAGTATCAATAGAAGAGAATATATGTAGCTCGGGGTTGAACTATGGAGTTCTTGGTGCTTTCTGAACTTGGTGGTTTCCTTTAGATATTTCAATATTATCAGTCATGGTGAATGTGGGGTTTGCTCCCTGCTTATACACAATGGCTTGCCCTGGCAGTGTAGGTGGGGGTGTGGTTATCACAGATAAACAGAGATCAATATTAAACAAACAATCAAGCAGAAAGCAATATTCTAATAAAAAAGCTACCAAGGAGACAATCAAATAGACAAAACTAATGAGATCTTCTAATCAAGGAGCTACCAAGGAAAACCACACTACATCACCACCCACACTGGCAAAGCAAGCTACTATATATAAACAGATAGCAAACTCCACTTTCACTAGCACTGATGATGCTACCTAATCAGGTAATGAAATGTCTGCAAGAAAGCAACAAAGCTAACAGAGTACCAAGGACTCCACATATTAAAAAGTCTTCCTACAATGGAACAATTACATCTGGATGAGAAGTTAGTTTAGAACTAACTCATAGTTTTTGAAGTCTGGGTTTACCATTAAAATCAATGCTCTGTTATTAAATCATCTGCTGTGCAATATCATGGGTGATCACATCAACTGATTCTCTAAATAAATATCCATACATGTTTTGTTTTGTTTTGTTTTGTTTTCTGATCATCTTTACATCTGGTAATTGTTGGAAGTTCAGAATAGGACACTATAAAAACCAGATGAAAAAGACAGAATTAATATCACATATAAAAGTCTTGTAGTCTTGGCAAGCTTCCTAAAGATTAAAAAGGATCAGCTCTGACTGGACTCACTTTCTAGATTGGATGCATATAAACTAGTCGCTAACAGGGGTCTCCAACTTCACTAGCATGGCTAGCTGAGGAATTCTGAGATTCAAAGTCCATAAGCCTTAAAGTTGCCAAGGTTGGAGACCCCTGATCGAACAGACATTGTGCAGGTGAAACGACTGCACAAAACAACTAGAAGGAGAACACTCTCTTTTTGATATTGTAAACATTGTGTGATTCGTGCAGGGACCTGGCAAATTACAATTTATTTTACAGCTTCTAATACAATATATTAGCAAATATTCTATAAAGCTTGATTCCTGGAATGAAAAACATTCGATCTTTTCTGGGTTTGTTTGTTTTTTTGCCACAGTTCAAAATAAGTAATTTCTCCTACCTGATGAGAAAATAGAGCTTTATTTGATATTTGTAACCATGGCGTTTTTATTGTTAAATGTAGGAACTCTTATTTGGTTTAAAGTAGTGTTTTGTTCTTCAGCAAATCTGAGATACTATAGAGAAAACAAAGAAATGTTTTGTTGTAGGAAAGCCTCAAAATGAATTCATGGCAAATGGATCTGGAAAAAAAACCCCATTTGTTTGAAGCTCTGGAGAACTGCTCATGATTAGTGTCAACAATGCTATGCAAAGAGATTAATGGCACTTGTACACTATCACTATCCACTCCTCTATCCCTCAAAACCTTTACAAATGACCTGCAATCACTTCTACTATTCAGAATAACCAAGGACATTTCACCACCCAAGCTGTTACACAGTTCATAACAGCCAAATTCCTCATGCCTTACTTTACCCAAAGAAGGAAGGAAGGAAGACCAAAGCAATTTGCTGCTTAATACCTGGCCTGATACTAGCCAAAGAAAAAAGAGAGAAGTGCAGTATGTTGTCAATTTCACTTCTGCTCATTTCACCTGAATTACTGAGGAAGAGATGCAGAGCTGTCAAACCAACATTTCACAACACAATCTGCTAGGGCAGCTGAACCTCAGATCTGAGGAAGAAAGTTGAGGCATGAATTCCCTCAATGGGGAAGCAGCTTGCATCCAAATTCCAGAGACCCTCCCCCCACTTTATTGCAGCTGAAAACCAATTCCTCTTTCCCTACAGCTAAGTGGTGAGTAAACTAGCTCAGCTGCCAAAGAAAGTCAAATGGCATGGGGGTCATAGAAGCGAAAAGCTTGTTCAGCAGCAGCAAATTGTCCTGTGGAGGGAAATATCTTTATGCCATTTCCTAAGCCACTAATTGTGGTTCATGCAGAATAGGTAGTTTCTACTATACAATGATTTTTGAAAGGTTTAATAAAACACAACAGACAGGTTATTACAAATTTTCCTAGATCTGGGCAAGCCAGCTAGAAGATTTTACATCTTCTGATAATATCCTGAACAAAGTATTCTGATAAAGCTTTGCAAAAGGACTGAATCTAAGCAGAGGCAAAATAATAATAATAATAATAATAATAATAATAATAATAATAATAATAATAATAGGAGGAGGAGGAGGAGGAGGAGGAGGAGGAGGAGGAGGAGAAGAAGAAGAAGAAGAAGAAGAAGAAGAAGAAGAAGAAGAAGAAGAAGAAGAAGAAGAAGAAGAACAACAACAACAACAACAACAACAACAACAACAACAACCACCAGAAAATATCACACCTTATATCCAGGTTTTCTCCCTCGCTTCTTTGGGATTTTCACAACCGGCAGAGAACCAGGAGATGAAGAGTAAAGATTATGAACTGCCATTTTCATAGGGCTGGAATGGAGCGGAGGTCTTCCTCTTTTTCGGCCTGGAATTCTAGAAGACTGCATGTCAACAGAATCCAGTCTTGGAGGCAGGAATGGCAAATGATTCATAAGTAAAGGAGCTGCAATTTAAAAAAAAAAACATTGAAGAGTGAGGATATATTTAGCATGCATAATGCAACCATCATTATTCCCCAGCATGATAAGTGACATTTTGTGAATAAAGAATAAGAAATACTGTAGTAAGCAAAAGACACATAGTTAAAAAAAATAGGAAAGGAAATAGCTAAATTCGGTTTACACAGATGCCATTACTATACCTCTCCATACCTTTTGATCTTTGCAAACTATCTTTCATCATGTCCATACACTGTCTGAAATACTAATTTTGTCCTTTAAACTTTTTTGTGTTTGTTTTGTTTTGTTGCTCACTTTCACTCTCTCTCTGTTGTTTGTATGCTGTTTTTGGTCTCCCTTCTTCTCAACCCATTCACTGTCTGTTCACACATACATTTTGCTTGATGATTACTTTTCCTGAATTCAATTCATTCAGAATGTTGCACAATTTCAACTCTTGTTCTTCCATTACAATTTAACGGAATTTAAAGAACTTTTGTTCTTCCATTAAAGTATGGATGCCCCAACACTGGAGCCTTTTAAGGAGAGACTGGATAGAGGGTTGGACTAGATGACCTCCAAGGTCCCTTCCAAATCTATTACTGTTACTGTTACATTGCCATTCATTGGAACATAACATGCAACTATTACCAATATATTAATTCCCACTTTCACATGCACTTACAACAATCTCAGTGACACATTCATACTTTCTGGCATACAATTTTGCCCTTTCATTTCTAATTATATTTAAACCTCCACACCCCCGCATCACTTCATCAACTCCACTCCTCAAAATCAAACCTTCATTCAGATACATTATTTCCTCCTCCTTTCTTTTAAATATGCCAGTTTGAAGCTGCTATAAAGGCAAATTTTCAGTAAGAAAAATATTGCCATTTATTAGCTTAAAAAACCATTTTAGGGCCAATCTGGTAAGGTAGGGACTGTTAATTTTGAAATTCTGTTTCAGGGATTTTTTTTTTTAATATAGTTAGTGTAACAGAATTAAAGGACAAGAAATCTGATATGCAGAAAATAATACATGAAAGGAGTATTCCATTTATGTTCCCGAATTTCATGAATGTGAGTAGTGGTACATAAATTAACCTGTTGTAATAGGTAGCTTTAATGGCTTAATGGATTTTTGATATCATTCGCAAAAGGTCGATGGTGGAATTATAAATGAGCTATAATAACCTTCTGCTCAAGCTTTCATTAATCTTTCAACTGTTAAAGCGCTAATTCATAAATTTAAAGGGTCAAATCCAAGGAATGATTGCTGAAGTTTGCTAAGCCCCCTCTCTCCCCAATCCCTACAGATATATACACTCATCTGAAAATAGTTTTGGAAAGGAACCCTTAGTAGCCCAATGTGCTGATGGATTTCTTTGGGATTTGCAGCTGTTGACAAAAACGAAGGGATGCGGAATTTAAAATGGCAGCCGGAGAAAATCCTCTCAAAATTGTTGTCCTCTAACAGAGGTTTTCATTTAGATGCAAATATCACCAGATCAGACACAGTGTATGTTCTCCACTCCACTTGTGACAAAATCGGAAAACCTCCACTGGATGCATAACAGTGTGTTCCCCAGTAACCCATTACTAAGTGAAGACATTTAAAGAAGCCTAATAATATCTTTTAAAGGGACTTTTATTTCATAACTATAGAAAAGCCTGAGTAAGTGATTATGCTGTTGAAGAGGCAATGAAATTAATGCTTTACTTAAATATGGTTTTCTACAATGTCCAGCAATTGTTCCTTTGGGGAAAGAAGTTATTACATGCATTAACTCAGTTTCAAGATTCAGTGTTTTCAGATGTGCATAGTCTTTGGAAGTTTATTCCTATTGCATGGGAGTTGACCTGGTGAAAGAATGGGGATTTTCCATACCTTACCTGCAGCTGAAAGACCTATTGTTCAGCACTGCAAAGGCAAATATGTGGCTCCAACTATTCAGTGGTCTGCAGAATTGATGTTAGCAGCAAATTACAAATCAATATCTTATCAATATAGATTAGCTAGGGATGACTGTAATGAATTATGACTTCCATTTGTTGAACAGTTTACTGTACATCATGCATGTAATGTGTATGTAATGTAAATCTATGATTATATGTTCTCTATAAATTGTTTCTTTTTACAGCTTTATTATTATATTACAATTTTGTGCATTCTTTTTCTTTGCTTTTTGGTATTAGTTAATAAAGACTGGGAGGAAATACAGGTCTATGGTGTTGCAGCCATTTTAAAATCCCATAATATTGAACAAAGAAAAATACACTTTATTTCAAGGTTATATTCATATGCAAGAGAAATGTGACTAGTATTCTCTAACAGATGTTTTGTTGCTGGAAGGTATGCCGCTCTCCTTTTTAATTTTTTTTTCAGAAAATTAATTTTAAAGAAGTAATTACAATCACCACATTGTCCTGTGAAATCTCCCATGATCTAATGTAGGGAGAAGTCTATTATATTTGTTTTTATTTTATCCTTAATAGCTTTTTCCCCCCTTACGCTATGAATTTTTCAACTGGGGGACAGTCGGCATGGTGAAACCAGTGATTTCCTCCTTATTTTAGCCTGACCCATTCGACTGTTTTAGTACATGACAGATGTGTAGCCACAGTGTTTCTGGCTTCCTCCTGGTGCAAGCCAGATTTCCTGTTTTCCTAAAGATGTTGAGTTTGTGTGTTGTTGTTGTTTTAAACATAGTCATGTCAGGATATTTGACTGGCTGGTTTCTACCATATATTACTTCAGATCTTCAGATGAGAAAATACACAGTATAGGCATAGATCGTTAAAATATGATGCTGGTAATTTATTGACGGGAAGATGCACTGTGTCTCCATGAGTTTTTCCTCATTGTTGCAATTCAGCCCCCTTCCCTTTAACTTAAATGGGATGCACACAAAGCAAATGACCAGAACTGAAGTCCTAAGAAAATGCTAAATAGTCCCATATTGTGCTTGCATGGTTGACTGGTAATTTCCACGCACATTGACACTACACTGAGAGCTTTGCCTCTTACTATTCAAACATGAGCACAGTTCCCTGTGAGTGTAGAATAGTGAAGTGTAACACATGTAGACAAGGCAGCTATAAATAATTCACTGAGCAAAAAGCTCTCTCTACTGGGATTAGCTATTTTCATTTGGGTATTTATTTTGGGAGAATAAAATTAACATGAGATAAAATAAAACAAGCAGCAGCATTCAGCCAGAGCAGCCAGACAGATATGAAGATTGTTGTGCATATATTGCAAAACCAAAGATGAGTTACAACCTGTTGGCAAGAGAATGGATTTCCAACTGGCTTCTGCACAGATTCTCTGCTAACCGAGTGATAGGCAACTTTTGAGGACAATACACATTTGGAACTTTAAATGCATGTTATGGATGCATTCAAAAATGGCTCCCATTTACAAAATGGCTGCCATGGTAGGAGTGGAGGATTTACCAAAGGACCATTTACCAAAATTAAACTAGTTACTGGGATGCTTTCTATCATCCCATTGGGATCTTTCAAACTCTGGGGCAGTCTTGGATTATTTCTTACTTGGCTAACAAGTATTTTCTGCTCTTCATTGCATGGGTCCCCAATTATCTGTTCTGTAATTGTACTGAGGCTGGACCGACCCCCCAGGCTTCACAATTAAAGGGGTTTTTTTAAAAAAAAAACAAAGCTGAAACTCAGGGGAGTCATCCCAACACCCGAGGACAAATCCTCCCTAGATCTATTAGGACTTCCTAATAGATTACTTCTGAACACCTCTGCTCTGGCCTTCAGGGTAGAAGGGAATCAGAGCAAATGGGTTCTTGGTGACATTTTGCAGCACTTTTTAAAAAGTCATATTCACCAACAATGACACTTTGCTGTTCTTCAGGAGATGTTTCTTGGAAGTATAACACTCAGGTGACAGAAAGAAGAGATGCAACTGAATATGCTTCTCACTAAGGTTTGGTTAATGAGCCAGAAGAGCTGGGAAGCATCTTTGGAGGAAGAGGCCCGGAGGAGTAAAAGTGACCAATTTCCACTGCTGCAGATTTACCTTTGTTCTTTTGGTCTGACATTTTTATTGAAGACTAGCAGCCTATGGCAATGAATTGATGATATAAGAGTCTACAGGCAAGAAAGGTGCAGACAGAATCATTTTTTTAAAGTAAATATATTAAAAATATAGCTGACAAGGTGACATAGATCTCTCTGCTTGCCATGCATGTTGGGGGGGGGAGAGCCTAAAAATAGAAAATATTTAAAGAAGAAACCATCCCAGCATCTTTGTGTTGTATATAATGAATACCAACATTACTAAGAAATAGAGGAAGAAGGGGGT